>NW_006399755.1:6738489-6753685 GCF_000299155.1 Elephantulus edwardii
TAAATTTTATTTATTTTTTTTTAATTTTCTTATTTTTTTGTGTGTGTACCGTCAAATCAGATCTGACTGGTACAGGAGGAGATTGTCCCTCCTTCCTCGGCAGAGCATCTGGTGGATTTGAATCGTGCACCTCTGGGATTGCAGTCCTTTCCCACTCTTGATACCACAACTCTGAGTAAAATCTGTGAGTCAATAATGAATATCAAGCCCAGTGACTGGTGCAGAAGCACGTGACGTAGCGTATCTGACCAAGTGGCTGTTTACTGCTATAGATATTATCGACGGGAACAGTTTCCCTGTATCGAACAGACAGAGTCAGACTCAGCCACCTTGACTTTGCATCAGCTCTGTTTATGTACATTAAACATAACGAAATGTATCTTAGAATACCAAAAGTCTTAGAGACTCTTTATTTTATGTGTTTTTCTTTCTATGATTCATATTTGACAGTTTCCATAATTACTATGTCAACTCACTGATTCTTTCCTCCAGTAGATCCATTTCTATTACAGTCCTATCCAGCGAGTTCAAGAATTTTGGTGATTGTATTTTTCAGGTCTGGAATTTTCATTTGGTTCTTAAGTCTTCCTTTCTGTCAGAATTTTCTATTTTTCTGTTGGTTTCAAATTGTTTTGTGATAGCCTCAGGGGGCACTTTTAATGGCTGCATTATAGTTTTTTTTCAGTCAGATAATTCTCTTTTTGTCACCTCATTCCCTTTTTGTCATTACAGACATCTGTTGATTGTCGTGTGTCATGATTGTTGAGTTTTTCCTGGTTTTCATAGACTGAGTAATTTTGGATAGAATCCTGAATTTTTAAAAAATTACTTTTCTTTCTTTGAGTTGGTTTGCATATAATAATTTATATCATGTTTCATTCATAGACACTCTTTCCTTTACATGGTGTTTTATATTATATATTGGGATATATAGAGAGAGACAGATATATAGTTGTTGTTATGTTCTGTTGAATCAGCTGCAACTAAGAGCAACCTTATGTACAACAGCCCTAAAATCTTCTCTGTCCTGTGCCAATTGCACTGCCTCCAACCCACCTACCCTCATTACCCCAGTCACTGAGTCAATTCATCTTACTGAGGGTCTTCCTCTCTTATGCTGTCCCTCCACCACCGAAGCATGACATCTCTCTCCAAGGACTGATCTGTCTTTGCAACATGCCTAAAGTATGTCAAACGAAGCTTCAGAATCCCTGTTCTTCTAGTAGTCCATGGGTATATTCAATACTCAAGCACCACGGCTCAAAGGCATCAATTCTCCTTGTAACATCCCTAGCCATTGTCCAGCTTTCTGATCCATAGCATGTCATTACGAAGGCCATGGCCTGGATCAGGCACACCTTAGTCTCCAGACTGACATTCTTGTTCTTCAGTACTATGGAGAGGTCTCTGACAACATACATTCCCAACACATTATGTCTTTTGATTTCCTGTTTGCTGGTACCAGGATTGTTGATTGTGGAGCCAAGCAAATTACAGCTGTTATTAATCTCTATCTCTTCACCATCTAACAGGGTGCTGACAATTGACCCAGTGGTGAGAATCTTTGTTTTCTTGATGTTGAGTTTCAATATATATTCAAGGCTGCAGTACTTGACCTTCTGCAGCAAGTGCTTCAGGTCCTCCTCAGTTTCAGCAAGCAGGGTTGTGTTACCTGCATAACGCTAATTTCTTTTTTTTTAATTTAAATTATTTTTATATTATTGAATGAGATTAGAACATAACAAAATATATTGTTAATTTTGTCCTTTTTCCTTTAATCTTTCTAATATTGTTGTGTGCCAACATTGCACACATGCAGTGCATTGTTTTTCTACTGGAGAGTACTACTCTATAGTTTAAGAAAATATTGAGAACATTTTATTTGGCTTCAAGATATTTTAAAATCAATTTGCTGTTCACATTTAAACAAAAATCACCCTAATGAGGCATCATGTTTAACTAACAAGTTCACATTTTAAATAAGAACAATGACAGCTAAAAATATTAAATAAGTATATTTTTGAAAAGACATAAACCAGTTGCATCGGCTCAGCTCTGACCCTACAAGAACCAAGTGTGTCCAGTAAACTGTTGTCTGTGGACTTTTCAATGACTGCTTTTTCAGAAGCAGATCATCGGGCCGTTCTTCCAAACCTCTGGATGAGTTTGAAGCACCAACATTAAGTTTTTCACTGCTCATGTTCTCCAGCACTCCCAAACTTAGGTTAAAACAAGATGAACATCTACCTGAACCAGGTATTAATCACATTAGTGACAGGAGTGCAGAAGGTGATGGCCCAGTAGAGACCTGGATGGGTTAGATGAGTTGACCAGCAGAGCTGCTATGGGCTCACAATGGAGTCTCCACCTCACAAGCACTAGCTCCTCCTCCACCCCCAATTGTTATAAAGCTAATTTCTGATGAGTCTTCCTTCAATCCTGTTGCCCCATTTCTTCTCATAGATCCCAGCCTCCTGGATGATCCGTTGTTCATACAGATTGAAGAAGTATGGAGATAGGACACATCCCTGGCATACACCCTTCCCTATTTTGAGCCATGTCATGTTTTCTTCCTCTGTTCTGATGACTGCCTCCTGGCCCAAGTATAGGTTTTGCATGAGCACAATCAAATGTTCTGGGATTTCCATTTTTCTCAGAGTTAGCCACAGTTTGTTGTTATGCAAACAGTAAAATACCTTTGCACAGTCATTGAAACACACATAGACACTACTCTAGTACTCCCTGCTTTCAGCTAAGATCCATCTAACATTAGCTGTAATACCCATAGAACCAAGGCCTCTTCTAAACCCATTCTGCACTTCTGTCAGTTCTCTCTTGATGTGCTGCTCCAGTTGTTTTTGGAAAAATTTCAGCAGAATCTTGCTTGAATGTGATATTAATGATATGTTTGATATAGGGATCTATATATATTTATATATTGGGTTATAATATATATATAGTGGTATGTATAAATAGGGTTATATATATTTATATGTATATCTATATTGGGAGATGGATAGATATAGCCACTTAATATTATTTAAGGGAACTCTAAGAAGCTGTGCTGCAATCCTGAAGGCACATGGTGCTAATCCACCTCTGTCTAAGGAGGATGGGCAATCTCCTCCTGTATGATTTACTGCCTCTGAAAATCCCCTGGAGGGTCAGTTATGGGTTGGTTCTGACTCAGATGCACACAACAGCAACAATGTTATTTAATACCTGTATCTATGCTATGTGGGTATATATGTAAATGTATACATTTTAGGAAGTAGCTTATGATCAAGAACCATTGGTAATGATGGAAGAAGTTAAAGCTGCACTGGAGGCACTAGCAAAAAATAGGCCTCAGAAATTCACAGGATACTGAATGACATCTTTTAACATGTAGGTGAGGTCTTGGATGTGGTCACTAGCCTATGCCAAGGAGTTTGAAAGATAGTTAACTGGCCAACTGACTGGAGGAGATATTCCCAAATATGATGATTCAACAGAATGTGGAAATTATCAAACAATATCATTAATATCACATGCAAATAAAATCATGCTTAAGATTATTAAAAACAGTACATTGACAGGGAACAGGCAAAAGTTCAAGACAGATTCAGAAATGGCTGTGGCAAGAAGGATATAATTGCAAATACCAGATAGATCTTGGCAGAAAGCAGAGAATTCCGGAAAGAAGTTTACTTGTATTTTATTCACTATGCAAAGGCATTTGATTATTCACATTATAAGAAATTATGGCTAACATTAAGAAGAATGGGAATCCCAGAACATTTAATTGCACTCATGCAAAACTTATACAGAGATCAAGAAGCAGTTGTCTGAACTGAACAAGGGGACACACTACATTGTTTAAAGTCACGAACAATGTATGTCACCATTGAATCCTTTTCCCACCATACATACATACACCTATATTGAACAAATAATTCGTGAAGCTGAACTATATGAAGAAGAATGTGGCATCAGTTTTGGAGGAAGACTCAACAATCTCATTATACAGATGACAAAGCCTTGCTAACAGGAAGTGAAGAAGACTTGAAGTACAAATAATTTACAAAACTCAGGTGGTTATATTTAGTCTTCTGTTTCAAACTCAAACACATTGCCTTGAATCACAGCTGACTCATAGCTGACCCTCCAGCAGGTTTTCTAGGGTTGGAAACTGAAGGGAAGGAGACTGCATATTTTTCTCCCTCAAAGGCACTGTTGGATTCACACTGTCAGAAAGACATGGCCTTTGGGTTGACAGTGCAACTCCCTATGGACTACACCAGAGCTCCATAGTCATTTGCTTGTTTTTAAGTGCTGTCAAGTCCATTACAACCCTGTAACAATGGCTCTGAACCTTGCCCTATCTTGTGCCATACTTCTCATCTCTAATTATACTTGAGCCCACTGTTACAGTCACTGTGTCAATTTACCTCCTTGGGGGTCTTCTTCTCTTTTGTTGGCCCTCCACCTTTCAAAGCATGAAGTTCTTTTCCAAGGAATAGCCTCTCCTAGCAACATACCCAAAGTATGTGAGACAAAGTTTCACCATCCATGCCTCTAAGGAACACTGTGGCTGTACTTTGCCTAAGACATAGATCTGTTTATTCTTTTGGCAGTCAATGTGATATTCAATACTCTTCTCCAACACTACAACTCAAAGGCATCAATTATTCTTCTGTCATCCTTATTTGTTGTTCAACTCTCAGAGGCATAGCAAGTGATGAAAAAGACCAGGGTCTGGATTAGGTACACCCTAGTCTTCAAACTGATACAATTGTTCTTTAGCACTTTGCACAGGTCCTTGGGGACATATTTTATCAATGCAACACGTCTTTTGAATTCTTGACTGCTGGTACCGAGGATGTTGATTGTGGATCCAAGAAAAATTACATTCTTGACAACTTGAATCTTTTCTTTTTTAAAAAACTTTATCCTCGTTTACTTAAGAGTTTATATACATTGTTTTTCAGACCAGATCTTTCCCCTTTCCTTTACCCACCCCTCCCTCCACCCATCAAATTGAGCGACCCTGTGATTAAGCCCCTCCTCCTTGGTTACTCATACTTGTTCACAATAATGGTCTTATACAGTATTTGTCTTTATGAGACTGAGTTAGTTCACTTAGCCTAATGCTCTCCAGTCCCTCTCAAGGTAGGTATAGGTAGTAATTTACAAAATCATTGTTCCTGCATGCTGCATAGTATTCCATTGTGTGAATGTACCATTATTTCTCAATCCATTCCATTGTGGTTGGACATTTGGGCTGTTTCCATGTTCTTGCTATGGTAAATAACACTACTACGAACATTGGTGTACAAGTAAGTCTCTGTTTGTGTCTCAGTTCTCATTTTCTCAAGGTATATACCAAGCAGTGGAATAGCTGGGTCATATGGAATGTTTTTCTGAAGAAATGTCAAACTGCCTTCCAGAGTGTACCATTTTACACTTCCACCAGAATGTATAAGAGTTCCTATCTCTCCACATCCTCTCCAACATTTATTACTTGCTGCTTGCTAAACTTTGCCACTGCTACTAAGGTAAGATGGTATCTCACTGTGGTTTTGATATGCATCTAATTGCCAGTGATTTGGGGCATTTCTTCATGTGTCTGTTGGCCATCTGAATGTCCTAACATGATGCGGCCCATTGTTCTGGTGGTGAAGATTTTAATTTTTTAGATGTTGAGGTATAATATGTGTTGAAGGCTTTTAACTTCTAATCCATATTGAAGGCTGTAGTCTTTGATCTTCTGCAGCAGGTGTTTCAAGTCCTTTTCACTTTCAGTAAGCAAAGATGTATCATCTGCATAACGGAGGTTGTTGATGAGTCTTTCTCCTATCCAGATGCCACATTCCTCTTTATAAATCCCAGCTTCGTGAATGATTTACTCAGCATATAGATTATTAGGTACACAGAAAGGATACAGCTCTGATGTACAACTTTCTTGATTTTAAACCATGCAGAATTCCCTTGCTCTGTTCAGACAAAAGCTTCTTGGTCTAAGTATAGGTTTCATATGAGCACAATTAAGTTCTGAGATTCCCATTCTTCTCAATGTTAGCCATAATCTGTTGTGATCTACACAGTCAAATACCTTCACATAGTCAATAAAACACAGCTAGCCACCCTTCTGCAATTCTCTGCTTTCAGCCAAGTTCCATCTGACATTGGCAATGACATCCCTGGTACCACAGCCTCTTCTAAATTCAGCTTGAACTTTTGGCAGTTTTCCGTTGATGTACTACTGTTCTACCTGTTTTTGCAAATCAACAGAAGATTCTCTTTTTATTATGGTTTTCATTTATCCATTTCCTTCACTGAGCCTGTGGCAAGTTCCCCAATGCTCTTCTCTACATCAGTCCAAGCCATCAAACTGAAGTACCCATTTCAGTTGAAGAATCTAGCAATTCTTTGGCTTTCAGGTTTTTCATAACCTATGCCTCTCCACATGCTTAAACTCTCTAGTCCTTTAGCTACATTCTCAACCCTCCAACACCTGGAACTACTCCAGCTCTGAAATAGAAAACTTTTGTATCTCTCTGATTACAATCTCCTATCTTTCCAGTTCTATTAATCTCTCTTTAAATTCACAGGAAACAGAATCTAATCTTTGACTCGTCTCCTAATCTATCCCCCTGAAGGAATTAGTGAAAGATAGGGCTCCAGGAACTGGTGGAATATCATTAGAAGTGTTTCAATAACCAGATGCAGCCCTGGAAAATGCTCACTTTTCTATGCCAAGAAATCTGGAAGGCAGCCATCTGGTCAAGTGACTGGAAGAGATCTGGTTTTTTGCCCATTAAAAAAATTAAAAGGGGGAGAGGTGGTGGGGTAGGGCAAAAAGTGCAACAGTGAATGACTGGAAATCCTAAGTCTCTGTAAACTTTCATTAAAATTAATAAAGGAAATAAAAAGGTGGGAATAAGGAAATTATTGAACAATATCACTATATTACACACAAATAAAGTCCTACTGAAGAGAATTAAATATTAGTTGAGCAGGGAATTGTCAGAAATTCAAGCTGGATTCAGAAGGGGCCATGGATCAAGGGACATTTTTGTAGATATTAGATCTTGACTGAAAACAAAGAATACCTGAAAAATGGCTTTGTGGGCAGGGCATGAGGGTTAAATAGTTTTGGGGCTGAGAGCAGAGGTGAGAGACTTCACTCTGGCCTTTTCCAACTCAGGTAAGGTCGCTCACACTCTCAGATGTGCAGAGGGGGGTGGGGGGAAGGACCTGTGGTCCTTGAACCAAGAAAACAACATTTATGTACCAGATATAAAGGACATATCACCCTGTACTGTGGAATTATCTTACTGAGACAGCAGTGTGCTACAAATCGAAGTGAAGAGGCACTAAGCCACAAGAAGTCACAGAATCTCAAAGCAAAGGACTTTTCCTCATAACCATCTGAGATAGAAACCCTTTCCTAATTCTAGTACCTGGAATTTGGTCTTAGAGACTCCTAAACTCAAAAGACACTGGCTGCAACAGCAAGAGGTATGAGGTGTCTGAAATCACAGAAGTACAGAAGGCTTAAGATCTAAGTCATCATATTAAGGGCTGGATTAGAGGAGTGAGGTGTTGAATGGGGTAGGCTGGAGTGGAAGGGGTTACTGGTGGAGTGAGGAAAGGGATGAGTCACGATACACTTGACAAGTGCAGGGAGCAACACCTGAATCTACTAATTGTTTCTATAACTGGTAAATGTATTTCATCTGTTCCTTTCTGTAAACTGCTTGTCTGTTAGATACTGTTCTAAATCTGAGCATTCAAATTAGGACAGACTAGGGAGAAGGACTGGCCATCCACTTCTGAAATAACAGGCTTTTGAAAACACTATGTACAATACAGCTCACTTAGAGTAGATTAGCAGATATGACAACTGAGGCTCAGCCCTCAAATACGGAAACACAAAGGAGGAAGAACAGTTGTAAGCAGACACTAATAATTGGAATGTGGAATGTGAGAAACATGAGTGTAGGAAAATTGGACATTGTTAAGAAAAAATGTAATACATAAATATTGACATGCTAGGTATTGGTAAAATGAGTTGGATTGGCATGGGACATTTTGAATAAAATAATCATATGATCTACTATGCCAGAGATGAAAAGGTGAGAAAAAATGGGGTTGCTTTAATAGTTTAAAAAGTAAACAAACAAAAAAATAGTTAAAATGTCATCTCTAAATCCATCTTGACATACAATGTTGTGAATGACAGGACAATATCCATATGCACACAAGGAAGTCCAGTGAATACCACTATCATTGAAATATATGCACCAACAACAAGTGCCAAAGAAGAGGAAATAAAAGATTTATACCAACTCTTGCAGTTAGAAATCAACTGAAAATGCAATCAAGATGCAGTAATAATAATGGGTGACTGGAATGCAAAATTTGGAAACAGGGAAGAAGGATCAGAGGTCAGAAAACATGGACTTGGTGACAGAAATGATGCTGAAGACAGAATGATAGAATTCTTTACAATCAATGCTCTATTCATTGCAAATACTTACAGGAAACATAAACGCAGACTATACACATGTACTTCACCTGATGATAAGCATAGGAGTTAGATTGACTACATTTGTGGGAAGAATTGCCATAGAAGTTCAATATCAGCTGTAAAAAACTAGGCCAGCTGCTGATTGTGGAACAGACCACCAACTACTCAGACGTAAGTTAAAGCTGAAGCTAAAGAAGGTTAAATCAAATCCACAGGAACCAAAATTTGACCTTGAGTCTATCCCACCTTAATTTCAAAACCATCTCAGGAATAGATTTGAGACCTGGAACACTAATGAGTGAAGACCAGATGAGCTGTGGGAGGATATCAAATACATTATCTATGAAGAATGCAAAAGGTCATTACAAAGACTGAGGAGGAAGAAAAAAACCAAGATGGATGTGAGATAAGACTCTGAATAATGCACGAGAGCTCTGAGAAGCCAAAGCAAAGAGAAGAAATCAAGAAATTAAGGAGCTGAACCGAAGGTTTCAAAAGGTACCATGGGAA
This sequence comes from Elephantulus edwardii, assembly GCF_000299155.1. Taxonomy (NCBI): domain Eukaryota; kingdom Metazoa; phylum Chordata; class Mammalia; order Macroscelidea; family Macroscelididae; genus Elephantulus; species Elephantulus edwardii. Next base: position 6,747,515 of record NW_006399755.1, read on the forward strand.
GACAAAGCAACGTATTATAATGAAATGTGCAAAGAGCTGGAGTCAGAAAATCAAAAGGGCTGAACTTGCTTGGCATTTCTTTTTTTAATATATTATTATTAAATTTTATTAGTTTCAATGAACATTCACAGGGACTCTGGGCTTTCACTCCTTCATTGCCACACCATTCTCTCCACCCTCCTCCCCAGTTTGTTCTTCTTCCCCGCCATCCGAATGTCTGTTTTAATTGTCCAATTGCCACAGTGCTTGGCATTTCTTAAGCTGAAGGAACTGAAGAATAAATTCAAACCTTAAATTCCAATACTTAAGAAGACTTGGGCAGAATATTAAATGATCCAGGAAGCATTAAAAGAAGATGGAAGGAGTATACAGAGTCACTGTACCAAAAAGAATTGGCTTTCACAGAAGAATTTCATGAGCAAGAGCCTGTGGTGATGAAGGAAGAAGTTCAAGCTTCTCTCAAGGGCATGACAAAAAAACAAGACCCCAGGAATTGACAGTATTGACATATTTCAAAAAACAGATGCTGCCCTGAATATGCTCACCAAATTGTGCCAAGAAATCTGGAGGACAACGACCTGGCCAACTGACTGGGAGAGATCCATATTTGTTCCCATTCCAAAGAAAGATGACCTAAAAGAGTGTGGAAGTTATCAAACAATATAATTAATATCACAGGCAAGCAAGATTCTGCTAAATATTATTAAAAAAATTACTGGATCAGAACACCAGCAGAGAATTTCCAGATGTACAGGCTGGGTTTAGAATAGGTCGTGGCACTAGGGATATGATAACTAATGTCAAGTGGATCTTGGATTAAAGCAGAGAGCACCAGAGGAATGTCTGTGTTTCACCATGTACTGACTACGTAAAGGCTTCTAACTATTATGTGTATCACAACAAACTTTGTCCAACTCTGAGAAGAAAAGGAATCCCATAACACTTGATTGTGCTTATGTAAAACCTACACTTGGACCAGGAGGCAGTCATCAGAATAGAACAAGGAAGAACTGCATGGTTTAAAATTGGGAAGGTTGTATACCAGGGATGTATCCTATCTCCATACCTTTTCAATCTATATATGGAATAGATTATCTGGGAGGCTGGGCTCTACAAGGAGGAATGTGGCAACAGGATTGGATGAAGAATCATAAACAATCTGTGTTATGCAGATAACAAAACCTTGCTTGCTGAAACTGAGAAGGACCTGAAGCACTTGCTGCAGAAGACCAATATGGATTGAAGCTCATCATCAAGAAAACAAAAATTCTCACCATTGGTTTGATTGGCAGCATCATGATAGACAGTGAAGAGATTGAGACTGTTAACAGCATTAGTTTGCTTGGCTCCACAATCAACAATCTTGGTATCAGCACCCAGGAATCAAAAGATGAATTGCATTGGGAAAATCTGCTGTCAGGGACCTCTCAAGAGCACTGAAGAGCAATGATGTCAGTCTGGAAAATAAGGGGCGTCTGATCTAATTATGTGCTATGCATCAGAAAGCTGGACAATGACTAGGGATGATAGAAGGAGAATTTATGCCTTTGGGATGTGTTGTTGGAGAAGAGTTTTGAATATACCATGGATTGCTAGGAGAACAAACAGGGTCATCCTGGAGAAGGTGAAACCAAGCTGGTCCTTGTATGCGAGGATTATGAAGTTTCATCAGACATACTTTGGACATGTTGCAAGAAGGGACTAGTCCTTGGAGAGGGACATTATGCTTGCGAGTGTGGAGGGATAACACAAGAGAGAAAGACCCTCGATCAGATGGATTGACTTCGTGACTGGGGTAATGAGGATAGGTATGTCAGAGACAATAAGGTTGGCTCAGGAATAGAGTAGGGTTCAGAGCTATTGTACACAGGGTCACTATGAGTCGCAGGCAACTGGATGGCACGTAACAACAACAATATGAAGAGACATTCAACTGAGTGGATTATGATAAATTATGACTGACACTGAGAAGAATGGGAATTCTAGAACCCTCAAATGCTCGCATACAAACTCTATACATAGACCAAGAAGGAGTGGTTGGAATGGAACAAAGATTGAAAATGCATACTGCACAGTTTAAAATCAGGAAGAGTGTGTGCAGTGTTGTATCTTTTCACCATGTCTATTCAATATGTATGCTTATCAAAGAGTCCATGAAAATGGACTACATGAAAGGAAAAAAGAAAAAGAAAATGGACTACATGAAGAAGATTGTTGCATCAGGATTGGAGATCCATCAACAACCTGCTACACACAGATGTCTGACTTACTTTGAGCATATCTTCAGGAGCAGTCATTCCTTGAAGAGAAATAATCATGCTGGAAATGCAAAGGGTTGGTGAAAGAGAGGAATACACTCAATTGGATATAGTGGCACAGTGACCAACACAATGAGCTTGAGCATGACAGGGACCATAAAGATGGTGCAGGAGAGGGTAAGGTTCAGATCTGTTGTTCAAAAGGCTGGAATGAGTTGTACTTGCCTCCAACCTAACAACAACAGCAGCAACATATACAGAAGACACAACCTTTGCAAATAGCAAATGAAAAAAAAATCACACAAAACTTGAAGTACTTAATAATGAAGATGTAAAAATATAGCCTTCATTATGAGTTGTGACTCAACATGATGAAAACAAAATCCTCATAATTTAACCATTAAGGAACATAATTATAGTGAAAATATTCAAATTGTCAAGGATTTAATTTTATTTGAATCAACTCTGTTGTCAGGGATTTCTCCAGAGCACTGAAGGGCAATGATGTCAACCTAGAGACTAAGGAGCACCTGATCCAGGACATGGTCTTTGCAATTACTTGTTATGCTTCAGAGAGCTGAACAATGACTAAGGATTGATGCTTTTGAGTTCATTCTGAAAAGAGTGAAAAAAGGCCGCTTCTTAGAGGCAAGGATTTTGAAGCTTTGTCTGGTGTACTTCGGGCATGTTCAAAGGAAGGACCATTCCTTGGAGAAGGACATCATGCTTGGAAGGGTGGAGGGACAGTGCAAGAGAGGAAGATGGGTAGATGTGTCAGAGACAATGATGTTGGCTCAAGATAGATTACAGAGCTGTTTCATAGGGTTTCTATGAGTCACAAGCAACTTGACAGTACATAACAACAATAATAACCAACACTCTTAGAAACAGTAGTTAAGAATTCAAATGACATATTGGAATGGACAAATCTACTGCAAAGAACCATGTTAAAAGTGCTAAAAATAATACTAGTTTAAAGACTAAGATGCACCTGACCCAGGCCACTATTTTCAATTGCTTCATATGCTTCATGGACATGAATAAGGAAATCTGAAGGATAACTGATGCCTTTGAATTGTGGTGTTGGTGAAGAGTGTTGAATGTACAATGACTGATAAAAGAGCATACAATTCTGTCTTGGCAGTAGTGCAGCCAGGGTGCTTCTTAGATACAGAGATGGTGAACTTTATCTAACATACTCTAGGCATGTGTCAGGAGGGATCAATCCGGTGGGGGAGGAGGAATACATAATGCTGAGAAAAGTGGAGGATCAAGGAAAGAGAAGATCCTTAACAAGAGGGATTGACACAGTGATTTTAACAATGTTGGAGATGAGAATGATGCAAAATAGGGCAAGGTTTTCATCTGCTAATCACAGGGTTTATAAGCTGTAGTTGTCTTGACAAGATGGAATATCATGGGGTCACTATCTAGAACTACTCTCCACCTCTCTCCATGTTTCTATTTATATGCAATTGACCTAATTCACATTGAAAATAGACCCTATAGAGGTTCCTTAACTTTCAACATTTTATTTTGAAAATATTCTCCTTTATCCTTTGGATCTCCAAATCCCCTGTTCTTCCTCTACTATAACTATTGCTCAACATTGAGCTTTCCTCCCTTTTCCAATCTCTTCACTTCCCCCTTCTTTAAATGTTGCAGTCTTCTCAGGTTCCATCCTGAGCTATACACTCTACCTACATTCCCTAGATGATCTCGATACTTCCCAATACCTTTAGCAACCAGCTATGGGTTAAAATTCCCAAATTTGTAGTTTCAATTCTGGTTTCTTTCCTGAGTTCCAAACTATCTGCTTGTCTCCTGAACATCTGTTTCCATCTGAGAATGTCACCAATGTCAAATTTAATATGTCCTACATTCCATTCTTTTTTTTCCCCAGTATTCCACCAAATGCACTCCTTTTTCTGTGCTCTGATGATGGAAATCAGAGGCTTACCTTGATTCTGTCTTTCCCTAATATCCCTTGCCATTTGTCTCTTCATCCTTTCCTTTCTATGCCTTTGTCTCTGCTTTAAGTGAGGCCCTCATTTTTGTTCTCGTCTCCTCTAGACTTTTCTCACACAGACTGTGGTCTTCTTGTTTCCAATAGAGCATACATCCTGGCTATTGCAGACAGAGAACTGTCCTTCTAAAATATGTCTGACAGTGTGTTATTACAATACATTGTAGGTGAATTAAGAGCATTGTGAGATAACTGTTATCGGTAGTAGAGGAGTGAATACTTTGCTGTGGGACATGGTAGAGGTAAGATTAGTTCTATCTGGATGTAGACATAAAGTGTGTGTGTGTGTGTGTGTGTGTGTGTGTGTGTGTGTGTGTGTGTCCTCAGAAGGTCCTAAAAAGGAACTGACATTTGAATTGACTTGAATGATGAGAAAGGAGTTTCCCAAGCAGATTAGGAGGAAAAGACATTCTAGGAAGAATAATAAGAAATGACTCTTTCCTTGCCAGAGCTCTGGTGTCAAGAAGGTGCTGTACTGCTAGCCCAAAGGTAACACTTCTCTGGTGGTTCCAATCCACTACTGGGTCTGCAGGAGAAAAACAGGCAATCTATTACCATTTGACTTGTAGCCTTCTAAAAGCCCAGTCGAGGATCAGCTATGAGTCAGTCCCAACTCAACAGCAATGAGTTTTTGAGTTAAGACTTTTTCCTTGACTACAATTTATTGACAAGAGTTTAGGTGGCACAAGCAGTTTGTAAGAGAAGGATTATTTAAAGTTGGCACTTCAGATCCCCTCAATAATGCCATAAAAGGCCATCCTGATGAAATACTTCCACTGCTTCCAGATTAAAGCCACAAAATCCAATGGATGAGGATCAGGTTTATTCTTCAACATTTGGGGTCTCAGTGAGTCAGGGACTGACTCAAGACTTCTAACAACATTTATTGAAAAGAGTAATTAGGAGGGGAGTTAGCCCACCTAGTCTCATCTCACATACTTTGGGGATGTTGCTAGAAGTTATTCCTTGGAGAAGAACATCATGCTTGGAAAGATGGAGGGATGATGAAGGATAGGAAGATCCTCAACCAGGTGGATTGACAGTGACTGAAGCAATGGACTCAAGTGTGTCAAATATTGTAACGGTGGCACAGGATGGGGCAGAGTTCAGATCTGTTATTCATAGAGATGCTATGAGTTGTACTTAATGGCACCTAAGAGTTTAGGGCTGTTGTACATAGGGTCGCTATGAGTCGTAGGCGACTCGATGGGCACATAACAACAACAACAACAACAACAACCCTAAAACAACAACAAAAATATATATATTTCCACCAAATCACTTCTCTCATCTTGCCTGCCCTTCTATCCAGATTGCCTAGCTGTTAAATGTCCCATGCTGCCTACAATACTAAGCTTTGAGGATGCAAAAATGCCCGAGTCTTCAAAGATACTGTGTAGGGACAGATTCAAACACTGAAAATCAGCAGATGCAATAAGGTATCAGAGACTGTGAGAAATTTGTTCAGGCATAGATAGGGTACAAAGGAACAGATTAGCAGTTCCATTTGAGAAAGAAGGAGGATTTGTGAAATGTCTGAAGTCCAGCATAGTTTGGATATAGGTCTACACCAGGATATTACTATTTTCTCTCTCCTTAGACTAAATACTTTAAAAGAGTCTGTATCTCCTAGAATATTTTTTCTCCATTCTTCAGTTCTGCTTTGTCTCAAAATCACAGCTGTGGAAACAGCCCAGATATTCAACCACAAACAAACAGAGAAATTATGGTACATATATACAATGGAATACTATGCAGCACGCAGGAACAATGATTTTGTAAATTATTACCTAACTTGAGAGGGACTGGAGAGCATTATGCTGAGTAAACTAACTCAGTCCCACAAAGAAAAATACTGTATAAAACCATTATTGTAGAATGAGTATG
>NW_006399755.1:6753785-6755298 GCF_000299155.1 Elephantulus edwardii
TGGAAGCAGAGGGGTGAGGATGGGCAGGGCTGGAGGTGGGAGGGTTACACAATTAGATGGGTGGGTGGGGTGAATGAAATGAGAAGGATCTTTTGTGAAAAACAATGTATCCAAACTTTGTAAATAAATCAGTATAAATTAAAAAAAAACCCCACAGCTGTATCTTCTTAACTCTGAAACTTTGTTGCTCTCTGTCAAGACAAAAGGGTGGGAAAGAAGCAGAACTTGTTCAGAGAAAGTAGGCTGTGTTGTATTTCTTTTATCTCAAATTTAAGCTTAATTTTGTTTGTTTCCTCTGTACCCAGCAGAAGATGGCCACATTTTTGTTAAGTTTTTTGTTAAGTTTTCTCTTCAGTAAACAGCTTTTTACAAATGTTGTTTTATTTGATGCCCAACAAATGCCAATTAAGAAATATGACAATAATAGCAATAACTGAAAGCAGTTGGTGGAGAATTCAGGAAGAGAAGGCAGGAAACCAGCAACAACAGAATGCATTATGTAGTAATGTGCACCTACATTTCCAGTTGTGGAAATGTTGGAAATCATTTCAGCTTGAAACTGTAAAAATCGTATTTGTGTAAATAAAAATCACAGCTGTGTAAATGAAGGCAATATCATATTGAGAAAAGCAAGCTATTCATTCCTTGTTTTCCATTTTTTAGAAACTTGGCCACTTTAAAAATAATTCTCTCAGTGGTACAAGTCAGAAACTTTGATTATTTACAATTGTGCTAATGTCCTTTTTCTTTCATTCTATTGTTTAGTGAGTTCTAAAATCTTATCTCTAAAATGTTTCTCAATAAATACATAGTATAGTATCTTTCTTGTTTTCCATTCCTACACCCATTGTCCAAGTTTATAGCTTTTCTGTTTCTTAGCTGGCTTTGCCCAAGTGTCTTAGAGGAAGAAGGACAGTCAGGAATCGGAGGATGATATGAAATGTGTGACTAATTGCTCAGCTAACAACCATTGCTCAGCTGGATGGTGCCAGCTACTATTACTGAAAATTTTAATCAGAGATTTTATAGGAGAATTCTGATTTTTTTTGAGAATTCTGATTTTAAAAAAGGAAAGTGAAAACAATATAAAATTTTCATGAATGCTAGATTTTCTAGAACCATATTGCCTTGAGATAATCTTTCTACCTGAAACCAAAAACATTCCCTGGAGCCTTCCTAAAACAGAACAGGTTTGCCTTGAGCATTATCTCTCTTTTAAAAAAATTTAATTGATTTTCATTATTGCACACTTTCTTTCTTCCCTCTTTCTTCCCCCATCCTTCCCTGCAATGCACCTTGTCATACATATAATGCAGAATCACATAATCCTTTTGGACAGTTCTTCCCTTCATCTGATCTAATGCTCATTAACTCTTTTAAGAATGATCTGTGCTTAAAAAAAAAAGATTGATCTGTGCTAAAAGAATACGCCATCCCCTTTTCCTTATGAATCAGGGTGAAGTCTCTCTCAGGGAGGAGTGATTGGGAATGGCAAAGGACACACTGACAAAGG
>NW_006399755.1:6755475-6767597 GCF_000299155.1 Elephantulus edwardii
AAAATTTAATTTAAAAAAGAAATATAAATATTGGTTTTCCATAAAAAAAAGAATGATCTGTATGGGATCTGAGAGACAACAACATCTTGAAATATTAGACAGGAACTTAAGGGGGCAAATGAGTTTATGTTAATGAGGGAGGAACAATTCAGAAAAGGAGGGTGAGAATGAATGGGTAGATCAATGTAATCAATGCCACAAAATTTTACATATAGAAATTATTGAATTATTGTCTGTTTTGTCACTTGTATTCTCAAAAACAACAAAAATAAAGTGTAAAGAAAAGAAAATCTCCTGGTTTGTTTTCTTGTTTCCTGTTTTGACCCTCTCCAATTTGCCTTCCATTTTGCTGTCAAAATAATATTTTTTATAAAAAATAAAATCACATCTTTAGTTTAAAATCCGATATTCCAAATGCCAGGATAAATTACTGCCAGTCCTGCCCTCGATGAGCTTATGAGAGGAAATGGTTAACATCATATCTACTTTCTGTTGAGCCTAATCTACCTCTTTGCACTCTAGGCCAGTCTCTGAGAGATGTGGGAACTTGAGCTTCTGTGTCTTGACTATGTTTAATTTTAGTTGGTGATCTAAAGCATGTAGTTTGACACTAAGTTGAAAGAAGACAAAGTGCTATGCAAGTAAACCTGCTCTTGGGAGGCAAGAACTATCCCATCTCTCTCACTGATGACCGTGTTTTGACATTTGAAACTAAGTAGAGTTGGCTGACACTCGATGAGCCTGAGGAAAGTTCAAACTGATTTAGAAGTTGACGCTGATACTTGCATCCTGCCCAGGACATTTACTTACACACAGACGCTGTAAGGATAGCTTGCATCTGGGGTGGAATAGATCTGGGTGAAAAGATTTAGCTTCTAATTCTGGTTCAGCTGTTTACCATCTGTGTAACTTTGGGCAAGCTACTCAACAACCCCGTTTCCCAGTATCTTCATCTGTAAAATGTGTATGGGTTTTACCCACAAAAAAAATTATGTATAGATGTATATATGTTTTTGTAGACATTAAAGGAGAAAATGTAGAGGACGGTGTGTGCACAATGGTGCATACACTATAGTCAGCACTTATTAGATTAGTTTTGGTGGAACAAAGAATTCAGGTCAACCAAGAGTTAATAAATAGCTTCTGTTGCCAGGCATTGGGTTAGTTTATAGAAATTAAAAAGAAAATAACAAGAGCCAATTCCTTCCCTTAATAAAGCCATGAATGTCAAAGAAGAACTATTTTAAAGTTTTTAAAGGCTGATATTTCAGAACAGGGTAATTAAGGTCATTAAGACGATGTAAATCTTTAACTTGCTCTGAAACACAGTATTTCAAGATCTCTACACTTTGCCTGTCCTAGAAGACACCAGCAACATGAGGCTATCTTTTGAATAATATTCTTGGCTATCAAGCTTCTAGGAGGAGAGCACAGTGCATTTTAGAGAGATAACATTGCACAATGAAAATCAAATGTGTTTATGTACACTCAGATATTTAGTGCAGTTAGTTATCTTGGCTAGTTGGTGAATTTTAAGAAAATCAGTTTCCTTATCTATAAAATGTGAAAACAATCACACAAAGTAGACATTCAGTAACTGGTTAAATTAACTGGGGAAAAAATAAACCCTAAAAGAAAGAGGCTTTGTATCAAATACATATGCTGTATGCACACATCACGGTTCTGGTTAGTGCCAAGATAACTGTGTCTCTCCATCTCTGGGTTTCTCGAAGAGGCCTTGTCCTCAGCAAATTTTGTTTAACTATGATGCTTGGTACTAGGGATATCATAGCTAGTGTTAGATGAATCTTGGCAGAAAGCAGAGAATACCAGAGGAATGTCTATCTGTGCTTCATTGATTATGCAAAGGCTTTTGACTGTGTAGATCACAACAAGCTATGGCTGACTTTGAGAAGAATGGGAACCCCAGAACATTTGATTGTGCTAATGCGAAACCTATACTTGGACCAGGAAGCAGTCGTCAGAACAGAACAAGGAGACTCTATATGGTTCAAAATCAAGAAAGGAGTCTGTTAGGGATGTATTCTGTCTCCATACCTTTTCAATTTATACACTGAACAGATCATCCAAGATGCTGGGCTTAAGGGGTGGAATGGCATCAGGATTGGTGAAAGAGTCATCAACAACCTGCGTTATGCAGATGACACAACCCTGCTTGCTAAAACTGTGGAGGACCTGAAGCACTTGCTGCAGAAGGTCAAGGACTGCAGCCTTCAATATGAATTGAAGCTCAACATCAAGAAGACAAAGACTTTCACCACTGGGCCAATTGGCAGCATCAGTATGGATGGTGAAGAGACTGAGATAGTTAACAGTTTTAGTTTGCTTGACTCCACAGTCAACACTCTTGGTACCAGCAGCTAGGAAATCAAGAGATGAATTGCATTGTGAAAGTCAGCTGTGAGGGACCTCTCAAGAGTACTGAAGAGCAATGACTGGGGACTAAGGTGCCCCTGATGCGGGCTATAGTCTTCGCAATTACTTACTATGCATTGGAGAGTTGGACAGTGACTAGGGATGATAGAAAGTGAAATGATGCCTTGGAACACTGTGGTGCTGTAGAAGAGTGTTGAATATACCATGGACTGCTAGGAGAACAAACAGGTTTGTCCTGGAGAGGATGAAGCCGGAAAGCTCCTTGGAGTCAAGGATTCTGAAGCTTCGTCTGACATACTTTGGGCATGTTGCAAGAAGAGACTGGTTCTTGGAGAGAGACATCATGTTTGGAGAGTGGAGGGACGGCGCAGGAGAGGAAGACCCTTGATGAGATGGATCGATTCTGTGAGTGGAGTGGTGGGAATAATTGTGTTTGAGACAGTGAGGTTGGCACAGGATAGAACAGCGTTTAGGGGTCTTGTACATAGGGTTGCTACGAGTCGCAAGCGACTCGACGGCACATAACAACAAACAACAACAACAACAACAAATGATGTTTGGTAGAGCCCCAGATTAAAAGAGGTTTGGAAGCAGGAGTGGCATCCACTTCCAAAATAGCTTGCCTCTGGAAACTCTATGAACTTATACAAACGATGAAAGTTATACAAGTGTTCAGGCCTATTATTCATGGGGTCGCTATGAGTCATCTAGGACTCGATGGCATTTAACAACAAGGATGCAAGTTATTCCAAGGAAAGGAAGGGAGAGTGGGAGGAAAGGATAAATTGGAAGCAACTTCTATGGACTCTGGAAGGATCCCAGTGGTACAGCATATTAAGTAAGCATTGGACTACTAACCACAAGATTGGTGAGTTGAACCCACCAAGCTGCTCCATGGGAGAAAGAAGAGGCAGTCTGCTTTCTAAACATTTACTGCTTTGGAAACCCTCAGGGCAGTTCCTCTCTTTCTTTTAGGGATGTTGGGAGAGGAAAGTAGTGGGTATCTCTATTATTTATATTTTCATTTACTCCTTGTTTCAGATATGAATCATTGCTTCCATTACTATAGACACATTAAGCCCTACAAAGGCTTTGCCAAGACTGCAGTCAACATGGTCGAGCAAAAGAGCCCTATCTTATTAATGACCAAATGAAATTGTAATCACAGTGTTATAAAACAAAAAGTGTATGAATGAAAACCCAATATGATTTGTAAATTCTCACGCAAATACATACATAAATAAATTAAAAAAAATAAAGCCAATATAGAAACAAAGTGAGTCAAAAGTCACACACACACACACACACACACACACACACACACACAGAGAGAGAGACACACACAGAGAGAGAGAAAGAGAGAAAACTCTCACCTCTCTAAATCTAGGGTCAAGTTCTTTTTATTCCATTTTGCTGCCTCTAATGGAAAAAATATTGAGAAGTAATGTACATGAGGATAAAGAAAATGTCCCTCATGTATTTTAAGATTAGTGGAAGCTCTTAAAGAAGATAAATTATAGTTTGCAAAGAGTAATATGAAGAATTCATATTTACAAAAGGCAAGACTCCACAGTGTTAGAAACATCTGTATAATAAACTTTAAAAAAGTATAATTACTTCTAACAATTACATGTCCTTCAGTTCCTTGATCTGACTTATCTATGTTTCTCAGCCACATTTTCTTTGTAATTCTCTGATGACTCTTGTTTACCTTTGACTTGTGTTAGGGGTGTGTGTGTGTGTGTGAGAGAGAGAGAGAGAGAGAGAGAGAGAGAGACTCACCTTGCCCACTGGACTGGATGATCCATGGACAGGGACTACATATAAACACCACTTGACCAGTGTGTTTCACTCCAGTCAACTTTAATTCACTGACTTAAATAAACTATATCAGAAAAAGTTCTTTGGGAGGAGGGAGAGCATCATTTAAATAAATGTTTATGAAGCACCAACTATATGTTAGTAACACTCTAGTTATTCAGGATATACACATAAACAAGACAGACAAAAGCTCTAATCTCATGGATGTACATTTGAGATGAGAGTGAAAAAAAGAAATATATAAGTAGTCTTGCCAATACCTTCAAATATCTTCTAATTTATTGTCGTAGTTTTTAAGTGTCATCAAGTCAACTCTGACTCATAGAAACCCCGTGAACAAAGGATCTGAACCTTGCCCTATCCTGTGCCATCCTCCTCATCTCTGATATACTCAAGCCCATTGTTACAGTCACTGTATCAATCGATCTTGTTGAGGGTCTTCCTCTATTACCCTGACCCTTTACCTTTCCAAGGCTTAACCCCTCCTAAGAACATGCCTAAAGGGGGCTAGAGTGACCTGGTGGTAAGAAGCTGTGCTACAATCCTTAAAGCATGTGGTTTGAATCCACCAGCTGCTCTGCAGGAGAAAGAGGAGCAATCTCCTCCCATGAAATTAACTGCCTCTGAAAACCAGCTGGAGGATCAGCTATGGGTTGGTTTCAACTTGATTGTATACAAACACCAAGAACATGCCTCAAGTAACTATACATAATGTACGACGATCCACATAGTCAAATGCCTTTACATAGTCAATGAAACACAGAGATTATCATCTGCTTTCAGTCTTGATCCATCTGACATCAGCAGTTATACCCTTTGTTCCATCCTTCCTTCTGATGAATTTCTGACATTTCCCTGCTCACATTTTTTTAAATTATCTTCAGCAAAATTTTACTTGTCTGTGTTCTTAGTGATGTTGTTTGATAATTTTTTGCATTCTGTTGGATCATTTTTACTTGGAATATGCACGAATAAAAATCTCTTCCAGTTGGTTGAATAGGCAGTGATATATCAAATGTCTTGGCATAGATGAGTGAGTGCTTCCAGAATGCCTCCATTTGTTGAAACTTTTGAACTAAGCTTCCACCAATTCTTGATCCTAGTTTTTCACCTCTCAGGAGAAAGACAATCTCTTCCAGTGTGATTTATAGCCTCTGAAAATCTGATGGAGGGGTCAGCTATGAGTTGGTTCTGACTCAACTGCAAGGGCTTTGACTCTTTTTTATCTTTCCACCAATATCTTTAGTGTAGTAAGCTCTTCCTTCAATAACATTGGTTCCAGAACTCCCTGGAAAGAAGTATTTTTGTATTTTATCAAATCTGCAAACACATTCACCTATGTGGATCACAAGAAACTATGGACAATATTTGAAAAGAAAGGGAATTCCAGAATACTTAATTCTGCTTATGGAGAACTTGTACTTCGATCTAGTTGAAGACTAAATTTAAACAGAACAAGAGGATACTGAGTGGTTTAAAATCAGGACAGGTGTGCCTCAGGACTGTATTCCTTCACTATACTTAATCAATATGATGAGCAAATAATCTGAGAAACATCTGCTTTATGCAAATGATAGAACCTTGCTTACCAGAAGCAAAGAAGATTTGAAGCATTTACCGACAAAGACTTCATTAGCATTCTGGGTGGATTACACCTCATCATAAAGAAAACAACAATCCTCATTACAGGGCCAATAAATATCTCAATAAACAGAAAAGACTAAAGTTGTGAAGAATACTATTTTAGTTGGATCCCCAATCAACACTCATGGAAGCAGCAATCAAAAAATCAAATTAAGTACTGCACTGGGCAATCTGATGGGAGGGGGGAAGCAAACATCACTTTGCAGACTAAAGAACACTTGAGCCAACCCTTGGGTTTTCTAGTTACCTCATGTGCAAGGAGGCATCTCTCTGGTGGTTCAAATCCATCAGTGACCCAAAGGAAGAAAGATGTGCAATCTTTTTATGTTCCACTTGCATCCTCTGAAAACTTGGTGAACATTAGTTATGAGTTGGATTCAGCTTAACAGCAATGAGTCTGTTTGGTTGGGTTTCTCACCCCTAAGTATATGCAAAAGCTTAACAATGAATTGTTGCTGCTTATTGTGGCCTAGTGGCAAGAAGCTGTGCTGCAATTCTGAAGGCATGTGGTTCAAGTCCACTAGCTGCTCCATGGGAGAAGGATAGACAATCTCTTCCTGTGGGTTTAACTGCCTCTGAAAATGTGCCAGAGAGTCAGCTATGGATTGGTTTTGGCTCAACGGTACACAACAACAGCAACAATTGTTGGTATGTGCCACTGAGTTTGAACAGACTCAAAACTAACCCGAGTGGGTTTGCAGAAGCTATAAATCACACCGCAGAAAACTGTCCTTGCTCCTTGGAGGCAAGGATTCTGGGGCTTCGTCTGACATACTTTGGACATGTTGCCAGGAGGGACAGGTCCTTGGAGAGGGACATCATGCTTGGGAGGGTGGAGGGACAGCGCAGGAGGGGAAGACCCTCTATGAGATGGATTGATTCAGTGACTGGAGTAATCGGGATGGGTGTGTCAGAGGCGGTGCGGTTGTGCATAGGGTCGCTATGAGTCGGAAACGACTCGATGGCACATAACAACAACAACATAAATCACACCGCAGAAAACTGTCTGCCTTTCTCCTGTGGACTGGCTTGTAGATTTAAATCACCTGCTTTTGGATTGGCAGCAACAACTCCTTTCTCACTAGGCTACCAGAGCTCCCCAGACTATAGGTAAAGGAAAATCAAAGATTTAATGATTTTGAACTGTGGTAATGGCGAAGAATATTGACTATACTATGGACTGACAAAAGAATGAATAAATGTATCTTGGAAGAAGTAGAGCCAGGCCAGAATGCTCATTAACAAAAAAGTGGTAAAACTTCAAGTGACATACTTTGGATGTCAGTTATATCAAGAGGGACCAGTTCCTGGAGAAGAATATTATGCTTGGTAAAGTAAAGGGGTGGGGGAAGACTTTCAATGGGATAGATGTGGCTCAACAATGGACTCAAATGTAACAATGATTATAAAGATAATGGAGATGAGGCAATGTTTCACTCTGATGTAGATAGAATCACTATAGCTTGAAATGACTCAGGACACCAAAAACAACATGGCATCAGAGTTCACATTCCTAACCAGTAAGTTTTGATCTCTTAGGGAACAGAAGTAGTTAAGAGATGAACTCATTTATCTCCCAACCAGCAAACCACTGACCCACTGACATCTTAACCCATACTCTGTTCTCACTCTATTTATTAAGGATGTCTCCACCTGCAAAGGCCTTATTCCTTCCATTTCCACTTAGGGTCTAATCCTGTCTGGCCTTATCAAAGCCCTTGTTACAATCTTCTCTGGTGTTTCCAGTTTATTTCTTTCCCAGAACATTCCTTCGGCACAAAAAAACATGCTCTTAATCTTCAATCTAAAAGAAAACAGAGCAAGATAAGGAAAACCTCTCCCTTGATTTTATCTGCACCTCCAATTTCACTTCTCAGTTCCTGTCTGTTCGTCTCTTGACATTTGCATGCCTAGCTCTTTCTCATCCTTCAGGTCTCAGTTTAACTGCACTTTCTCAGATGGGCTGCCCTGACTGCCAAATATAAAGTAGCTACCATTAGCCTTCTATTATTTGAATTCATTGAAATTCCCTACAAATTGATCAGTATTCGATATTGTTAACTTGTTTAGTATTTGCTTTCCTTGACCAGAATTAAAATTCATGGATAGTAAAGAATCTGTTCACTCTCTTTGTTTACTACTTCCAATAATGCCCAGATATACAGATATAACTGTTGTTTTGTTATGTGCCATGAAGTCACTTGTGACTCATAGCAACCCTATGTACAACAGCCCAATACTCTATCCTGTGCCAACGTTATCATCTCTGACACACCTACCACCATTACCCCAGTCACTGAATCACTCCATTTCATCGAGGGTCTTCCTCTCTTGTAACTCCCTCCATGCTTCTAGGCATGATGTCCCTCTCCAAGAACTGGTCCCTTCTTGCAACATACCCTAAGTATATCAGACGAAGCTTCAGAATCCTTGCCTCCAAGGAGCAGCCTGGTTTCATTCTCTTGAAGACAAACCTCTTTTTTATCCTAGCAGTATATTCAATACCCCTTTCCAGCATCACAGCTCAAAGGCATCAATTCTCCTTCTATCATCCCTAGTCACTGTCCAGCTTTCTGATGCACAGCAAGTAATTTGAAAGACTATGGCCTAGATCAGGTGCACTTTAGTCTCTGGACTGACATTGTTGTTCTTCAGTACTCTGGAGATGTCCCAGACAGCAGACTCTCCCAATGCAGTTTGTCTTTTGATCTCCTGGCTGCTGGTACCAAGAATGTTGATCATGGAGTCAAACAAACTGGAGCTGTTAGCCCTATGATGATTGACTCTTACTTCTCTGACATATCTCCAACCACTTTCTCCCTAGCTCATGCTGATTTCTTACAGACCCACTGCTACTACTAACATTGAGAGTTGTGCTTGCTCTTTCTTCCACCTGGTATGTTCTTCCCCCAGGTATCCACATGCTTCCCTCTATCTCATTTTCTTTGGGTTTCTGCTCAGAAAGTTCTCTTCTCACTCACGCTTCTTCTGATCACTTAGAATTTTGAAATTAAATCCCATATTTTATACACATTTTCTTCATAAAAATGAAAACCAAACTCACTGCCACGGAGTCTTGGCGACTCTCTATTTAGTTTCTAAGGCTGTAAACCTTTAAAGAGAAGAGACTGCCTCATCTTTTTGCCAGAGTGGTTAGTGGATTGGAACCACAGACCTTCTGATTAGCAGCCAAACATATAACGCACTACATCACCAGAGCTCGTTAATTTTTCTCCACAGCGCTTAATGATTTTAAATATATTCTGTAATTTACATTTTATTGTCTGCTTGGCTGTATTTATCTCCCTAACCTAGTAGACTCTAGCACCAAATAATGACTATAAGTTGTGAAGTGTAAGGTGTCAACGTGGCTAGTAAAATTGTTATGCTAATATATAATCTTATTAGAAATGTTCACGCTTGCATTCCTGACAGAGCCCGGTGCACAACAGGTGTCCAAAAGGAAGCGTACTGGAGAGGATCCCCCTATGGGTAGGTCCGGTGGGTGATCCACGCCCAGTCGCTGCTGGCCCCGCCCCGCCCCACATAGGCCCCGCCCCTCACATGCTGACTACCTTATAGGCGAGTGACGTCAGGGCGTTTGTTGTCATTGGCGGCTCCCAAGATGGCGTCCATCATGGAGGGGCCGCTGAGCAAGTGGACTAATGTGATGAAGGGCTGGCAGTATCGTTGGTTCGTGCTGGATTACAATGCAGGGCTACTCTCCTACTACACGGTGAGTACCTAGAGGGCAACGCTTTGAGACCCGTTAGGGCCGCGATCCCTGGGAGGAGTGGGTGGCCGTGGTTTCGTAGCGGGTTGAGGTTGCTAGGCTAAGGGGTGCCGCCGTACGAGAGGGGTTCCCTCGGGAAGGAGGGCTTTACTTACCCAGATAGCCAATGAAGGGGAAGGCTATGCGGGTTCAGCCAATAAGCAGGCGCTGGCTGGCTGATTTATGGGTTGGGGGGGCGAGTCGCTTTTCGTTTTTAGGGTCCTGAATTAAGCAGTGGTTGGGCGGGGCAGCTTGTAGGTTGCAGGTGAGTGAAAGAGGTCGTGGAGGTATTTTAAAGTGTTCATTCCGCCTCCTCGTGAAGTCATGCACTTTAAACTGTTCCCCACCCCCGGCCCTGTAGGCTGCCGCGCCCCTCTCGTCCTCCTGGGACTGAAGAATGTCGATTCCTGCGAATAGTTGGCCAGCTGAGCCTGGCCAGGTCCAAAGGTTGCTGGTCTTCAGGTTTCATGCAGGTGTCTGAATTCTTTCTTGTCTGTGCAGCTTGAATGTCTCATTTAGGGAACGCGCTTCTCTTGAATAGAGGCAAGGATAACCCATGTCTTAACTTTTTTGAGAGTTAGACATTTTCTTTCTCAGTCTCTTGTTAGCAAACAGAGAACAGATAGTGTGGTGTCCGCATGAAAGTTACGTTCATGCTGAGTTCAGGGCTTCACGGTCGTTAACAGTAGTCAGTGGCCATGGGCAAGTCCATAAATCGCTGTGTTGTCTTTTGTTCTGACTGTTCTTCTCCAACCCATCTCATTAGAAATGGAAGGTGGGCGGTATGAGCGAGAGAAATTACTTACTAAGGTTCTTTCTCTGAATGATGTATAGTTAATAATAGCTAATGAGAGGGAGGAAGCCACTCAAAGGACAGAATAGAATGTCCTGAAGGCATTTTCGGGAGGGGGGGGCAGAAGTCAGATAAACACACCACCACCCAGTATTCAGGAACATTATGGAAAAATATTACTTTGTTACTGAGACAAACGAATATTTATTCATTAATTAAAAATATTTGTTAAACATCTATGTGTTAATTATTGTTTCGGGCTAAAAGTGTGTGTGTGTGTGTGTGTGTGTGTGTGTCTATGTGTCTATGTATGTTTTTGTGTAGCAGTGAGAATCTACAGAGATTGTGTGTGTGTGTATGTGTATGCATAGCTGTGAGAATCTACAGAGTTTTTTGTTGGTTTTTTTTCTACAGAGATTTTGATGTTTACTATTCCTCCCTCCTAAAATTTATATTCTAGTCTGGTGGTTCACTTCTGTTTCTCATAATAACTCTGTAAGGTACATCATTATTTCTCTTTATTTCCCTATTTTACAATTTTGGAATCTGAGGCTCCAGGCTTTTATAATTTGCAAAAAAGCTAGCAGCAAGGGATAGAATGGATAGGATTCCAAATTTCTGGTTTTGGATTTTTTCCACTAAACTTCACTTTCATCATAAGAAAGAAAAAAGTGCAAGCTGGGAGTTGACTAAAGACAAGCATGCAGGAGTGAAAGCATTACTTTCAACATCTTTTAACTATCAACTTTCTTTGTATAATTTTTTTAAAAAGGAAAAATATCAAACCTTTCAGAGTTTATACATTATTTAAGGTTCTTTTCAGGTAGGCGTGAAAGAGAGGCAACTGAGTATTAGAAAACTCTGAAGTTATGAAATTCCATGGCTCAAGTAAATGAAGCATAATGTTGGGTTTCAACATTTTCAGATGTTATAATCAAAGAATCCTATGGAACTTAACCAGTTTATACAAGATGGAGTAATTGCAGTGAGTGGAATGGTGGAATTAAGGTACTTAACAAATTCCATGTGTGTCTGAGTCTAGGGCCATACTGAAGTGGTCTTAAGCTGAGGTTCTTGGGAACTGCTAGTTCATAACGATTCTTTCTTTTTCCTCCTTTTCTAACTTCAATGGATCCTTTTTCTACTCCATTGCCTTTTCAGTTTTGAGTACTTGGACAGATCTTTCCTTGATGACTTTTACAGTAAGATTCTCCCCTCCCCATATACCTCTTGCTGATTCTTCTGAGACTTGTTGTTAGGAGCCATCGAGTCGTGTATAACTCATAATGACCCTATAAATAACAGATAATGACCCCTGTCCTACTCTGTGTCATCCTCACAGATTTTTACACTCTTGAACCCATTGCTGTTAAGGGTCTTCCTTTCTTTTACTGTCCCTCCATCTTTCCAAGCATGATGTCCCTCTTCGAGGAATAAGCTCTTCTACCAACACGCCAAAGTATATGAGGTGAAACTTAAGTCATCTTTGCCTCCAAGGAGCACTCTGGTTGCATTGTCTCCAAGACATATCTGTTCTTTTGGCAGTCCATGTCTGTCAAGACTTCTGAGATTAGATGTTATAAAACATCATCCTTGCCATGGGATTTGTTATGTGCTGTTGAGTTGGCATAGCCTCATAGCTGCCCCTCCAGTGAAGGAGGTGTAGTATTTCTCACTAATGGCTATTTAGAAGCT
>NW_006399755.1:6767798-6771440 GCF_000299155.1 Elephantulus edwardii
AAAAAAAAAAGAATAAAATGTTGTTGTTGTTATGTGCTGCCCTCTCCAGGCAAGGCACCAAGATGGCCATTAGTGCAATATATTTAGGATTTGTACTCCTTTCTGCAGAGGTCTCGCCTCATTGCTGATCTCCAGACTTTCTGCCAGGCATGCACCTATGACGTCCTGGTCGCCATGACTATCTTTTTTAACATGAACAATGAGCCACTGTCTGTTTTCTGTTCCCATGTGGCACTCCGAAGTATGGGCACATCTGATTACACACAAACCTGAGCAGCTGATTGTGTTATGTTGGGAGTAGTATAATGCTGTGATTTAAGTGACAGTCCTGGGATCAAGTTTCAGCTTTGTTACTATGTGCAAAAGAGCTGGACATGGAAAATAAAAAGTGAAGAACTCACTTAGCATTTCTCAAGCAGAAAAAATTGAAAAACAAATTCAAGCCTCAAGTTGTAATAATGAGAAAGAGATAACTATAGGTATTAGGTAAAATAAAACGGCCTATTATCACTGGAATTTCTACTTCTCAGATAAACCCCTTCCTCTAGTTCCAACCTGCTCAGCTACTAGTGGAAAGCTGAATCCATAAAAACAGGACATTCCCAGAATACCACAGAAAACTGATCTAAAGACCTACACCTACAAGATAAGAAAAAGATGCCAGGAGAACACTGCCCGACCAAGACTTTCTCATGTGATCTGCTGAACCCACCAACAATCTCTGTATATAAACCCCTCACTAACAGCAAAAAGCTACT
The DNA here is from genome assembly GCF_000299155.1 of Elephantulus edwardii. NCBI lineage: Eukaryota > Metazoa > Chordata > Mammalia > Macroscelidea > Macroscelididae > Elephantulus > Elephantulus edwardii. The sequence continues at coordinate 6,768,557 of NW_006399755.1, forward strand.
GACCTCTAATTTAAGAGCTCAGCCCACCTGTATCCAGGTGAAAATAAACCAGTTGATTGCTTCACACATTAAAAAAAAAAGAATAAAATGTTGTTGTTGATATGTGCTGTCAAGTCGCTTGTGACTTATCGTGACCCTATGTACAGCAGCTCTAAACCTTGCTCTCTCCTGAGCCAACTTTATCATCTCCAGAACACCTACCCTCATTACTCCAGTCACTCACTCAATCCATCTCATTGAGGATCTTTCCCTCCTGTGCTGTCCCTCCACACTCCCAAGCATAATGTCCCTCTCCAAGGACTGGCCCCTTCTTGCAATATGCCCAAAGTACGTCAGATGTAGCTTCAGAATCCTTACCTTCAAGGAGAAGCCTGGTTTCACCCCCTAAGGATGAACCTGTTTATTCTCCTAGTGGTCCATGGTATATTCAGTACTCTTCTCCAGCACCACAGCTCAAATACATTAATTTTCCTTCTATCATCCCTAGTCATTGTCCAGCTTTCTGATGCATAGCAAGTAATTACAAAGACTATGGCCTGGATCAGGCACACCAGATTGACATTGTTTCTCTTCAGTACTCTGGAGATGTGCCTGACAGTAGACTTTTCCAGTGCAACTTGTCTTTTGATTACCTGGCTGCTGGTACCAAGAGTGTTGATTGTGAAGCAAACCAAACTGGAGCTGTTAGCAGTCTCAATCTCTTCACCATCTACCCATGATGTTGCCAGTTGGCCCAGTGGTGAAAAATCTTTGTTTTATGTTGAGCTTCAGTCCATATTGAAGGCTGCAGTCCTTGACCCTCTATAGCAAATGCTTCAGGTCCTCCTCAGCTTCAGCAAGCGTAAAATAATAAAAGATTTATTAGAAAGTTACATCCCTAAAGAGGTGGACCTTCCTACTTGAAATATGGAGGGGAGGCCTCTATAGGGGTTTTTTTGGACTGATTTTTATAGAAGCACATTAGCAGGCCTTTCTTCCATGGTACCTAACACTGGATGCATTCAGTCTGTCAGCCTTTAGGTTAGTAGTGATGTGCAAACTCAATTCTCAATTCAGAAAGTTTAATAATGAGAGAGAAGATATTTAAAGGGTAGAGGAGACACACAGAAACATCATTGGTAAATTCTGTATACTTGAGTTACATTTCGGTCCATTAAGATTCTGAAGAATATAAACTTAACACATCTAAAAACGTCTCCAACAGAGTAAAAAGGGAAGCCACAGGTTGGGAAAAAATATTTGGTAATGACATGTCAGATAAGGGACTTAAATCTAGAATTTATAAAATACTCAAGCACCACAAGAAGGTAAAGCTAAATAACCCAACTGAAAAATGAACACAGGATATGAACAGACACTTCACCAAGGAAGACATTCAGATGGCCAACAAATGCATGAATAAATATTCAAAATCCCTAGCTCTAAGAGATGCAAATCAAAACAACTATGAGAAATCATCTCACTCCAGTAAGAATAGCAAAATTTAACAGAGCAGCAAACAACAGATGCTGGCGAGGTTGTGGAGAAACTGGAAGCCTTTTTCACTGTTGGTGGGAGTGTAAAATGGTGCAACCACTGTGGAAGGCTGTATGGCACTTTCTCAAAAATTTGCAAATAGAAATACCATTTGACCCAGCAGTTCCTCCACTGGGGATAGACCCTAAAGAAACCATAACTGCCACCCATGCAGATATATGCACACCCATCTTTATTGCAGTTTTGTTCACAATAGCAAAGAGTTGGAAACAACCCAAGTGTCCATCAAAAAACGAATGCATAGAGAAGATGTGGTATATTCACACAATGGAATACTATCCTGCATTGAAAAACAAGGAACTCATGCAATATTACTTAAAATGGGTGACCTTGGAAGACATTATGCTGAGTGCAATATCTTAGTCACAAAAGGACAAATACTGCATAGTGCCACTGTTATAGAACAGAACTGACATTAGGGTTGGGGTGAGACTGACAAAAATTGGATACATTATATATACTGCATTGAAATAGATGAGGGAGAGAACAGTTTAAAAGCAATATGATTGGGTATTATGGTTTTGACAGGAGTCCAGAATGAAGGTTGCATAGTGGAGAGTACTGGGCAGGGGGTGGTGTTTGTGTGTATACCAACCAATGAAGGAATTTTTCTTACACTTTTCAAAGAGAAGAGCGAACTGGAGGAGAGGGGTGGGTAGTGAGAAAAATGCAACAATGAATGAATGAATGGAAATCCAAAACCTCTGTAAGCGTTCATTAAAATTAATGAAATAAAAAAATTAAAATGAATATAAAGTTAGGTATTCCTGATAAGCATTAGTCTGATCAACTGAAGTTATTTCTTCAATATACTTCTTAAAAGTATCTGAATTAGTTACAGGAGTTTTAAGCAGAGGAATACATAATGTATTATTCTGTTTCTTATTTCTAAAAAGTACATGAGTCTTTCTCCACTTCTTTATTTATGAAGTATGACCGGGAATTTTTGGGGATCTTTATTTTCTAAGGAAACTGTCTTTACTTTCACCTAAAAAACAAAAGAAGAAACAAACTTTCAATTCTTGTTGTGGGGTTGTAAGTCTGTTGATGACTGAATCTGGACTTTAGCTAGGTTAGTTTTGCCTTAGAGCTGGGCTATACTGAGAATTGTCACAGGATAATCTCATTGTTGGGCTAGTATTACCTAGGGTTGTTGAAGAAATTCCCTCAAGCCTCACCTGAGTCCTGGATCCTTACAGATGGATCTGGGCCAGGTCCAAATCTGGCCTTTGGGATGAAAGGATCTTTTTTTAATTTTTATTAAATTTTATTAGTTTTAATGAACATTTACAGAGATTTTGGGTTTTCATTCATTCATTGTTGCACTGTTTTCTCCACCCTCCTCCCC
>NW_006399755.1:6775960-6793363 GCF_000299155.1 Elephantulus edwardii
CACAACATGTCCAGAGTATGTTAGACGGAGCCTCAGAATCCTTGCCTCCAAGGAGTAGCCTGGTTTAACCCTCTCCAGGATGAATCTGTTTTCTTAGCAGTCCATGGTACATTCAGTACTCTTCTCCAGCACCACAGCTCAAAGGCATCAATTCTCATTCTATCCTCCCTAGTCATTGTCCAACTCTCTGATGCATAACAAGTGTTTCTAGAGCCCATGGCCTGTATCCGATGCACCTTAGTGTTCAGAGACACACTGTTGCTCTTGAGTACTTTAGAGAGATCCCTAACAGCAGACTTTCCCAATTTGCCTGGCTCATGTGTGAAGCAGTTGGATTCTGGAAGGTGGGTTCTTGTTTTGGCTGAAGGTCAGGTGTGGACTGTTTGGTTGTTTTTATTTCATTCACAACTGTGTGTGAACTGATTGGATTTGCTGCATTTGGCTAACAATGAATTATGGACTGTTTAGAGTCAGTCAGGACCTGGTGGGAGGGCCTGTGTATTTACAAGTCATCAGGACCCTTGGGCCTGGTGTTAATTGTGTTTGGAATGAACTTTCTTCTAAATGGTACAGTACTGGTCTGTCAATTCATTGTATTGAGGTAACTTGGTGTTGTTATGATGCAGAACACTACTGGTGTGTCAAATGCCAGAATGGTTACCCATAGTGGACAGTGTCTGGTGGAGCTCCCAGATTGAGACAGGCTTGGAAGCAGGAGTGGCATCCACTTCCTAAACAACATGCTTCTGGAAATTTTATGAACTTAGAGAAACAACAATAGTTATAGAACAGGGTTCAGTTCTTTTGTTCATAGGATTGCTGTGAGTCATACTTCATTTGACAGCACGTAGTGTTTTGGTATTAATAGGTCTTCCTTCTGTGTGTGTGGATATTATCCTGTCACTCATAACATTGTATTTAAGGATGGATCTAGACCTGATCTTTGTCCACTTTGTTGGGTGGCTGCTAGTAAGTTTAGTTGGTCTTGAAGAATTTTTCTTCTTTTAGTTATCAGAAAAATCGGAAGGATACCAGACCTGCAATACCAGTTTCTGCTCTTGTTGTTTTGTGTCCTCAAGTCAGAACCAAACAATAGGTATACCTCCAGTTGGTTTTCAGAGGCAGTAAATCATATAGGAGGAGATTGCTCATCTTTCTCTTGTGGAGCCAGCTGGTGGATTTGAACGTGTATCTTTGAGATTGCAGCTCAGTTTCTTACCATTAGACCATCAAAGCTCCCTTGTTTTACTTTAGTGATACCGAAAGAGTGCTAGCTAGCACTGCCCTATATGTTGGCTGTAAAAAGGCTTTTTCTACCTTCTGAGAGTGATCCTATATGTTTAATTTCTCGATGTATAAAGTTTCTAGTGTCTATTAGGATAAACTCTTGTGAATTACACCTAGGAATGAAAAACTTTGACTAGTTAGTGTATTAGAGCAAAATTCCCTTGGGTGGAGACCACATCACAAAGTAGGACTTCATGGGCTGTCACTAGAGTTGGCTAATGAGATTTTGATTGGGGACACTTCTGCTATAATGGCTTGGGAGAAAGCCAGGGACTTTTATCTCCCTAAACAGAAATTCCCAGCCACAAAACTGTAGTTTTAGGATGTAATTGAAGTTTTACTCCTAATTTTGTTAAGGGGTCCCACTCTAGTAAGGGAGTGGGAACTTGGGAGGTTAGCAGGAACAGATGAGGGATGTTGAGGATGGCACAGAATAGGGCAAGGTTCATATCCATTGTTCGTAGGGTCATTATGAGTCCTAGTAGACTCATAGCCACACCTAATAACAAGGGCCACACTGAGTTGGAAAGGACTTGACAGCACTGGAATTATGCTGCCATGCACTTAACAACCTGGGAAAGGAGAACCTGGGTAGGGGGTGCTAAACAGACAGGGCTGTTGGTCTCTCTCTCTTTGTACATTCTTTTGATCTAGTGTAAACATGTCTCCCTCTCATGTTCACCATATCAGTCATAATCAACTCAGGAAAATAAAAACAAACTAAATCAGATGGAGGAGATTACAAAAAATACATCTCAAAGGGGACTTGCTTACTCAAATTACCTATGTCCATTTCTGACCCAGGTGTTAGTATGTGCCTCTGTCTCTCTTGGTTAGTATGTCATCAGCCCAGGTCAGGTGCAGCAAGCCAGTTCCCTCTCCTCTCCAGTGCTGCTCTGTGCTGGTTCTCACCCTGTGCTTACCAACCAGCAGTACGAGGGCAACATTAGGCCAGTGCCAGAGTTAGTTTGGCATTATGACCACTCTTGAGGCAAATCTGTTTTACAAGCAAACGCTGTACCAGTGTGGGCCTAGACCTCTGCAGACAATTTCTGCCTTTTTTTTTTTTTTTTTAATTTCTGCCTCTTCTGAACATGCATCCTCTCTGCCTCTTTGCAACAGGCTTCATCCTTGCTATGTCTTGGCTTTCAGGATTGGCCACCTCTCATCTTTAGTGTTACGGCTCTCAGAAGAGCCAATGACTGTTGCTGCCAAAGGCAGTCTAGCTCTTTCCCCTTAGTGCCACTTGTTTCGCTTAGCCATTCTTGTGCACAGTTCCAGACTGCTTCTCCTTTATTGCATACCCTACCTGTTGGAAACTTCCTGTTCAGATGTGCCCAACTCTCTTGGCAACTTCCTACATAAAGGTGCCCAGTCTGTAATTTGTCTACTGTTGTTAGGCACTACCAAGTCAACAATGACTCATAGCGACCCTATGAACAGCAGATCTGAACCTTGCCCTATCCATGGGAAAAGTTTGGACAGACTCCTCCCACTAACATATGTAGCCTTGAAAGCTTGATGGAGGGTTTCTGTGAGTCAGAATTAATGGCAATTAGTTTGGGGTTTTAAGTGTATTTATATTTCCTGTAGGATATATACATTTATTTTTTGAAATATTTTATTAAAGACATTTCAATTATATGTAAAAGCAAAAAAGATAGTAAAATGAATTGCTGTCATTCAGTTTGTACAGTTATCAACATATGTCTTGCCTGGTTTTATTAGTACTCCCATCCATCTCTGTTCATTCACTGCTATTGAGTTGTTTTTTGGTCAGACATTCTTCTAGGTCATATAGCTCTGGTCTGTCCACTTGCCGTACAAAGGTAACTCTTGGTTGCTGTAAAGCTGAACACTGTGACATTGATGTGTCAAATGCGATAATGGTTACCCATGGTGGACAATGTTTGGTTGAGCTCCATGATTAAAACAAACTTGGAAGCAGGAGTGGCATCTACTTCTGAAATAGCTCGCCTCTAGAAACCCTATGAACCTAGAAAAAGGATGAAAGTTATACAAACGTTCAGGTCTTTCGTACATAGGGTCACTATGAGTCGCCTACAACTCGATGGCACTTAACAACAACAGCAGCAACATTAACAATACTCCTTTGAGGTTTTGAGGCTCTAGTAGCCTAGAGGTAAGAAGCTGCTCTGTAATCCCAAAGGCAAGTGGTTCAAATCTACCACCTGCTCTGCAGGAGAAGGACGGGCAGTCTCCTCCTGTGTGATTTACTGCCTCTGAAAACCTGCTGGAGGATCAGCTCTGGGTCTTTTCAGACAGCACTCAACAACAACAACATATTTGATTAGATTTTTTAAATTAGATTTTTAAAAGCAGATTCTAGATACTATATAATTGTGTATCACTAGAAATGAATATTGTTTTTATTTTAAAAATATGACCTGAATACCATTATTCTAGTTTATTGTCAGATTACGTTGAGCTGACCCTGTCCCATAATGATCCCCATGTGTACAGAGTAGAATTGCTCCATAGGATTTTCAAGGCTATGACCCTTTGGAAACAGTTCTACCAACCTGTTTTCTGAGATACCTATCAACCTTTTAATTAGCACTTAATTATTTATGTCACCTGATGACATATTACCTGAAACGTTTGCTGCAGAAGGTCAAGGACTGTAGTCTTCAAAATGGATTGTAGGCTCAGCTTAAAAAAAAAGATTTTCACTACTGGGCTAATTGGCAGCACCATCATAGATGGAGAAGAGATTGAAGTTGTTAACAATATCACTTTGCTCGGTTCCACAATCAGTACCATTGACACCAACAGTCAGGAAATCAAAAGGTGAATTATATAGGAAAATCTGCTGTCAGGGACCTCTCCAGAAGACTCATGAGCAACGGTGCCAATCTAGAGACTAGGTGAACTTGATCCAGGCCATGGTCTTTACAGTTACTTGCTTTGTATCAGAGAGCTGGACAGTGACTAAGGACAATAGAAGAAGAATCAATGCCTTTGAATTATGATGCTGGAGAAGAGTATTGCATATACCATGGACTGCCAAGAAAAAAAAACAAGTCTGTCCTGAAGAGGGTAAAATCAAAAGGCTCCCTAGAAACAAGGATTTTGAAGCTCCAACTTCCATACTTTGGACAGGTAGCCAGGAGGGACCAGTCCTTGGAGAAGGACATCATGCTTGGAAGAGTGAAGGGACAGCACAGGATAGGAAGTCCCAGGAGAAGATGGATTGAGTCAGTGACTGGAGTAATGGGGTAGGTGTGTTGGAGGCAGTGAGATTTGCCTAGGATAGGGCAGGATTCAGAGCTATTGTGCATAGGGTCACTATGAGTTGTAGACAACTCGATGGCACATAACAACAGCAGCAAACCCAAATCCCATTGCTGTCAAATTGATTCTGACTCATAGTGACCACATAAGACAAAGTAGACCTTCTCCATACAGTGTCTAAGGCCATAATCTTTAGATGAGCAGACTGCTGTGTCATTTTGACTTGAAGTGCCACTCATAAGATGTTAATGTTGTCATACTCCTTGAAAGATAGACCTGATTTTTCTGAATTGATTGAGTGGCAGCACACAGAAATAGCATCAAATGTTCATCCAGCTTTCTATATTCTTGAGTATTACATGTCTCCTTCTAAAGAGCTAGCTTATTTCAGTCAAGATTCCTATCAAAGACCACACATACAATTCTTGGGTTTCTTTAAATCTTAGAATCCTATTAGTCTCCCCCCATCCCTTCCATTTATTTGTTGAAGAAATACAGTAATTTATTCTGTGTCCTCCTTTGCCATTTATTTGTTGAAGAAACAGAATAATTTATTCTGTATAATTTTACATTTTCAGCTTTGTTACTGGTATGCTTGTGATGAAGAGCCCTAGTGGTGGAGTTGTTGTTGTTACGTGCTGTCAAGTTGGAACTGACTCACAGCTGACCTTCCAGTGAGTTTTCAGAGGGAGTAAACCGCACGGGAAGAGATTGTCCATCCTTCTGCAGAGAACCTGGTGGATTCGAACCATGTATCACTGGGATTGCAGTGCAGCTTTTTGCCACTAGGCCACCAGGTTAAAATAACTAACTGCTAGCTAAGAGGTCAGTGGTTCAAATATACCAGCAAATCCTGAGAAGAAAGCTGAGACAGTCTGCTTGGAAACAATTTGAAGGCATTGTGCTGTGTACTGTAGGATTGTTAGGCACTGAAATCAGCTCATGGCAGTGAGTTTGGTTTTTGGTTTGTCTGTGGTCTATTTATTTATTTGTATTATTGGTATTTTAAATTGTAATTGAAATAAAAGTTTACAAACCAAATTGATTTTTCAGTCGTTCATGATCTTGTGATATATTTAAACATACTCTCTGCCCTCTATTTCCTATAAACTGATGACTAGCTTTGGAATCTTAATAAAATCAAGATTTTGTGAGAGAGGAGCAAGACTACTGCATGGGTGTATTACATCAAGAGACACAATATCTAGTATAATGGCTCTGTGATATTGTACTATTAAAATTGTTATTCTTTAAAGGTATAATTCTGGAGGTCATTTTGATAAAATTAATGTTCTAGTCCACAGGGAGTTGCTGACACCTTGGTGGTTTAAATCTATTAGCCACTCTGTGGTGATTTACTTGGAAACACTGGTTGGCCAGGTATGAGTTGGTTCAGAGAGAGAGAGAGAGAGAGAGAGAGATATTGGGAGAGATATTGAGATTGGTTGGATAGAAGTGAAGGGAGGAGGAATCTGACCATATCCAAGTGTTTGGTTTGACTTGGATGAGTGATGACAGAGAAGATGGGTGAGGTTGTGGTAAAAAATGGTTTACTTGCTTTGGGACATGTTGAAAGTAGGTAAAGATATTTATAGGCTGTTGAGTATATGGGTATGGAGTTTAAGACAAAAATCTATGTGCCAAATTAAAAAAATTGACAGTGACCATTTAAGGCATACTCATTGATCTCTTTGTATCTGGAGAAAAGAAGAAACAAAAAAATAAAAGTTGTGTTGAAAAAATTAATCCATAGCAGCATATATTTTTCCCTGTTGATTCAGAACTGATCCATAGCTTACCCTCCATCAGCTTGTCAGAGGTCGTAAGTCACATGGGCGGAGAATGCCCATCGTTCTCCTGTGATAGATTAGAATCTCAACTTCCATGACCATGAGACAGAAAGAACTAGTCCGTACTCAGCTATTTCTGCTAACTACTCTGAAAAAGTTATAATAGAGGATCCTAGATAGAGTAGGAGATGAATTTACAAAAAAACAATTATCACCTTAATGGTCAACGCACTGGTCTAATGGAAACTGGTGAAACTGCCAAGTCTACGTCCTGTAGTCATCTTTTGAGCCTGGAACAGAACTCTCCCATATGACAGGCACCACCTGCATCCAAATAGTAGACATGTTTCTAAGGTGAACAATTAACAACAGGGAAGTACTCACCCACACAGGATTACAAGAGCAGCATTTGCTCCAGGGATCTGGTTGCTTAGTGATAAAGGACTGCACTGCCAACCCAAAGGCATGTAGTTTGAGTCTGTCAGCTGCTCCATGGGAGAAAGACGGGCAATCTCCTCTTGTGTGATTTATATTGTTGTTGTTATGTGCCGTCAAGTCCCTTGCGACTCATAGTGACCCTATGTACAACAGCCCTAAACTCTGTTCTGTGCCAATCGCACTGTCTCTGACACTCCCATCCTGATTATCCCAGTCACTGAATCAATCCACCTCATAGAGGGCCTTCCCCTCCTGCGCCATCCCTCCACCCTCCCAAGCATGATGTCCTTCTCCAAGGACTGGTCTCTCCTTACACTATGTCCAAAGTATGTTAGACAGAGCCTCAGAATCCTTGCCTTCAAGGAGCCACCCGGTTTAACCCTCTCCAGGATGAATCTGTTTGTTTTCCTAGCAGTCCATGATATTCTCAATACTCTTCTCCAGCACCACAGCTCAAAGGCATCAATTCTCCTTCTATTGTCCTTGGTAATTATCCAACTCTCTGATGCATAACAAGTGACAGCAAAGACCATGGCCTGTATCAGATGCACCTTAGTCTCCAGAGAGACACCATTGCTCTTCAGTACTTTGGAGAGGTCCCTAACAACAGACTTTCCCATGGAAGTGCACCTTTTACTTTCCTGGCTACTGGTGCCAAGTGTTGACTGTGGAGCCAAGCAAACTAAAGCTGTGAACAATCTCATTCTCTTCACCATCCGTCCTGATGCTGCCAGTTGGTCCAGTGGTGAGAATCTTTGTCTTCTTGACATTGAGCCTCAATCCATATTGGAGGCTGCAGTCCTTGACCCTCTGCAGCAAGCACTTCAGGTCCTCTTCAGTTTCAGCAAGCAGGGTTGTGTCATCTGCATATCGCAGATTGTTGATAGATCTTCACCAATCTTTACCCCACATTTTGGAAAACCCCCAAGAGGATCAGCTATGAGTTGGTTCCAACTATAAGGTACATAACAACAACAACAAAACTCAGAAGGTAGGAAGGTAGAGGATAGAAGGATGAATTAACCAAAGGGAGAGAGTGGAAAGAGTGATGATACAATGCAAGAATTATAATCATAAGAAAACAAGATAGGTATTAGAGGTTTAATAAAACACCAATCTGTTATGTAAGCTTTTACCCAAATCACAAAAAAAACCCCTAGAAAATCTTTATGTCTAAGAAATATGAGCTTTCATCCCCCTGTTCCATGTCCTGGAATTCCTCCAGTGACTCAAGCACAGGCTGTATCAGCACCAGGTATTCTTAATAGACCACCTGCACCAACAGCAACAGTTGCTGCTCCACAGGCTCCAGTTACTAAGCCTCTTTCCCCCAGTGCTGGACAACCTCAGGAAGCTGTCCAAGGACCTGTTGGTACAGATTTCAAGGCCTTAAACAGTACTCCAGGAACAACTACAGAGCCCCCCAAGCATACATTACCTGCGTATACTCTGTCAACAGTGTCAACCACTAGTACAACAAATAGCACTGTAGCTAAGCCAGCAGCTTCAATAACGAGTAAGCCTGCTACACTTAAAAACTACTTGTGCAACCAGTAATTTGATCTACCCGGATGAGGATATATCGCTGGAAGAAAGAAGGGCACAGTTACCTAAATATCAGCATTCTCTTCCTCAGCCAGGACAGGTGCCCATTGGTTATCCACCTGTTGGACCAGTTGGAGATACGATGCCACCACAGCCAGGCATCCCACAGCAACAAGGAATGAGACTTCCAATGCCATCTCATGGTCAGTATGGTGATCATTATCAAGGTATGCCAGGTTACCTTTAAGGTGTTTTGCCACCATATGGACAAGGACCACCAATGGTGCCCCCATACCAAGGTGGGCCCCCATGACCTCCAGTGGGAATGAGACCTGCTATAATGTTGCAAGGTGACCATTACTGATTTTACTTCATCTAATATGTTTGGAGATTAAACCTTTTCTCAGCTTGTGCTGTTTATAAAGTCAAACTTCTGTCGCTTAAGGCTTTATTGTGACTTTAAAAAACATTTCTCTTCCCACATACCAGGAACTATGGGACATTTATTTTACATGAGAAAATTATTTGGAATAATAAAGCAGTAAATTTCCTGAAGTTGCAAGAAAGAAAATGGTCAGTGGTGATGGTAGCATAACAGTTAAAATGGCAAGCTTTTTGTTACGTATATTTTACCATAATAAAATTGAAAAATAAAAAAAAGAAATATGAGCTTTATATATATGGAGAATTGAGACAGAATAGTAGAGTAGATTAGAGTAGGGGTAGGACTTTGAGAAACACTACTGCATCAGTTATGTACTGCTGTGTAACAAATTGCACTGAAATGTAACAATTGAAAACAACAAACATATCCATTTCTATGAGTCAGAAATTTTGAGGATTTAGTTAGATGGTTATTGCTCATGGTCTTTTTTTTTTTAATTAATTTTAATGAAAGTTTACAGAGACTTAGGGTTTTTAGTTATTCATTGTTGCACTTTTCTCCCCACCCAATTCACTCTTCTTGAAAAGAAAGTCTTTCATTGTTAATACAGACCCTTCCCCCCAAGTCTTATCCACTATGCAGCCTTCACTCCAGACTTCTGTAATGACATATATCATGTATGACATATGTCCCTTTTAAACAGTTCTCTCCCTCATCTGTTTCAATGCAGTATACATCATTCCTCCCCTCCTTTTTTGTCTTCCCTCAACCCTGATGTCAGTCCCGTTTTACAACAGTGGTCCTATGAAATATTTGTCCTTTTTTTACTGAGATATTTTACTCAGCATAATGTCCTGCAGGGTCACCCATTTTGCATAATATTTCATGAGTTCCTTGTTGTTTTTCAACGCAGCATACTATTCCATTGTGTGAATATACGACAGCTTCACTGTCCATTCATTTGTTGTGCTTATGGTCTTTTATGAGATTGTTATCAAGTTGTTGATTGGGATTGCAGTCATCTGAAAGGCTTGAACTGTGTTTAGAAGGCTCACTTCCAAGATGACTCACCCAATTATTTGTAGCAGGAAGTCTTAGTTTCTTGCTGGCTGTTGGAAGGTGGCCTCATTTCCTCACCAGGTAATCTCATCATTGAACTACTTGAGTATATCATCCTGACATGGCATCTGCTTTGCCCAGAGCACGTGATCCAATATGATAAGAAGAAGTTACAATGTCTTATGACTTAAGCTCACCACTGCTTCTGCCTTATTCTGTTCCTTAGTAAGTCTTGCTCATGTGAGGGGAGGTGAGAATAATCTTTGCCATTTGAAAGAGGGTCACAGGATTCGTGGACAAGTTTTAAACCACCACAATTGCATTTAAAGGTTGTTTTTGTTGTTGTTAGGTGCCATAGAGTTGAGTATGACTCATAGTGACCATTTGAATAACAGATCTGAATCCTATCCTATCCTGTGTCATCCTCATCTCTGAAATACTTGAGCCCGTTGCTGTACTCCCTGTGTCAGTCCATCTTGTTGTGTTGCTGCAGTCACTATGTCAATTCATCTCAATGATCTTTCTCTTTCACTGAACCTCTACTTCTCCAAGCATGATGCCTTTTTCCAAGGAATAGCCTTTCCTAGCAACATGCTCAAGGTGTGTGAGACGAGGTTTTGCCATCTTGCTTTCAAGGCACACTCTGGATGCATTTTTTCAAGACTGTCTATGGGATATTCAGTACTCTTCTCCAGCACTACAGTTCAAAGGCATCAGTTCTTCTGACATGCTTATTCATTGTGCAGTTCTCAGCAACATGGTTAGTAATAGAAAGACCATGACCTGAATCAGGCAAACTTTAGTCTTCAAACTCACATCATTGCTTGTCAGTAATTTGGAGAGGTCCTTGACAACAGACTTTACCAATGTAATATGTCTGTAGATCTCCTGACTGCTGGTACCAAGGGTTGTGATTGTGGATCCAATTAAGATGAAATCATCGACAGTTTCAATCTTTTCTCCATCTATCATGATGTTGCCTGTTGGTCCATGGTGAGAATTTTGTTTTCCTGACGCTGAGATGTAATCCATATTGAGACTGTAGTCTTTTGATCTTCTGCAGTAAGCACTTCTAGTCCTTCTCACTTTAGCTAGCAGGTTGTGTAATCTGGATAACGGAGGCTGTTGATTAGTCTTCTCTAATACTGATAGCATATTTAAAAGTTAAGTAGAAGATAAACCCTGCATAGGAGGATGAATAGTAGAAATATAATAAATAAACCCCAAGGTTATGGCAACTATGAATGCTAAGGAGAGACTTGAAGGTTAATTTGAATACTGCTGAGAAGATTGTATAGAGGAAGTCTAAAAAGTAGGCATTGGGTGATTCATTTAAACATGGCCTTAATGAATGAGACCAGTTTCTGTGGGATATTGGGCACAGAGAGTATACTGGAGAGACCTGCAGAGGAAACAGGAGGTAAGCAGTAGAGAAAGAGAATGTAGATTACTAAAGATATTTGTAAAAGAGGCAGAGAGAAGTATATGAGGTTGAAAGTGAGAACCAACTCATTGCTGACTCTGCAGCAAGTTTTCAGAGACTCTAAATCACCCAATAGGAGATTACCAGTCTTTATCCCATGGAGCAACTGGTAGAGTTGAACTGTATGCTTTGAGTTGGCAGTGCAACTCCTTACTCACTATTAAATGTTGTAGGGAGGGAATCTGTGTTAAAAATGAGGATAGAGTAAGGAGTTAAATAGGGTAGTATCTAGACTGTCTTTTTATAGACTATTTCACATTTAGGACAATAATAAAAAAAATCCACCCTCGATTTTATGCATTGTCTGTATGTATGAGAGAGCAAATGCTGAGTTCAAAGTGAGAGTGATGAGACAATGATGATGATTCATTTTGGCTGGCCTGTGATTCTCAGTGGTTTGATGGTTATGAAATTGATGGCAAGAGTGGAGTGCATTTCTTGGACCTAGATTTTTGTGCTGTGGAATGCTTAGAACCTAGAGAAACAAAGAAGCCTTTCCCTAAACCTAGTGTCTTGAATTGGAGCTTCTAGTTATAGCAACCCTTGACAGATAATGAAGACGGTAATGATACAGACATCCTTTAGTTTGTGATCTGAATATGATCATGTTCCATTTTGCTGAATGCCAGTTTTTGTAACAGCCTGGTCTTTGGCACCTAACTATGCTAATAAGTGAGGAGAGGGTATAATGATTTCAAAAGATGACCTTGAGAACTGGAAAAAGAAGTAACAGGAGCAATTTAAAAGTTAGCCAGATTGTATGATTATAAAACATAGCTTGTTTAGCCACGATTCATGAATATTTTAACTTTCTCGATTTCATTTTATTTTTGTTTGTAACATTTTGGAGAGAAGGTTGTAAATTGGTGAAATAATATGTTACTTAGGCCATTCAAGGTATTTGCAAAAATGAGTCTTTGGAGAAATCTTTTTTTGTTTTTGTTTTATACACTGATTGAAAGAGGCTCATAATGACTTTGCATTTCAAAAGCATTGCTAATCAAAACACATTTAAGTATATTTGGCAGCCTTTAGCAGTGTTGGGATGATAAAAACAATCTGCCATCTAATTCTGGGGTTTATGTTTTTTAAGAGCTTAGCTATGTCGATTTTTTCGTGCAGAGATGCAAGGGAGATAGATACTTCTAAAAATGAGATTGTTCTAACTAAACAATCACAAGTTAATTTAATATCCAATAGTTTCTTTTCTAAGGACTCTATGTGATTTTTATGGAAAAGTTTAATAGTCCAAATATAATAAAATAACTTTAGCGTTGTAAAAACAACAGTTACCACAACAAAATTGCCTCTCATCTAAATGCCTTTGAAACTAAGTAGTATTTAAAACAACTATGAGTTAACATCTCACCGCAGCAACAGTAGCCATGTTCAGTAGGGCAACAAACAACAAATGCTATCAAGGTTGTGGAGAGATTGGAACTCTTACTCACTGATGGTCAGAATGTGACATGGTACAACCACTATGGTGGGCGGTCTGGCACTTTCTCAAATATTTAGAAATAGAAATATCATTTGACCCAGTGATTCCACTACTGAGAGTATATCCTAAAGAAACCAGGTGGCGACTCAAACAGATGTATACACCCCTGTTTGTTGCTATTGTTTTTGATTTCTGTTGAGTCGAGCATGACTCATAGCAGCCCTATGAACAAAAGACCTGAAGCCTTTCTATAACTGTTGACAGTTATCAAAGTTCATAGTTTCTAGAAGCAACCCATGTTTATTGCTGCATTATTTACAATAGGAAAGAGATGGAGGCAACCCAATAAATGAATGGATAGAAAAACTGTGGTACATCCACACTGCCAAGAAAACAACATTGAAAAACAGCAAAATAATATAACATTACACAACATGGGGGAGGCTTGAGGACATTATGCTAAGAGAAAAAAGCTCAGTCAGAAAAGAATAAATACTGCATAACAATACTATTATAAAATAGGACAGACATGGAGGGGCGATTGGGGAAGGTATGGGGAGTGTGGATAGATAACACTGGGTTAGAACAGATGAGGGGAAGAACTACCCAAAAGGAATAAATGATTACGCATTATATGTATGAGAACAGTCTGGAACAAGGGGTACATTTGTGGGGTGAGCTGGGGGGGGACGGGGGGGAAATGTGTAACAATGAATAAATAAAAGAAGGATACACATCCGTCCCCCCGAAACAAAAAAAGCAGTATCTAAAACTAGATAATCAGACTCAATGCCATTATGTTGACTTCAACTCATGGCAACTCTCCATTGAGTTTCTGAGGCTATAAATCTTTATGGGAGGAGACTGACCATTTTAATTCTGAGGAACATCTTGGTATTAGACAACTAGCAGAAGGTTGGCAGTTTAAACCTATCCAGAGTTACACCGAAGCCTGATTTTGGAAAAAAAGAAATCAAACTGATCTATTGATCTTCTGTAGACTCTGTGGAGCAATTCTTTGTACACATGGCATTTCCATGAATTGGAATTGACTTGATGACAACTAACAATAGTAATTATTGGAGGGAAGATAGAAAATGAAATTGTTCTTAAATATATAACTTCCATATGTGGTAATTGTCATAGGATTAAATTTTCAAATAGTTATATAATGGGGGTGAGTGTGTCAGAAATGGTGAGCTTGGCACAGGATTGGGCAGGGTTCAGAGTGGTTGTAGAGTTGCTATGAGTTGCAGGCAATGTGATAGCACACAATAGCAACAAAAACAACTCCTGACCAAATATGCAAAGAAACACAGTTCTAATGTACCAGCTGCTCTGTGGGAGAAAGATGAGAAATCTCCTGCCATGTGATTAACTGTCTCTGAAAACCTGCTGGAGGGTCAGCTATGGATTAGTTCTGACTAGATGGTAAATAACAGTTATAACTAAAATGAGAACAGTGCACAGGTGATTTAAAGTTTCCTTTTTTTGTATGTTGTTATATTATGTGCCATAAAGTTGTCTGCAACTCATAGCTACCTTATACATAATAGCTCTGAATCCAGCCCTATCCTGAGCCAATCTCACTATCTCCGACACACCTATCCCATTGCTCCAATTATTATGAGAACCCATCTCATCCTGGATCTTCCTCTCCTACACTCTCTCTCCACCCTCCCAAGCATGATGTCCCTCTCCACCCTCCCAAGCATGATGTCCCTCTCCAAGGACTAGTCCCTCCTTGCAACATGTCCAAAGTATGTTAGAGCCTCAGAATCCTTGCCTCCAAGGAGCAACTGGGTTTAACCCTCTCCAGGATAAAGTTGTTTGTTTTCTTAGTAATGCATGATACATTCAATACTCTTCTCCAGCACCATAGCTCAAAGGCATCAGTTCTCCTTCTATCCTCCCTACTCATTGTCCAACTCTCTGACACATAACAAGTGATTGCAAAGACCATGACCTGTATCAGGTGCATCTTAGTCTCCAGAGTGACACTATTGCTCTTCAGTACTTTGGAGAGGTCCCTAGTAGTAGACTTTCCCATAACAATACATCTTTTAATTTCCTGGCTGCTGGTGCCAAGAGTGTTGACTGTGGAGCCAAGCCAACTAAAGCTGTGAACAATCTCAATCTCTTCACCATCCATCCTCATACTGTCAGTTGGCCCAGTGGTGAAAATTTTTGTTTTCTTGATACTGAGCCTCAGTCCATACTGAAGGCTGCAGTCCTTGACCCTCTGCAGCAAGGGCTTCAGGTCCTCCTCAGTTTTAGGAAGCAGGGTTGTGTCATCTGCATAATGCAGATTGTTGATGGATCTTCCACCAATCCTGATGCCACATTTCTCCTCATAGAGCCCAGCCTCCTGGATAATCTATTCTGCATATAAGTTGAAAAGGTATGGAGATAGGACACACACCTGGTGTATACCTTTCCCAATCTTGCCCTATTCTGTCGTTTCCCTCCTGGTCCAAGTATAGGTTTCACATTAGCACAATCAAGTGTTCTGGGATTCCCATTCTTCTTAGAGCCAGCCACAGTTTGTTATGATCCACACAATCAAACGCCTTTGCATAATCAGTGAAACACAGATAGACATTCCTCTGGTATTCCCCACTTTTCAACTAAGAGCCATCTGACATTAGCTACAATATTCCTAGTACCACAACCCCTTCTAAACCCAGCCTGGACATCTCCATAAAATAAAAAAGAAATTAATTCAAGGACAGGGAAGGGTTCAGAGCTGTAGTACATAGGGTTACTGTACATCGCAGGCAACTCAGTGGCACATAACAACAGTAACACTTCCAAAACAACATGCCCCGGGAAATTCTGTGAACTTTGATAAATGTCGATAGTTGTAGGGTTGCTATGAGCTGGGCTCGTCTTGAAGGCAGTCAACAACAACAACAGAACACAATTAAGTTACAGAAGAAATAATGAGATAAAAAACGTCCCCTGAAGCAAATGAAAATACAACATACCCAAACCTCTAGAGTGTGGATAAGGCAGTCCTCAGGGGGCCATTGATAGCAATAGGCCAACACATTAAAAAGGAAGGGAAAAAAAAGCAAAATTAATGATCTAATTCAACACCTCCATCAAATAGAAAAACATTCTAACCTCACAGCCCCCAAAAGAAAGAAAAGGACAAAGATGAGAGCTGAAATCAGTGAGATAGAAAACAGAAAAACAATTGAAACCATCAACAAGACCAGGAGCTGATTCTCTGAAAGGATCAATAAAGTTGACAAACCATTGGCAGACTTAACAAAAGGAAAAAAAAAACCCAAACCCACACCACAGATAGCTAGATTAATTAATCATAGAGGTGGTATCACAACAGACAAGATGAAATTAAGTATGATAATGGAATATTATGAACACCTATACTCTGATACATTTGAAAACATAGAGAAAATGGACAAATTCCTTAAACTCATGCTCTACCCAGATTGACAGGGACAAATATGGAAGTTAATTCTTTTTAAATGTGGAATGCTGAAATGCAGCTAAAGTAAGATATAGCCACAATGTAACAATATACTCTGTCCCCTTTGTGAGGAGACATTTATACGTTAAATACAGTTAAAATTAAATTTACATAATAAATATTGTTAAATTTATACATTAGACATGTTTAATATTTTTAAAATTAAAAAATCAGTTGAATACTTTTAATTATATTTTATAACTTTCTTTTTCTCCAGTGATTTATAAAATGACAAGTGACACCACTCCATGTGATAAGATTGTTTTGTGCCATTCTCTGGAGAATTTGTTTCACTCTTTGTTGTCTTCATGCTGTTCCAACTTGAGATCTTTTCTTTTTATTAGACAAGTTTCCTAATGCCTATTTCACAACTAATTTTAAATGCTATGCTTAACAGTTCAAATCCACTAGGTGCTCTGTGAGAGAAGGATGGTGAGTCTCCTCCTGTGTGATTTACTGCCTCTGAAAACTCTGGAGGATCAGATAAGAGTCGGTTCCAACTTGACGACACACAACAATAACAACAAATTTTGCCTGACTGTAACTCTCAGATTTAAAAACAATTTTTTTTCTACTTGTTATTTAATGGTGTCTTTACTTTGTGATGAATTGCAAGTATTATAATCAAGAAGTGATTTTTTTTTCTATGATGAAATCTTATCTATTCACTGCTAATTAGCATTTAGATTTGTACTCTGATGTGCATTGATAGGGCTCAAGCTCTACTAAGAAAGTTACTATGACTTTAAAAAAGAAAAAATTTATTTCTTCCAGAATCCCTGTGAGATAAGTGAATGCTATTCCTGTTTTGTAGGCTGGGAAATGAAAGAAAGGTGTGATTATTCATCAACTTAACTTTTTATTAGTTTATGAAACATACTGCCTTTTCTTCTTGAAATGATCATTGAGAGAGATGGAGAGAGATAATGAGATGGTGGTAGAGGCTGGATTTGGCTTGAGAAAGAGGTCATGTATTCTTTTTTTTCCCCCAAGATCAATCTTGGTTCTTTTTTATTATTATTATTAATTTCAATGAAAATATACATAGACTTTGGATTTCCATTAATTCACTGTTGCACTTTTCTTCCCTCTCAACCCTACCCCCCTTGGATTGTTTTACAATCCCTCCCCCCAGGTCCACTCCACTATGCAGCCTTCACTGTGGACTCCTCTCATGACAAAAATACCTAATCACGTATCCCTTTTAAACAGTTTTCTCCTTCA
>NW_006399755.1:6793463-6831276 GCF_000299155.1 Elephantulus edwardii
CCTGTTTTACAACAGTGGCACCATGCAGTATTTGTCCTTTTGTGACTGAGATACTTCACTCAGCATAATGTCCTCCAGGGTCACCCATTTTTAATAATATTGCATGAGTTCCTTGTTTTCAATGCGGCATAGTATTCCATTGTGTAAATATACCACAGCTTCTCTATCCATTTGTTTATTGATGAGCACTTAGGTTATTTCCAACTCCTTGCTATTGTGAACAAAGCCGCGATAAACATGGGTTTGCATATATCTGCCTGGGTGGCAGTTATGGTCTCTTTGGGGTATATTCCCAGTAGTGGAATTGCTGGATCAAATGGTATATCTATTTGCAACTTTTTGAGAACGTGCCATATCACCTTCCACAGTGGTTGCACCATTTTACACTTCCACCAACAGTGAATAAGCGTTCCAGTTTCTCCACAACCTCACCAGCATTTGTTGCTTGCTGTTCTGTTAAATTTTGCTGTTCTTACTGGGGTGAGATGCTATCTCAGAGTTGTTTTAGGTCATGTATTCTTATAGATACAGTACATTAAGTCAGCATAAGAAAGGTATATTCTACAAGTTCTGTTATTGTTATGTGCCATCAAGTCGCCTGTGATTCATAACGACCCTTTTATTTCCTGAGCCAACCTTATTGTCTCTGACACACCTACCCCCAGTACCACAGTCACTGAGTCAATCCATCTACTCTAGGGTCTTCCTCTCTTGCACTGTCCTTCCACCCTCCCAAGTGTAATGTTCCTCTCTGAGGACTGGTCCCTCCTTGCAACATGCCCAAAGTATGTCAGACGGAGCTTCAGAATCCTTGCCTCCAAGGAGCAGTCTGGTTTCCCCCTCTCCAGGACGAACTTTTCTGTTTTCCTAGCAGTCCATGGTGTATTAAATACTCTTCTCCAGCACCACAACTCAAAGGAATCAATTCTTCTTCTATTATACTTCATCATTATCCAGCTTTCTGAGTAAGTAATTGTGAAGACCATCGCCTGGATCAGGTGCACCTTAGTCTCCAGACTGATGTTGTTGCTCTTCAGTACTCTGGAGAAGTCCCTAACAGCAGACTTTCTCAGTGCAATTTGTTTTTTGATTTCCTGGCTGCTGGTACCACGAGTGTTGATTGTGGAGCCAAGCAAAATAAAGCTGCTAACAGTGTCAGTCTCTCTTTACCATCTGTCATGATGTTGCCAGTCATATCAGTGGTGAGAATCTCTTGTTTTCTTGATGTTGAGTATTTGTAAAATTAATTTTAGCAAGGAATATTCTTTTTACTTTCTGAAAGATCTTTGTGACTCTTTCAGAAATTTATTACCATAAGAAAAGGAAATTGTTTCTGATTTTATTGATTTATTAGATTACTTCTTAGCAGCAGCTCTTGTTTGTACTCTTTTTTTTTTGGTTTTTTTTTTTTGTTTGTACTCTTAAGATATCAATACAGTTGGAGTATTAAGCTGTATTTCTTGCCTTCTTGGGAGCAGCAGTCAATGCCAAGGGAAATATCTATTTCCAGATTTACAGAATGAATTGATTTTCACATTGGTATGTGCTAAAGAAAATCTGGAAGTCTTAGCTTAGTGCTTTCACATAGTACTGGTTAGAATGCTGTGATATCACCATTACTTAGAAGCTTCTTTGAAGGAAAAAAATTTTTTTTAAAAAAAGCTTTGTCAGGCAAGTATGAGGATGGTAGTATAAGAGACAAAGATTCTTTTTCTGTTTTTGTTGTAAAATGCCTTTGAGGAGGGCCCTCAAAATCCTGGCCCTTTGCTGTAGCTAATTTTCCATGTCAGTACATTTTCGGGAGGGTCTTTCTCTCTTTCTTTGACCCTCCATTTTTCCATATTGATGTATTTGTCCAAGGAGTGGCCCCTTCTGACAACATGTCCAAAGAAATGAGAGATGAAGTTTCATCATCCTTGCCCCTTAGGAGCACCATGACTGTATTTTCTCCAAGGTGGACTTGTTTATTTTTTGGCAGTCCGTGGGATGTTCCGCTTTCTTTGCCAGCCACAGTTCAAAGGCATTGATTCTTTTTAGGTCATCGTTACTCATTGTCCAATTTTCAGGTGCCTTAAACTGAAAGTTGGGACCCTTAATTTGTCCTTGGACAGCTCATATAGTTCTCCCCCCCCCTTTTTTAATAGCATAATGGAAGAATAAGAGAAATTGCAGATTGCTGGGAAGGATTATATTGTTGTTGTTGTTGTGAGGTGGTGTCGAATTAAGTACAACTCATAATGACCCTGTGAACAAAAGATCTGAACCCTGTCCTATCCTGTGCCATCCTCACAATCTCTGACACACACAAGCCCATTGCTGCAGTCACCATGTCAGTCCATCTGGTAAGGATCGTCTTTTCTTTCATTGGCCCTCTGCCTTCCCAAGTGTGATTTCCCTCTCCAAGGAATAACCTCTCCTAGCAACATGTTCAAAGTATGTGAAATGAATCTTCATCATATTTGCCTCCAAGGGGCCTTCTGCCTGCGCCTTATTCAAGGTTATAATTAATATTTATTAAAATTTTAAATTATTGTCTGCACTTTTATGTATTTTTCTTTTCTATCATTCATTCAATTCAAGAAATAATTGTCTGAGCCTCTATAAATCAAAAACCAAACAGTTGTTGGGTTGATTCTGACTTGCAGAAATCCTGTGTATGTAAGAATAGAACTGTGCTCCGTAGTTTGGACAGTGGCTTCAGAGTGCCAAGCTTTTCCTGCAAAGTGCCTTTGGGAAGACTTGACCCTCTGGCTTTTATTAGAACAGAATAGAAACGCACAATAGAGCTAAAGCTGTAATCTTCATGGAACCACACTACTGCACCTTTCTCCAAAGGACCTTTTGGTGAATTTGAATTGCAGATCTTTTGTTTAGCAGCTGAGTGCTTAACCATTGTACCACCAGGATTCCTTTTCTACTATGTAAACTCACATGGCGTTTCTTAAGCTGAAGGAACTAAGGAACCAATTCAAGCCATGAGTTGCAATACTTAAGGATACTTTGGGCAGAATATTGAATGATCCAGGAAGCATTAAAGAAGATGGAAAGAATTGTCTGACACAGAAGTATTTCAAGAAACAACATATGATCAAGAGGCAATTGTGATGGAGGAAGTTCAAGCTGCTCTGAAGGACTTGGAAAAAAATAAGACCCAAGGAATTGATGGAATACCATTTGACATATTTCAACAAATGGACGCTGCCCTTGATGTGTTCACTAGGGTGTGCCAAGAAGTCTGGAGAACAACCACCTGACCAAGTGAGTGAAAGAGATCCATATTTATTTCTGTTAAAAAAAAAGTGACCCAAAAGAGTGTGGAAATTAACAATATCATTAATATCACATGCAAGCAAAATCTTGCTAAATATTACCCAAAAACAATTGGAATAGTACATCAATAAAGAACTACCAGAAATACATGCTGGGTTTAAATGAGGTTGTGGCATTAGAGACATTATTGCCAGTGACAAATGGATCTTTACTGAAAGCAAAGAGTACCAGAGTAATATCTATCTGTGTTTCATTGACTATGCAAAGCCATTTGACTGTTTGGATCTGTGCAAATTGTGGCTGACCATGAGGAGAATGGGAATCCCAGAACACTTGATTTTGTACTCTTGTGAAAACTATACTTAGACCACAAAGCTTTTGTCAGAGCAAAGAAACACTACATGGTTCAAAATCAGGAAGGAGTGCATCAGGGATGTGTCCTGTCTCCTTTCCTTTTCTATATGCAGAATATATCATTCGGGAAGCTGGGTTTTTTAAAAAAAATTTTTATTATTATTTTTTGTGTTTGTGTACCATCAAATCATTTCTGACTAGTACAGGAGGAGATTGTCCCTCCTTCTCCAGAAGAGCATCTGGTGGATTTGAACTCTCTACCTCTGGGATTGCAGTGCAGCTTCTTGCCACTGGACCACCAGAGCTCCCCAAGGGAAGCTGGGTTTTATAAGGAGGAATATGGCATCAGGATTGGGGGGAGACTCATCAACAGTCTACATGATGTGGATGATACAACCTTGCTTGCTGAAACTGAGGAGGACCTGAATGCTTGCTGCAGAAGGTCAAGGACTGTAGTCTTCAAAATTCTCACTAGGCCAATTGGCAGCAACATGATAGTTGGAGAAGAGATTGAAGTTGTTAACAATTACAGCTTGGTTAGCTCTACAATCAACACTCTTGACACCAGCAGTCAGGAAATCAAGATTGATTGCACTGGGTAAATCAGCCAGGGATCTCCCCCAGAGTTCTGAGAAGCAATGGTGTTAATCTAGAGAGTAAGGTGTGCCTGATTCAGGCCATGCATCAGAGAGTTGGACAGTGACTAAGGATGATAGAAGAAGAATTGATGTATTTGAGTTGTGGTGCTGGAGAAAAGTCTCGAACCTACCATGGGCCACCAAGAAAACAAATAGGTCTGTTTTGGAGAGGGTAAAATCAAGTTTCTCCTTGGAGGTTAGAATTTTGAAGCTTCATCTCACATACTTTGGACATGTGGTCAGGAGGGAGTGGTCTTTGGAAAAGGATAGCATTCTCAGAAGGGTGGATGGAAAGTGCAGGAGGGGAAGACATAGATGAGATGGATTGATGCACTAACTAGGCCAACGGGGATAGGTGTGTTGAGTCAGCGAGACTGGCTCTGGACAGGGCAGATTTTAGAGCTGTTATTCATAGGGTTGCTCTGAGTTTCAGGCAACTCAATGGCACATAACAGCAAAAACAAACTAAAAAGCTTACTGCTCTCAGGTAAAATCCAACACACAGTGATCCTCCATCAGTTTCTGAGGTGGTTAATCTTTCTCCTATGGAACAGCTCATGGATTAGAACTTCCAGAGATGCAGCCTTTTAGTTAGCAACACAGAACCCTACAGTCATTATTCTTCTAGAATTTATAAGCTAGCGGGAATAACAAAGATAAAGTAAATGATCTCAGAATAGTTCAAGTACTTACTGGAGTCTTATTATTCCGCTTATCCAAAATACACAATTGAGAGATTTCTGGATTATATAGATTTCTTAATAGATGTGCCAGTCCTCTTTGCCCTTGTCCTTATTCCAGGGGTGATGAAGTAAGAGCCAGGGCAGCTGTCCTACATGAGTATGAGTAACCGGAAATTTAATAGGTGACGTATGAGGAAAAATTCTTTTACTCTGTATAGAAAGGGAAAGAATAGTCTTGGAAAGATAGTAAGTGTGACTCTAATTCCATCCTTTTGGCATGTAAATAAATTCTCTCCAGGAACCTAGGAGCTTAAGTGTTTCAACATTTACAACCTGGAAATGTTTTCCAATCTGAGGCTTTATCTGCTTAATGTGTAGATACCTTCAGTGATACTTGCTTCAGTGTTTTGGTTCTTTGGTGACTTAGCCTAATCAGAACATTGAGAAATGCTGGAAGCATTTATTTCCCCATGGTATTGTGAAGAAAGAGAACAAGTAGGTGATGGGGTTAAATCTCCAGATGATTCAAAGTCTTTCAGGTGATATTTAAACTCACTAGAAATTGAGAAAACCTATGCTAAAGTTAAAGGGCATAAAGGGAAAATAAAAATTATAGCGTGATACATTCTGTATTAAGAGTTTTTTAAATTGTTTATTCTTGTAGACTATCAAACATTTTTATTTAAAACCTGTTAATCCCCTCCCAGTGGGTTTTTTGGAGTGGGATTTTGGAAGTTGAGATAGAAGGAAGAGCTATTACTGTAAATCTAGTCTCTTTATCCCTAGATTATTATAAAAACATTTTAACAGTCTGTTAATCTTTTATTCATGAAATTTTTTTGTTTTGCTTTTTAGTCCAAGGACAAAATGATGAGAGGCTCACGCAGAGGATGTGTTAGACTCAGAGTAAGTACTTATTAATTTCTATAAAAACAAATTTGTGATAGAAGGAAAAAAATTTGTATTTTGGTGAATCATGGAAGTTTAACATCCTTACTCTCTTGTGGCAGGCAGATAAGACTCAGAAAGAAACATGATTTTCTTAAGATAACTGTTAGCTGGTGCCATAACCTGGACTCGAACTCAGTTTTCTTGACTTATGATTTAATATTGTATCCAAGACTTAATGTAGGTACTGATTTTTAATTTGATTTTTTTTAAAACTTTCTAATTTATAGACAGCAACAGAGTCTGGTGGTTAAATGAGTTGTAACGTTGATGATAAACAGAAAATTACAGCACCTTTGTTCATTCTGTTTAACACTATTTAATAATAATAATAATAATCTATTCAGCAATGTTGTTCTTGTGGAACTATAATGAGAGCCAGTTAAGTAATTTTTTCAATTAAGAAAATAGGGAGCCCTGGTGGCTTAGTAGTAAGAAATTGCACTGAAATCCTTAAGGCATGATGTTCGAATCCACCAGCTGCTCCACGGAAGAAAGATGGAAATTTTCATGCAATTTACTGCCTCTGAAAACCTGCTGGAGGGTCAGCTATGAGATATTTATGACTTGGTGGCACAGAACAAAATCATTAAGAAAGTAGAAACAGGTGAAAGAAATGAAATTGAGTCACTTATTTTATTTAGGTTAATAGCTAATAAATATTGTTTTAACATGTAATCAGTACCATCCCCTCACTTACTGATTTGGTTAGATTCCAAAGAGCAGGTTATTTTGCAAAAACCAGCATTATGCAAAAATGGAGGATGACCTCCATTAGCTCACAGTAGGAAGATGACCGCATCATGACATAATTACCAAATTACAACATTTTGTAAGGGTCTAAACACTGAGAATTACGGCCCAACAAGGTTGACATGTACCCTTAACCTTGACAGTTGACGTTACTCTTGCCTCACACCTCGGCATTCATCTCTGTCTGATGTGCATCAGTAATGCACAAGATAGATGAATAGTAGGTTTCTTTTTTTACTGGTGTAAATGTGAAATATTGGATAAGGTTAATAATGAGCAGAAAACTAAAATAAGTCTGTTGTTGAGTCAGTTCCAACTCACTCTAGCACGCACGCACCAGTGGCTTTCTGAGCTTCCCAAGAGCTGCTGGTGCACTCGCACTGTTGGAGATGAGTCTTTTGGGTTATCAGTGCTGTGGGCTGTACTATCCCAGCTCCTTAATGAACAGAGCATATGAAATTATTGAAATTATTTTCTTTTTTCTAATAGAAGTCTTCTAAATCAAATGTGTATTTGACACTTACAGTACTCTGACTTGAGACAGCCACCATTCAGGTGCTTATGTAGCCGTGGCTAATAACTGCTTTATCCGACAGTGTAGTGCTACAGCTTCATGCTCATTCCATTGCTTATTTAGTTTCTACTATTGCTCAATAACTATTGTCCAGCTTAAGACTGGAAAGAACACATGAGGAGGGCTATAGTTTGTGTTATTCTATGGTATCTCAAGAAGGCCCTATCTGTCAGAACTAAATGATGCAGCTTACAGTAGCCTTTTCTTCTTCAGGTCCCAGTTATTTTCTTCCTACCATCTTTTCTTCTGCAACCTTACTTTTTTTTTTCTTACCTTTTTGACCTTTCCCCCCTGACATAAGAGTTTTTTTAGTTTTATTACTTTTATTTTATATTGGTTTGCATTCATTGCTTCATTTTTCCTTCATTCACATTGTGTTTTATACAGTTGTTCTCATACATTGCATTATATAAACTTAATCCCCTTTGAATTATGCTCACCATTACCCTGTCTTTTCAGGTCCTTGCCAGATCCTTCCCATTTACTTTACATCCCCCCCCCCCCCACCAAATTGTGTGAGACTCTGATATCCCCCTTGCCCATCTTCATCCTTCTGCTCCCACCCCTTCCCTCCTTCTGCTCCCATACACGTTTTACTAGTTATCCTTCTATTTTTACAATAATGGTCTTAAGCAGTATTTGTCCTTAGGAGACTGAGTGAGTTCCCTTTGCATAATGCTCTCCAGTATCTCCCAAGTATGTAGTAATTTTGAAATTGTTGCTCTTGAATGTTGTGTAGTATTCCATCATGTGAGTGTACCATAATTTCTTAAACCATTCATTTGTTGTTGGACATTTGGATTGTTTCGATGTTCTTGCAGTTGTGCATAGAGCTGGTGTGAACATTGGTGTAAAAATCTCAGTTTGTGTCTCAGTTCTAATTTCCCCAGGGTATATTCCTAGCAGTGGAATAGCTGGGTTATATAGAATTTCTGTGTTCTGCATTTTGAGGAAATGCCAAACTGCCTTCCAGAGTGCTTGTACCATTTTACAATTCCACTAACACTGTATGAGAGTTCTATCTCTCCACATCCTCTCCAACATTTATTGCTTGCTGTCTTGTTAATTCAGTCTTCCTTTTAAAGATGTTTTGAAGAATAATTTTGGTAAATTGCCTTTATTAGCAGTCTTTGGTAGAGTAAAGAAGAAAATTTTTAGACACCAAATTATAGTGGAAAAATTCTGATTCTGAGAAAGAAATAAGTATGGCAGATTTATAGGAAAGAAGTGAGGTCTGTTTTGAGCAGATGGTTATATTTGATATCATGAAGTTTTTAAAAGTTTCATTTATTCTGCTCTGTATTGTTTACTGCTTTTCACTTTGTGTTTCTCTTTTGTCTGCTTGGTCTAATTGCTTTTCTAAGCACTTGCTATTGACCTCAATCACCACACAGTCTAGCATTAACTGTTTTTTTGGCTTGAGCTAGGCTCAGTAGTAAGCTTTTGGCAGCAATGTACTGAGACAGATCTTTGCTTGAATTCAGATTGGACTTGGGCCACTGTCTCATTGTTGCATTCAGTGCACTTCTTTTTTCTTCTTTCAAATGTAGCTTAATTAATTATTAGCCTTTATAACTACCATCCAGGCTAAGAATTACAATTTTGCCACCCACCCCTGAAGCCTCTCCACATACCCCATTAAAATTATAGCCTTTTCCCTCCTTTCTGACAGGTATAGTAACCACTTGTATTTTTTTATTACTTCCTCACTCAAGTATCCATCCCTAAGTTTTAAAGTGTTCACTTGTCCCTTTGTTTTTGCCTAATTTTAAGATTTGCTATGTTTTCAGTCAATCTATTAAAAGCTGACCTTTTTGCTATGGTCCAGATTTAACTGATTGTATACTGTGCCTGACTCTGAGAAGAATGGGAATTCCATAACGCTTGATTGTACTTATATGACACTTACACTTGGACCAGGAGGCAGTTGTCAGAATAGAGCAAGGAAAGACTGCATGGTTCAAAATTGGGAAAGTTATGCATCAAGTATGTGTCATATCTCCACATCTTTTCAGTCTATGTGCGGAACAGATTATCAGGGAGGCTGGGCTCTATGTGGAGGAATGTGGCATGAAGATTGGAGGTAGACTCATAAAAAATCTGCATTATGCAGATGACACAACCTGCTTGCTGAAACTGAGGAGGACCAGAAGCGCTTGCTGCGGAGGGTCAAGAGGGTCAAGGACTGCAGCCTTCAATATGGATTGAAGCTCAACATCAAGAAAACAAAGAGTCTCACTACTCAGCTGATTGGCAGCATCATGATGGATGATTAAGAGACTGAGATTATTGACAGCTTCATTTTGCTTGGCTCTCCAATCAACACTCTTGGCATCAGCATACAGGAAATTAAAAGACAACTTGTATTGATTGGGAAAGTATGCTGTCAGAGACCTTTCCAAGGTACTGAGGAGCAACGATGTCAGTCTGGAGACTAAGGTGCTCCTGATACAGGCCATGGTCTTTGCAATTACTTACTATGCATCAGAGAGCTGGACAATGACTCAGGAGGATAGAAAGAGGGTTGATGCCTTTGAACTTTGGTGCAGGAGAAGAGTGTTGAATATACCATAGACTACTAGGAGAATAAACAAGTTCATCCTGGAGAGAGTGAAGCCAGGCTGCTCCTTGGAGGCAAGGATTCTGAGGCTTCGTCTGAACTTTGGACATGTTGCAAGGCGGATCAGTCCTTGGAGAGGGACGTTATGCTTGGGAGGGTGGAGGGACAGCTCAGGAGAGGAAGACCCTCAATGAGATGAATTGATTTTGTCACTGGGGTAATGGGGATAGGTATGTCGGAGACAATAAGAGTGGCAAGGGATAGAGCAGGGTTTAGGGCTGTTGTACATAGGGTCACTATGAGTCACAAGTGACTTGATGGCACCTAACAACAACATACTCAAAATACAATTTTTGTATACCTTCTGATTTTCTGGCAAATTGCAGCTAGATCCAGAGGCTGGATCAGAGTCAGGTTTAATCTCTTTGACAACAGTATAGGTGTTATATTCTTTTATTGGAAGGTACATAGTGTCTGTCTGATTTTTGTTACCTTTATCTGTTCTGTTATTGTTAGATGTCATTATTGATTTAGACTCATAGTAATGTCATGTAACAGAGTAACCTAATAGGGTATTTCTTTCCCTGAATTTTATATATTTTGTTGTTGTTGTTGTTGTTGTTGTTGAGACTATACCCAGCAAATCAGTTCAGCAGTTTGTAGTTGTTTACCATAGAGGAGAAACTGACCCACAGCTGAACCACCAGCGGGTTTTCAGAGGCAGTTAATAACATGGGAGGAGCTTGCCTATCCTCCCATGGAGCCGCTAGTGGCCCTGAACCACGTGTCTTTGGGATTACAGCATAGCTTCTGCCATTCTCGACTAGCACTCCCTTTGCAGTTTATAGATGTACAATTTAATGATGTTTATTCTTCAAGTGTACAACAATTCTTACTCTTGTTTTTGGAATTGTTCTTCCCTCATTAACGTAATGGGAGCTCTGGTGACTTTGTGGTAAGGAGTTGTGCTACCACCTCGAAGGGGTGTGGTTTGAATTCACCAGCTGTTCCACAGGAGACAGATGAGTAGTATCCTCTTCAGTGATTTCCTGCCTCTGAAAACCCGCTGGAGGGTCAGTTATGAGGTGGCTCCAACCAGCTCAGCTGTATACCATGAGATAGTACACCACCACCACCACATTAATATTAACATTAACTCATTGTCCCCAAAGGTTCCTCTCTAATATTTTGCTTTGCTGTTGTTGGTTTGATCCTACACTGATAATGGATCTCAGGAAAGCATAATTCTCAAGATTGACATTTTTTAGTAGTTAAGCCAAACTGCTGTTCTGTTTCAAGAAGACTTTAAGGGATATTTTTTACTGAATGTCTAAATATTATCTCAGAAAAGCTTCAGGGTACTCATCCACTCTCTATAGCTCCAGAAAATCCAGAGTCCTGGAGGAGTTGAATTTCTCGTCTATATTTTCCTCCATTTGATTACAATTCCATTATGGAATTTCTGCTCAAAATGTTCTGTAATGGTGGCTGGGTCCATCCAGTTTTTCTGGTGTCATGACAAAAAGAAGCAGTAAATACACATTCCATTTCTTCCACCTATTCTTGACTCCTCTTTCTTTGTTGCTTTGCCTGTATTTTTCTTGGGAGCCAATTGCTAGTTTTTTCCCTCCCATGGAGCCACTAGGTGACTTCTTACTATTAACCTTTTAATGCTTAACATTGCATCACCAGGGCTCTTTTTTTTATTATTATTATTACTATTTTTTGTGCATGTACTGTCAAATCAGATCTGACAGGTACAGGAGGAAATTGTCCCTCCTTCTCCGGCAGAGCATCTGGTGGATTTGAACCGTGTACCTCTCTGGGATTGTACCAGGGCTCTTTTAACATAATTTTTGGGGGCTTAAAAATATTCTAACGTTTTAGTTTTTATTTTTAGATAGAATTTTATATGGAGGCCTGTCTCCATCCCTTGTTTAGTTACCCTTTTGTGTAGTTCAGATAGCTCAAATTCATTGCTGCCAAGTCAAAACCAACCCATAGCTGACCCTCCATGGGGATTTCAGTGGCTCTAAGTTGCACAAGAGAAAGGTTTCCATCTTTCTCTCTTTTAGTAACTGGTGAATTTTAATTGCCTTCCTTATGTTGGCAATGCACCATCTTACCCACAGGGCTACCAGAGCTCCTTTCAGTTCAAATTGTCATGATAAAGGTTTGATTAGTTTTCAGAATAATAAGTTGAATTGAGACAGTTTCTGTAGATCAGAAGTCTTGAGTTCTTTGGTTAAAGTTTCATAAGACTGAAATCAAGGTTCTGGTTTTGGTTGGCTCTTATCTGGAGACTTTGAGGAAAGAAATAATCTTTCATGCTCACATAGGTTGTTAGAATTCAGTACTTGTAGTTGACAGTACTGAGCTCTTTACTGGCAGTTAGCAAGGAGCTGCTCTTCTAGCTGGTACACATATTCCTGTCATGGAGCCCTTTTCACTTTCTTGTCAACACAGCTTTAATTAATTGAATAAATTAATTGAATTGATTTAATCTTTGTATTTTCAATAAAGAGCCATAGCAGTATAATGATTGCCCACTCAGCAGCTAACAAAAAGGTGAGGGATTTGAACCTATCAGCACTCCATTAGAGAACGATGTGGCATTTTTCTTCTGTAATCAGTGTTGTGGTAGGAGTTAGGTGCTATAGAGTTGAGTACAACTAATAGTGACCCAGTGAACAACAGATTGGAATTCCTACAGTCTCTGACAAACTCGAGCTTATTGCTGCATTCACTGTGTCATCCCCCTGGTTGAGATTTTTCCTCTCCTTCACTGTTCCCCTACTTTTCCAAGAATGATGTCCTTCTCCAAGGAATAGCTTCTCCTAGTAACGTGCCCATAGTATGAAGCTTCATAATTTGCCTCCAAGGAACTCTTTGGCTTCACCTTCTCTAAGATATATCTGCTTGTTCTTCTGCCAGTCCATGGGATGTTCAGTACCCTTCTCTAACGCCACAGCTCAAAGGCATCAATTCTCCTTCTATCATCCTTATTCCTTGTCTGGCTCTCAGTAACATAACAAGTGATTGAAAAGACTATGGTCTCAATCAGGTGCACCTTAGTCCTCTAACATCATTGCTTCTCAGAAATTTGCAGAGGGCTCTGACAGTACACTGTCCCAGTGCAGTACATGGGCTGTCCAATGTATCAAATATATTGATTGTGGACCCAAGTAAGGTAAAGTCATTGACAATTTCAACTTTTTTTTCATCTATCAGTCCAATGCCAGACATAGGACTGATGTTGCTTATTCATCCAGTGGTGAGAAGTTTTGTTTTCCGGATGTTGAGATGCAATCCATATTAAAGGCTACAGTGTTTGATCTGCAGCAGGTGTTTCAAGTCCTTTTCACTTTCAGCAAGCAAGGTTATGTCATACCAAAGGTTATTGATCAGTCTTCCTCCTGTCCTGATCAAAATATCTTCAGTGCATTAAAATATTTAAGATTATCTTAAGAATGTACAGTGCATTGAAACAGATGAGGGAAAGAGCTGCTTAAAAGGAATATATGATTAGGTATTATTTGCATGACAAAAGTCCAGAATAAGAGCTGCATAGTAAAGTGGAATGGGGGGGAGAATTGTACAACAATGAAAGAATCCCCCCCCCACCCCAGCCAAGAGAAAAGCAAATGGGGGTGGGGTGAGCAGGAAGGAAGATTTTCAACAGTGAATAAATGGAAATCCAAGTTCTCTATAAACTTTGATTAAAATCTCAATTAAAAAGAAAAGAATGTACTTGAAGCATTGAATACTAATGATTGAAGACCAGTTGAATTGTGGGATGATGTTAAGGATATTATCCATGGAGAGAATAAAAGGTTGCTACTAAGACAGAGGAGGAAGGAAAATCCCAAAGTAGATGTCAGAAGAGATTCTGAAAATTGCAGTAGAGCATTGAGAAGCCAAAACAAAGGGGAGATGTTGAAATAAAAGAGAAGATTTCAGTGGGCAGTTTGAGAAGACAAAGTAAAATAATAACAGACTAGCCAGAGACCTAGAATTGGAGAATGGAGCATTGCTCAAGCTGTAAGAACTGAAAAACAAATTCACGCCTCGAGTGCCAGTCTTAGAGATGATATGGGTAAAATCTTGATTAATCCAAGAAGCATCAAAAGAAGATGGAGGAAGTACACATGCTCACTGTACCAAAAAAGAACTGCTTACACTGAAATATTTCAGGAAGTACCATCAAGGTGACCCAGCAGAGTGCAGAAATTATTGAATAACATGATTGATACCATATACAAGCAAGAATCTGCTAAAGATTATCTAAAAATGACTGGAACAGCACATCAGCAGAGAACTGCCAGAAGTGCAGGATGGGTTTAAAAGAGGCCATGGTTCTAGCTAATGTTAGATGGATCTTGGCTGAAAGCAGAGTACCAGAAGAATGTCTGTCTGTGTTTCATTGACTATACAAAGGCATTTGACTCTGTGGATCACAACGAACTGTGGCTGACTTGAAAAGAATAGGAATCCCAGAACACTTGATCATGCATATGTGGAACCTATACTTGGACGAGGAGGCAGTTGTCTGAACAACAACAGCATGATCAAGAGCTAATGATTGTAAATTAATAAGTTCAAGATGCACTGAAGGCACTGGCAAAAAATAAGGCCCGAAGAATTGTTATTGCTATGTGCCATCAAGTTGCCTGCTACTCATGGTAACCCTACATACAACAGCTACAAAGCCTGCCCTGTTGTCTACCCTGTCCTGAGCCAGTCTCATTGATACACCTACTCTTATTGCCCTAGTAACTGTATCAGTCAATCTCATCAGGGTCTTCCTCTCCAACGCCGTCTCTCCACCCCTCCAAGCATGATGTCCATCTCTATGAATCGGTCCCTCCTGGCCATTTGCCCAAAGTATGTAAGACAGGGCTTCAAAATCCTAGTCTCCTAGGAGAAACTTGGTTTCATCTTCTCCAAGACAGACTTATTTGTTTTCTTGGTGGTCCATGGTAGGTTCAAGACTCTTCTCCAGTACAACTCAAAGGCATCAATTCTTCTACCATCCTTAAGTCATTGTTCAGCTCTCTGATGCATAGCATTGATGGGATACCAGTTGACATATTTCATATGACAGATACAGCCCTGGATGTGCTCACCAGTCTATGCCAGGAAACTTGGAGAACAGCTGCCTTCTGACTGCCTGGAAGGGACTTGTTCCCATTCCCAAGAAAAGGCATCCAACAGAATGTGGGAATTATCAAACAATATCATCACTATCTCATGCAAGCAAAATATTGTTGAAGATTATCTAAATATGTTAGAGCAGTACACTGACAGAGCACTGCCAGAAGTTCAAGCTGGGTTTAAAAGAGGCCTTAGGACCAGGAATATAATTGCTGATGTCAGATAGATCTTATAATTGCTGATGTCAGATAGATCTTGTTCAGAGAATACCAGAAGAATGTATATTTGTGCTCTATTGATTCAGCAAATGCTTTGTGTGGATCATAACAATTTATGGTTAATGTTGAGAAGAAAGGGAATCTCAGAACACTTAATTGTGCTCATGCAAAACCTAGACCAAGAAAATGTTGTACAAACATGTCATGAGTTAAAATTAAGGTAGCTACCCCTTTCTGGGTCTGACATTAGGCAAATTTCTTAACTTGTATGAAGATAATGTTATATAAAATTGCAGGATTATTACAAAGCCTATCAATTATGTACGTACAGGGCATGGCAATTAACCAGTCAATAACTACTGTGGATTATAGTGATAACAGTAATATTGTTAAATCCATCATCTAGATTCCAAGTAAACTTTATGGGCTATCATTGACTGTACTTCGGAACTCCCTCTTCTCCTGCCCATCCGTCCTATCCTTTAGGTGCACTGCTTTTTGTCTTTCTTCATTGTTGTTATGTACCACCCAGTCGCCTGCAATTCCTAGTGAAGACCATGGCCTGGATCACGTGCACTTAACTGACATCATTGGTCTTTAATACTTTGGAGAGGTCTCTGACAGCACACTTCCCAAATACAATTAATCTTTTTGGTTTCCTTACTTTTGGTGCCAAGAGTGTTGATTGTGGAGCCAAGGAAGCTGAAATTGTTAACAAACTTAATTTCTTTTCCATCGATTATGGTGGTGAGAATCTTTGTCTTGATGTTGAACTTCAATTCATACAGCAAGTGCTTCAGGTCCTCCTCAGTTTTAGCAACAAGGTTGTGTCATCCACATAATGCAAGTTGTTGATGAGTCTATGCTGATTTGCATGTTTGTGAAAATAGTGACTAAATAGAAGAGAATATTACTTTATTGTGGTTTATATGAAAGAACATCATGAGCCAGTGTTATAATATCAAAAAATCTAATGTGGTTTTAAACTTAATGGAGAAGGGAACCAGCTGCTACTGAGTCAGCTCTGTGGATCAGGCAGAGTGATCCTGACTTTCACACTTACTCCTTTGATAACCATGTCAGATTAATAGTGTTATTTAATGTTAAAGATGAGAAGGTTAAGACTCAGCTGTTTTTAGTAATTTATCAAGGTCATGAAATGATAACTCTTCGATTGAATTAGGGTCTATATTCTTGTGAAGCCTTGTTCTTAATATTACCAAGCTCTCATTCTTGATGACTAGGAGAGGTAATGCAGACGTTTCACCTTTTGGTAAGATAGTCTTAATACTATGAAGAAAGTAAGACTGAACAAAGAACCTTTTCTTTTCATGCTTATTTACTGTTTTTGACTGTGGGTTGCAAAGTGTATGCCACTAGAGGGTGCCATTGCCTTGAAAGAAGGGGAAATGTTCATTGAATCCTAAAGTGTTGGTATTTCCTCTTCTCCTGACAGTAGCAAAACACAAAAGATTAATATTTTCAAGAAGTATTTGCAAAAGGAATAGATTACAGTATTAGAGAGGGAGTAGGGGGTAGATGTAAAACCAAGATATATTCAAAGTGCAATTAAGATAAGAATTTGGGCAACTTCTTAGCATTGTGGCTTTAGAAAGTGGTCCATTAAGCTCTGAGCCCTACTTTCTTCCTCTATAGAATGGGCCTCTCACTATCTGCCCATGTTGTTGTGTACTGTTGAGTCAGAATGGACTCTTAGTTGGCTCTCTAGCAGGTTTTCAGATGTAGTAAATCACACGAGGAGGTTACCTACCTATCTTTCTCTTGGAGAGCAGCTGCTGCATGGTACGGAAAAACTCCTTACCACAAAGCCACTAGAGCTCCCTTTCTATTCATAGAATTTTGAATATCAAGATGATATTAAAATTACCCCAACATGATGTTTGGGATTTAGTAAGTTCCTAAAGAATAGGATTTGAAGGGGTAGCTCAGTGGTAAAGACATGCACTGCCAACCAAAAGGCATGCTATTTGAATCCACTAGCCACTCTGTGGGAGGATGGGCAGTCTCCTTCTGGGTGATTTATTGCTTCCAAAATTTTTGCGGAGAGTCAGCTAGGGGTTGGTTCTGACTCATTGGTACACAACAAGAAATTACCAAAGTAAACTAATCATATCCATTAAGGTTTTAAAAATCACAGTTAATTTTACTATTTTAGCTTATGTGGTTTAGTTGTAAGGAGCAGCACTGCCAACCCATAGGCAGTTATAGCCCACCAAGTGCCCCAGGAGAGAAAGACGGTCAATCTCCCATGTAAAATACAGCCTCTGAAAACTTTAGAGAGTGAGCAATGAGCTGGTTCTGACTTGGCAATACACAACAGTAACAACATATATATAAAACATTTGTTATTTCAACATCTTATTCTGTTGGATTCTGCCTTCTCACCACTGGGCCAATTGGCAGCATCAGGATGGATGGTGAAGAGACTGAGATTGTTCACAGCTTTAGTTTGCTTGGCTCCACAGTCAACAGTCTTGGCACCAGTAACCAGGAAATTAAAAGGCGCATTGCCATGGGAAAATCTGCTTTAGGGACCTCTCCAAAGTATTGAAGAGCAATGGTGTTTCTCTGGAGACTAAGGTCTGATACAGGCCATGGTCTTTGCAGTCACTTGTTATGCATCAGAGAGTTGGACAGTGACCAAGGAAGACAGAAGGAGAATTGATGCCTTTGAGCTGTGGTGCTGGAGAAGAGTATTGAGAGTACCATGGACTGCTAGGAAAACAAACAGATTCATCCTGGAGATGGTTAAACCGGGTGGCTCCTTGAAGGCAAGGATTCTGAGGCTCCGTCTAACATACTTTGGACATGTTGTAAGGAGAGACTGGTCCTTGGAGAAGGACATCATGCTTGGGCGGGTGGAGGGAAGGCGCAGGAGGGGAAGGCCCTCTATGAGGTGGGTTGATTCAGTGACTGGGGTAATCGGGATGGGAGTGTCAGAAACAGTGCAATTGGCACAGGACAGAGCAGAGTTTAGGGCTGTTGTACATAGGGTCGCTATGAGTCACAAGCGACTTGATGGCACATAACAACAATTTTTGCACACTTAACCTCTTCTGTGAATTTGGCACTGAAAATATCCTCCTTGGGAAAAAATTTAAATATGTATTTAATCTTTGTGATTGCTGCATAGATATTAGTAGTGCTATATTTTTAATGTTCACAGTAGTTAATAAAAGGAAAAGTGATACAAAAATATTTCAGATGTGCTAACCAAGAAAAAAGAGGAAAGTAATACAGATATCAGACATGAAAGGTGTTAGAAAAAGGTTTTAAATTGCTATGATAAAAGAATATTAAAGATATGATATTATGTAGACAATATTCTAATAGCATATATTTTCAAATAATTGTTGAAAAGTTGAAATCGTAATAGAATTATTAAGTATTTAGACCTAATGATAATGACTGGCCCATATGTAAATATTATGTGAGATACCGAGAATATTCTATAACTTATAATCTTAAATGAATATATTATAAAATCTTGAAAATTGATGGATTAAATATTAAAATTTTAGATTTATAAGAAGAAAGGAGTAACATAGAAAGTACAAAGGAGAAAATGAAAAAATTACGTACTTTAATGAAAAGGGTATTAAGCGTTAGGGGAGCATCAAGAATCACAGTCCTGTCAAAAGAAAGAAATACAGTAAAAAGTAAGATTGAGAGGGAAGAGCAAGGACACAAATAATATAAGAAAATGAGAAAAATTAGAGAACTACACATACAATGTTACTATAAACTGTTGAGTTGGAACCTACTCATAGCTTACCCTCTAGTAGGTTTTCAGAGATAGTAAATCACACAGGAGTTGACTGCCCATCTGTCTCTTGTGGAGCAGCTGGATTTGAGCAGTGTATCTTTGAATTGACAGTGCAACTCCTTGCCACTAAGTCCCCAGAGCTTCCAACTATATGTGTAGTTGTTGTTGTTATGTGCCATGGAGTTGCTTGTGACGCATAGCGACCCTATGTACAAGACCTCTAAATGCTGTTCTATCCTGTGCCAACCTAGCCATCTCAAACGCACTTATTCCCACCACTCCAGTCACAGAATCGATCCATCTCACCAAAGGTCTTCCTCTCCTTCGCCTCCCCTTCACTCTGCCAAACATGATGTCCCTCTCCAAGGACCAGTCCCTCCTTGCAACATGCCCAAAATATGTGTGTAGTAGAGATGAAAAATAATAAATGAGCTATGATAAATAGCTTCATACTAGCAAATTTGAAAGTTTACATGAAAATATAGAATTTCTTAGAAAAGTGTAAATCATCAAAATTAAAGAATAGAAAACTTTATTCCTAATATAAATTGTAAAAATAATTAAAATAATTTGTAAATAAGTAAAATAAATTGGATAAGTGGTTTTAAAAACCTTTAGTTACCCCAACAGAAACCATAACCGCCACGCAAGCATATATATGCACATCCATGTTTATTGCGGCAAAGGGCTGGAAACAACCCAAGTGCCCATCAACAAACAAACAGAGAAGCTGTGGTATATTCACACAATGGAGCATTGAAAAACAAGGAACTCATGAAATATTATGCAAAATGGATGACCCTGGAGGACATTATGCTGAGTGAAATATCTCAGTCACAAAAGGACAAATATTGCATGGGGCCATTGTTATAAAATAGGACTGACATCAGGCTTGAGGGAAGACAGAGAAGGAGGGGGGGAATGATGTATATTGCATTGAGACAGATGAGGGAGAGAACTGTTTAAAAGGGATATATAATTGGGTATTATTGTCATGACAGGAGTCCAGAATGAAGGCTGCACGGTGGAGTGGACTTGGG
Organism: Elephantulus edwardii; assembly: GCF_000299155.1. Classification (NCBI taxonomy): domain Eukaryota; kingdom Metazoa; phylum Chordata; class Mammalia; order Macroscelidea; family Macroscelididae; genus Elephantulus; species Elephantulus edwardii. The sequence continues at coordinate 6,813,443 of NW_006399755.1, forward strand.
GAAAGGGATTACGTAGCAAAAGAGTTTTCCTTTTTACTTTTCAAGGAGAAGAGTGAATTGGGGGGGAGGGGGTAGCTGGGAGATAAGTGCAACAGTGAATGACTGGAAACCCTAAGTCTCTGTAAAGTTTTATTTAAATTAATAAAAAACCAACCAACCAAAAAACCCTCAATTACTCTTAATAAGTAACATGAAAGTTTTACCAAACCTTCTAGAACCAAGGAACTATGTTGTTGCTTAAATTGCTGTTGAGTACTGTTGTGTTGGAACCTGACTCGCAGCTGACCCTCTGGCTGGTTTTCAAAGGCAGTAAATAGCATAAGAGGAGGTTTCGCATCTTTCTCCTGTGGATTCCAACTGCATATCTTTTGGTTGGCAGTTCAGTTCTTTACCACTAAGCTGCTTGAGCTTCTTAACTTGATAAAGAATATTTGTTAAAAGGCCGTTGGCTGCCTTGTCGCATCCTCACTCTCCCCGCCGACATCATGCTCCAGAGGAGTCTCTGACAGACAGCAATTTGTGAAGCAAATAATTTGGAAAGGTCCCTAACTGCAGATTTTCCTAGTGCAATGTGTCTCCATATTTCTTGAATGCTCGTGCCTAGTGTGCTAATTGTGGACCCAAGCAAGATGAAGTGTTGACAGTTTCAATCTCTTCTCCGTCCATCTTGACACTACCTGTTGGTCCAGTGATAAGAATCTTTGTTTTCTTGATATTGAGATTGCAGTCCATACTGAAGACAGCATTCCTTGATCTTCTACTTCAAGTCCTCCTCACTTTCGGCAGATACGGTTGTATCATCTGCAAAATGCAGGTTATTAATGAATCTCCCTCCAATCCTGATACCACATTCCTCTTCACAAGTACAGCTTCTTGGATAATTTGTTCAGCATATAGATTGAATATGTATGGAAAGAGAATACAGCCACTTCCTTCCCAATTCCAAACCATGCAGTGCTCCCCTGCTCTGTTCACACAACAGCCTCCTGATCCAGCTTTAGATTCCTCATGAGCACAATCAAGTCCTCTGGTATTCCCATTCTTCTCAATGTCAGCCACAACTTGTTATGACCCACACAGTCAAATGCCTTTGCATAGTCAATAAAGCAAAAATAGACATTCTTCTGGTATTCCTTACTTTCAGCCAGGATCCATCTGATATCAGCAATGACATCCCTGGTGCCATACCCTCTTCTAAATCCAGCTTGAACTTCTGGCACTTTTTACCTATGGACTGTTCCAGCCGTTTTTTAATGATCTTCAGCAGTATTTTGCATGCATGTGATGTTAATAATATTGTTCGACAGTTTCCACATTCATTTGGATCACCTTTCTTGGGAATGGGAACAAATATGGACTTCTTCCAATCTGTAGGCCAGACAGTTGCCCTCCAAATTTCTTGGCACAGACTGGTGAGCGCATCCAAAGCTGCACGTGTTAACTGAAACAAGTCATTTTGTATCTCATCAATTTTGGGGGTCTTATTTTTTTCTCTCCTTATGCCTGCTTCATCTTTTTTTTTTAAGTTTATTTTATTAATTTTAATGAACATTTACAGAGATTTTGGATTTCCATTAATTCATTGTTGCATTTTTCTCCCTGCCCACCCCTCCCCACCAGTTCACTCTTCTATTTGAAAAGTAAAAGAAAAATTCCTTCATTGGTATACAACCCCCACCCCCTCAGTACACTCCACTATGCAACCTTATTCTGGACTCTTGTCATAACCATAATACCCAATCTTATATTGCTTTTAAACTGTTCTCTTCCTCATCTGTTTCAGTGCAGTATACATAATTTATCCAGTTTTTCTCAGTCTCACCCCAACCTTGATGTCAGCTCCGTTCTACAACAGTGGCACTATGCAGTATTTGTCTTTTTGTGACTGAGATATTTCACTTAGCATAATGTCCTCCAAGGTCACCGATTTTGAATAATATTGCATGAGTTCCTTGTTTTTTAGTGCATCATAGTATTCCATTGTGTGAATATACCAGAGCTTCTCTATCCATTTGTTTGTTGATGGATACTTAGGTTGTTTCCAACTCTCTGCTATTATGAACAAAACTGCAATAAACATGGGTGTACATATAACTGGGTGGCAGTTATGGTTTATTTAGGGTATATTCTCAGTAGTGGAATTGCTGGGTCAAATGGTATTTCTATTTACAACTTTTTGAGGAAGCACCATACTGCCTTCCATAGTGGTTGCACCATTTTATACTCTCACCAACAGTGACTAAGGGTTCCAGTTTCTCCACAGCCTTGCCAGCATTTGTTGTTTGCTGCCTTGTAAAATTTGCTATTCTTACTGGGGTGAGATGATACCTCATCAAATGTTTTGATTTGCTTCTGTCTAAGATCTAGGGATTTTGAACATTTCTTCATGTATTTGTTGGCCATCTGAATGTCTTCTTTGGTGAAGTGTCTGTTCATATCCTGTGCCCATTTTTCAATTGGGTTGCTTACCTTTATCTTGTGGTGCTCGAATATTTTATAAATTCTGAATACAAGTCCCTTATCTGACATGTCATTCCCAAATGGTTTCCCCAACCTGTGATTTCCCTTTTTACCCTTTTGGAGAAGTTTTTGGATGTGCATAGGGGTTTGATTCTTGGAAGGTCCCATTCATCTATTTTATCCTGTCCTGGTTGTAGATTTTTCAGGATGCTTGGGAGATGGTTTATGTTCTGCTTCCTTTTTCATCACCTTTGGCTCCTGTTCCTATACCAGTTCCTGGAATTTTTCCATGTCTACCAATTCTTTCTGGTACAGTGACTCTGTATATTCCCTCCATCTTCTTTTGATGCTTTCTGGGTCATTCAATATATTGCCCATAGCATCTTTTTCAGTATTGTGACATGAGGCTCAAATTTGTTTTTAAATTCTTTCAGCTTGAGAAATGTGGAGCGAGTTCTTCCCTTTTTATTTTCCAGTTCTAGCTCTCTGCATATTCCTTATAATACTTTGTCCTCCTGAGCTGCCCTTTGAAATTGTCTGTTCAGCTCTTTCATTTCATATTTTCCTTTAGATTTGGCTTCTCAATGCTCCAGTGCATCTTTAGAGTCTCTTCTGATAACCATTTCAATTTTTTTTCTCTGTTTTTGTAATGACCTTTTGATTTCTTCGTGGATGATATCCTTGATATCATCCACAACTCATCTGGTCTTCTATTATTGGTGTTCAGTGCCTCAAAACTCTTCTTAAGATGGTCATGAAATTCATATGGAATTGAGTCAAGATTTTATCTTGGTTCCTGCAGACTTATTTTCATTGTCTTTGGGTTCAATTTGAACTTCCATGTGAGTAATTGATGATCTAACTCACAGTCTGTCCCTGGCCTAGTTTTGACTGAGGATATACTGATCTTCTCCAACAATTTCATCCACAAATGTAGTCAGTCTGATTCCTGTGCAGCCCATCATGTAAAATCCATATGTAAAGTCATCTTTTGTGCCTTTAGAAAATGTATTTGCGACACAGCCAACCTTGCTTGCTTCAACTGAGTGCTTGGTGCAGAAGGTCAAGGACTACACCCTTCGGTACGGATTCAGAAGGGGGTGAAATCAGGCTGCTCTTTGGAGGCAAGGATTCTAAAACTTCATCTGCCATACTTTAGGCATGTTGCAAGAAGGGACCAGTTCTTAGTGAGGGACACCATGCTTGGGAGGGACAGTAGAAGAAAGGAAGACCCTCAATGAGATGGATTGACTCAGTGACTGTCATAACGGGGGCAGCCTAGAGGTTAGAAGCTGCACTGCAATTCCAAGAGCCTGTGGTTTCAAACCTAGCAGCTGCTCTGCAGGAGAAGGATGAGCAATTTCCTCCAGCTGCTACAAACCTGCTGGATGGTCAGCTGTGGGTCAGTTCTGACTCCACAGCACACAACAACAACAACAGCAATTTGCTGTTATAATTATCACCGCATGCTGTTTTAAATTCATTTTCTCTATTATTTCATTGCTTATTTGTTCTAATATTGTTTGACTTCATATTGTTTCATGTTTCAGTCATTCTGTCCTACTTTATTTTGTATTTGTCCTTCCTACTGAAGTTGATGTGTATTTACCATAAACATTTTTTAAATGCCCTTTGCTGCTTATTTTCTTGGAACTTGCATTTCCTATAAATGTCATTGAGTCCTTGAAATAGTAGGAGACTAATTAATTTACTAAATAGGTAATATAATATTCCCCAAGTGCCATTATGATTTAAATGTCATCCAGGAAATATTTTTGTGAATGATTTTTTTTTCCTAAAATGTCTTTAACATTTTATTGTAAAATACTGATCTATAGAGGATTTGAAACTGTCAATTTTTTGTGATTAAGCTATAGCTTCATTTTAAGAAATTCATTGATCTTCTTCAAATTTTATTAATATATTAAACTATTAAATATAAAGTTTACACATTAAAAAAAGAAAATGTATTTGCAATTAATAAATCATTGTAAATGCAAAATTCAATTATTCTATTCCCACCCTTCTTTTTCTGTTTCCATTCTGTTTCTTTCACCAAGCCTATATTTTCCAACTACCATTCATTCTTCACTGTTTCCTACTTTTGCTTTCTAGTCACCAGTTATCATTAATATATCCTGATTGCATGTTCAGTCAATTTGAGAGTACAAAATTTGGTAAAAATTCTCAATTTCTTCCCCTTTGGCTCTAGATGTAGGAACATATATATGAGTAATAGTGTTAATGGGTCTTCCTTGTATGTCTGTGGATATTATCCTATCATTCACAACATCGTATTTCAGAATAGAACTTGAAACTGACTTTTTGACCATGAATACACCACCATTCTTCCTGTTTTTCATTCCTTGCATTGTAGATCATATGAGTATCTGATTCAAAGGGGCCATTGCTGGTCCATTGCATCTCACTAATGCCTAGTATGTTGATTTTCATGTGTTCCATTTCATTTTTAACAATTTCCAGTTTTCCAACATTCAAGCTGCCTACATTCCATCTACCAATTGTTAAATGATGTTTGTTATTGATTTTCCTCATTTCAACTGCCACTGTGTACTTAATAGTGAAACAGTAGAGACATTCTCTTTCAAAATCAGCAAGACAAAGTTTCCTGTTTCTGTACAACATAGTGACTGTTGTAAAGCAAGAAAAGGAAATCCAAAATAGAAGACCTAGAAGAGTGAATCGAATTCTCTTGCCATGTAGCAATAGGACCTTTAAATATTTTGACTTCTTGAACCTCAACATTTTAGTCTCTAAAAAAAAAAGCAGATAATCATGTGTTCTGCCTACATCTCATAGTGTATATTAAAATGTAAGATTGACAGCATATGAATGACTTAAATCATTTCAGCATCGAGGGAAGCTGTGTACCTGTTGAGTTACAATGCGAGTAGCTAGCTGTGCTGTGTGTTCTTAGTGCTGTCGGCATCCCTTCTCAGGACTTACTTGAACAATCTGTCCAGAAGTAGTCATCATTCTAATTTTATTATTTTTGGAATTTGTTATCTGTTTGTATATCTTGAGACCTAGTTGATAGGGAGTTGTACTCGCTTCTGTTTTGTCATATTTTTTTATGATAGAGAATTGTGCCTTTAACTCAAACTTCTCTGGCAGTTTGAATCTACCAGTGGCTCAGAGGGAGAAAAACAGGCAGTTTCTTCTTGTACAATTTACTGCTTTAGAAACCCAATGGACATTCTCCTTCTGTGCAGTTTCTTGCCTCTGAAGATCTGCTACGGGGTCAGCTATGAGTCAGTTGTGAATCAACGGAACAATATATATTGTTATTATGTGCCATCAAGAAGTCAACTACGACTCATAGCAACCCTATGAACGATGGCTCTGCACCCTATCCTGTCCTGAGCCAACCTCATCATCTCTGCTATACCTGACCACATTGCCATGGTCACTGTGCCGGTCTGTCTCAAACAGGGTCTTCCTCTTCTTTGCTGCCCTCTACCATTCCAAGAATGATGTCCTTCTTCTCTGAGGAGGACTGGTCCCTCCTGGCAACATGCCCAAAATATATGGGGTGGAGCTTCAAAATTCTTGCCTTGAAGGATTGTTGCCTTCAAATATAAATAAACAAACAAACATATAAATAAAATTGAAAAGCTGTATTTTTCTCTTTGACGCTAGAACTATGATTCAGGTAAAAAAAATATGAAGATGACATAAGCTAGGGCAGTACTTAGATCCATTATTCATAGGGTCACTATGAATTGTAGTTGATTTGTTAGCATTTAGCAATAACAACCATAGAGACTTGTACTGCTAACCTAAAAGTGACACCTCTCTGGATATTTGAATCCACCTGCAGCTCCATGGAATAAAAATGTATAGTCACCTCCCATGTGATTTACAGCCTCTGTAAATCCATTGGAATATCAGCTTTATGTTGGTTTCAGCTGGATGGCAAGTTGAGTGAGAATATGATACTGGGATAAAGATGGAAAGCCAAGTTAGATGAGACTACGTAATTCCTCTTAATTCTGTCTTGAACCTGGAAAGTGTGAACCTGGAGCAGCATTCACCTTGGGGAGCCCATCTCCAACAGAACCAAAGGTTAACCATCTCAAGAAAATTCTCTAGAAGTCACTAAAAGATAAGTTGATAAGATGTTGGCATAATGGGTCATAAAAATTAGTCTGAAATAAAATCTTTGATGTTTCTTTGCATGGGCATAACAGAGAACTTTGCTTAGCAATAGAAAACCATTCAGTTTATGCCTTATCAAGAGGAACATCCTCAAAACGATGAATTGACAGAGTGACTGCATCAGTGGGCTTACACATGTAAAAGGTTGTGATGATAGTACGGGATAGACAGAATAGGGTCAGATCTTTTGTTCATAAAGTCCCTATGGGCCAGTGGCATCTAATAACAACATCTTTTTACTGGATGCAAAAGTATAAACTAACGTATAGGAGGAAGACAGATTTTTCAGGCAGAGTAAATGCATGAAAACTTGGAGCAATTGGTAGATCTTAAGCCATTCATTGTAACTGGAGTGTAAAATTTGATGAAAGCTGAGATTGGAGTGGTGGGTAGAGAGCAGACCACTGAGGACCTTTTATGCTAGGCTTTGTTAAAAAATGGCATATGTTTTAAACCAGGACATTCTTGTGAAAGAGTGTATCTATGAATTACTGTGTCAGGACATCAGGAGTTATCCACCACTGCCTCACACAAACCAGGATGTATGTATGGACACTTTATCTGAAGGTGAAGAAGAGCCATTTATGTGGTTGTCTACCTTCTATAAAGTGGGAAGTAAAAATATATTAGAGGGAAGAGTCCTAGACAATTCTAAACAGTCTTGACCAATAGAAAATGAGGTTAGGAGGGGACAAATCCTAGATGAGGATGTGGAATCCAGCCTTTTGTTGTTCTTACAGTGAGTGGGGTAATAAGCGTAGGAGTGTCAGAGACAGTAAAGTTGGCACAGCGATAGAGCAAGTTTCAGGGCTGTTGTACATAATGTTCCCGTAAGTTGCAAGTGACTCGATGGCACATAACAACAAAGTTGGTAGAGATGAGCATGTGTAAATATTAGGAAAAAGCAGAGTGAGTGAGTGAGAGACAGATTGAAAATTAGTGGGATAACAGATTTGAGAAAAAGTGGCAGAAGATGGAGCATGAATGGAGAGATTTGTTTTTAAACAGAATAGACCACTTCCCCATCATGACAAGGGGAAAGGAATGAAGTACAGTTTTAAACATAGAAGAATTTGTAGGTGGGAGGGCATAGAAAGAAAGAGTTCTTACCTGGTCATAGCTTTTTGTGGTCATTGGCATTTTTGTAGGGGTTCAAAGACAGTAAACAAGTTTTTAAATAGCTCCAGTGGGGAATAGGATTATCTATCATATTTCTATTCAAAATTGTCAGCCAAGGTAGTGGCAGTCCCATCCAATGAATAAAAGAATGGGAAAAATAATAGTATTTACAGCAACTTAATGGAATATACAGAAAATTCAATATAATGTAAAAATAAATGATTAGAATTGGTAAGTGAATTTAGCAACATTAGTGGATATAAGATCATGTTATAAGATTCAATGATAATCAGTATATTTAAAAGCAGAGCATATTTACTATAGCTTGGACAGCTATTATAAAACATCGGCTACCTTGGAAGAAATAAAAATCAAATGGTAATCAAGACCAGAAAATTAAATAAAAAGCATTATTGAAATTAAAAAAGACTTAAATGTCAGGGAAGTTCTAGTGGCCTAGTGGTAAGAAATTGCCGACCCAAGGACAGGCAGTTTGAATCCACCGACGGCTCCATGGAGAAAGGTGGGCAATCTCTTCGTAGGCAGTTTACAGCTTCTGAAGACTTGCTGCATTATCAGCTATGAGGCGGTTGCAAATCAGCATCACCTAAAACCAAATAAATGACAATTACCATTCCTTCCCAGTCATTCTAGCTAGTGTCCAAGTAAGTTTGTGTATGTGTCTATAATTTGTCAAGCTGACTTTAACATTTATAATGACCAACAATAGAAATCATTATGAAAGTGCAAAAGCAGGAAAAAGAATGAGAAACAATACTTACCTATTCATAAACAATGGAGGATTTGAATGTAAAAGAGCTTGAACAAAAAATTAGGGAAAGATAGTACATTTCTATCAGTGAATCAGAAATTTTGCAATAATGAACTTAATGTAATATTTGTCCTATGAGACTGAGTTCACGCAACAGAATACTCTCTAGCCTCTTCCATATTATGTAGTATTTTTTTTAAAGTTGTCACTCCTGAGTGCTGCACAGTATTCCATTATGTGAATACACCACAGTTTCTCAATCCATTTGACAAACCAGCTTTATTTTGGAGATTTATGTAAATATATTACATGAGTTCACTGATTTGCATCTGATTTCTTTCAGTCAGCATGACATTTGTGAGATTCATCCATGTTGAATGTTGAACATTGAAAGTTGGGTCCAGACTGGTTGTTTTTATTAACAATCAAGAAATTGAAACTGTTTCACAGAAGAGATTATTCAGATGTCAAAAAGCATGAAAAGATACCCAATCTCATTAGATATTAGGGAAATGCAAGTTAACCCTACTATAAGAGACTTCTGTTTACCTGTCAGAATGACTAAAGTAAAAAAATATTGGTGAAATGTGGAGTAATTTAAACTTTGCACACTGCTAGTGGCAGTGTAATTGGTATAGGCCCCATTGAGAACTGTTTGATGGTGTTTACAAAAGTTGACACATACCCTTGAAGGGGAGCTCTGGTGGCTTGTTTGTGGGGAGTTGTGCTACTAACCCAAAGGCGGCATCTCTTTGGCAGTTTGAATTCACCAGCAGCTCCCTGAGAGAAAGATGAGAATCTCCTGCCATGCAATTTCCAGCCTCCAAAAACTCCCTGGAGCATCAGCTGCACATCTCTAACCTGATGGCAGTGAGTTTTGAGGATACTTTTGCATATTCATTCCTAGATTTTGTATCTGCTAGAAGTGTAAGTTCAGGTATAATAAACACATGAACAAGAATATTCACAGCAACATTATTTATAGAACTCAAAACTGGAAACAGTGTAAATGTCCATTTATAGTACAGAGGGTACATAAGTTGTGGTATAACTGTTCAGAAGACTACTTACTGTGTATGTTGGTCGTGGTGCTATCAAAACTGACTCATGGCGAGCTCTGGTGGCCTAGTGGCAGGAGGCTGCACTGCAATCCCAGAGGTGCATGGTTCGGGTCCACCAGATGCTCTGCTGAAGAAGGGGGAGCAATTTCCTCCTGTGCCAGTCAGATCTGATTTGACGGTACACACACACAAACAAGAAAAGAAAAGAAAATTTAAAAAAAAACTGACTCATAGCTGATGACTCCAGAAGGTTTTCACAGGCAGCAAATCACATGGAAGGAGACTGCTCATCTTTCTCCCAGGGAGCACTTGGTGAAGTCAAATCACTCCCTACTGTATATAGCAACAAAAAAAAAATTACTGCTACATGCAACAACATTCAACACACCTGACTCCATTATCACAGTCACTGTGTCAATCCATCTCATCCTGGGTCGTCTTCTCTTGTGTTGACCTACCCTCCCAAGCATGATGTACTCTCCAAAGACTGGCTTCTCTAGACAATGCCCAAAGTATGTGAGATGGAGTTTCAAAATCCTTGCCTCTAAGGACCAACCTGGTTTCACTCTCTACAGGACAGACCCACATCACAGCTCAGAGACATTGATTCTTCTTCTGTGTTCCCAATTCATAGCCTGGTTCTCAGATGCATAGAAGACTATGGCTTAGTTTGGGTGCACCTTAGTCTTTAGACTGACATTGTTGCTCTTTAGCATTCTGGAGAGGTCCTTAACAATAGATTTTCCCAGTACAACTCATCCTTTGATTTCTTGACTGCTGGTGCAAAGAGTGTTGATTGTGGATCTGAGGAAGATGAAATGGTTAACAACTTCAGTCTTTTTTCTATCCCTCATGGTGCTGCTTATTGGCCTGGTAGTGAGGATTTTTGTTTTCTTGATGTTGAGATGCAATCCGTATTGCACATCATGGAATCACCACAGGGAATGTGATGGAAGGGAAAAGGCAATGAAGTTTATTTAAGCTGAACAAATCAAGAAAGTAGAAGGCGAGGGTATCAGCTAAATTGTCCATATGTACTTTGAAGAACCCTCAGATAATGTTAAGACCAACTGAAGTGGATGACTGTTGTCACTTATGTTCTAGAGTCTTCTAAGAAGCCTTTGAGTAGAAGGAGGTACATACCAGAAAGGAATGCTTCTTCCACATAGGGGAATTACTTCTTTCTGAAGCACAGCGTAGGTAATAGCGAGCCATTCAAGGTTTTAAACAAGAATGTAGGAACTTCTTATGTGTTAGGAAGATTGGAGGTAATCTCTATGAACTAGTGAAAGGAGGCTAACTAAGAACTTAATAGTGATTCAACAAAAGATGAAAATGTTGTAAGTTGCAATGATTAAATAATTATGAGCAGAGACCAAGAAGGAAGATATTACAGACAAGGCCCAACTGTGTAATTAGGGAAACTGAGAAGATTATTAGGCCATTAGATGTCATTTACATTAGTTACTATTAGGTGCTGTGAGTCAAGTATGACTCATAGTGACCCTCTGAACAGTAGATCTGAACCCCATCCCTTTGCCATCTTCACACTTCCTGACACAGCCCATTGCAGCAGTCACCACATCAGTCCACCTTGGTTGAGGGTCTTCCTCTCCTTCACCAACCTCTACCCTTTTGAAGGTCATGTCCCTCTCCAAGAAATAGACCCTTCTAGCAATATGCACAAAGGTGAAGCTTCCTCCTGGCCTCCAAAGAGCACTCCAGCTCTACCCTTTCCAAGACATATTTGTTTTGACAGTCTATAGGATGTTCAGTGCTCTTCTTCAACACCACAACAAAAAGGCATCAGCTCTATCATCCCTATTCATTGTCCAGCTGTCAGATGCATAGCAAGTGATTAGAAAGATTATGGCCTGAATCAGACGCACCTTAATCCTGAAACTGACATCATTACTCCTCAATAATTTGGAGAGGTCCCTAACTGCAGACTTTCCCAGTGCAGTGCATCCCCTTATTTCCTGACTGCTGGTACCAGTGGTGTTAATAGTGATCCAAGTAAGATTAAATTATTGACAATTTCAATTTCTTCTCCATCCATTGTGATGTTTCCTATTGGTCCAGTGGTAAGAATTTTTGTTTTCTTGACATTGAGATGCACTCCATATTGAAAGTGGCATTCGTTGATCTTCTGAAATGAGTGCTTCAAGTCCTCCTCACTTTGAGCAAGCAGGGTTGTGTCATCTGCATAATGTATATTATGAATGCATCTACCTCTGATCCTGATGCCACATTCCTCTTCATAGAATCCAGCTTCTAGAATAATTTGCTCAGCCTTTTAACTAATGTCACTGGGCAGACAGTGCCTCTAGTAAGTAGTGCTAGAGGGGATGTTTTTCGTAAACAGGCAGGGTTTGTGTTGTGTTCCTTTTACTTCTTTAAATGTTTTCTGAGATGCACTCCTGTGTTCGGTTAATGATTTGCATAATAGGTTAATTCATAGGTGTTTTTTTTTCTATTCAATCGTTAATTATCAGTGGGCATGTGCTCTGATATAAGCTTGTGCATGGAGAATAAGTTCTTGTTACTCATACTAACATTTCTTCTATAATTAAATAGAGTAGTCAAGGTGTGGGAGTTTGGTAAAATTTTTAAAATTAAGATAGACGTTGTAGTTGAGCTTTAACACTTTCTTGATTGGTGGCTGCTGCTTTCAGGCCAACTATGAAGGTTTTAGTACTTACTCACCAATAAAGATTATATCCTTATTCAATAGAGCTGAACCTCAATTGAATTACTCTAAAGTTTACATTACAATTACTGATTTATTAGTTAAAACTTTAGGCTGAACTAAGAGTCTTTTTCTGGACAACCAGCTATCTCCAGGCTTGATTGGCTTTTCACCTCTACTTATGAATCATCTCACTATTTTGCTACATAGATGAGTGCATTCTTATAGTTGTTCATAAATAGCTTGACTGGCTTTGGGGGTTTTAGGTAAAGAGTTCTTTGTCAAATTTTTTCTAGTTAATCCATTATACAAAAAGTGCTTATGCAAAACCAATACTTGGACCAGGAGGCATTTGTCAGAACAGAGCAAGGAAACACTGCTTGGTTCAAAATCAGAAAGGGTGTATGCTAGGGATGTGTCCTATCTCTATACCTTTTCAATCTATATGAGGAACAGATCAACTGGGAGGCTGGGCTCTATGAGAAGTATGGCATCAGGATTAGAGGTAGACTAATCAACAATCTGCATTATGCAGATGATACAACCCTGCTTGCCGAAACTGAGGAGGACCTGAAGTGTTTGTTGCAGAGGGTCAAGGACTACAGCCTTCAATGTGATTGAAGCTCAACATCAAGAAAACAAAGATTCTCACCACTTGGCTGATTGGCAGTATCATGATAGATGAAGAAATTGAGATTGTGAACAGTTTACTTGGCTGCACAGTCAACACTCTTGGTACCAGCCAGCAGGAAATCAAAAGATGTATTGCATTGGGAAAACCAGCTGTTAGAGATATCTCCACAGTACTGAAGAACAATGATACCAATCTGGAGACTAAGGTGCCCCTGATCCAAGCCATGATGTTACTTACTTGCTATACATCAGAAAGATGGGCAGTGACTAGGGATGACAGAAGGAGAATTGATACTTTTGAGCTGTGATGCTGGAGAAGAGGACTGCTAGGAGAAAAATCAGGTTCATCCTAGAGAGGGTGAAATCAGGCTGCTCCTTGGAGGCAAGGCTTCTGAAGCTCTGTCTGACATACTTTGGGTATGTTGCAAGGAGGGACCGGTCCTTGGAGAGGGACATCATGCTTGGGAGAGTAGAGGGAGAGTGCAAGAGAGGAAGAACCTCGAGATAGATTGATTCAGTGACTGAGATAATGGGGGTAGGTGTGTCAGAGAAAATAAAGTTGGAACAGGATAGAGCAGGGGTCAGGGCTGTTGTATGTAGGGTTGTTATGATTCGCAAGTGACTTGACACCTGATAACAACAACAGTGTATTTTCCAGCTGTTGCATTCCAATCAACAATAATTATCAGTGCATTCTGATGGCACACATGATTAATTTCAAGTCCTGGAAATTTGTGGAATTCTCAATTTATCTATCTTTGGCTTTCATCTTTGTGCTAAAATTTTAATAGTAATATGTTATGAGTATTATCCTATTACTGACTACATTGTACTTTAGATGCTTTTTTTTTTTAACCCTTACTGCCTATGTGTTTTTTTAAATTTTATTTTGGGGGGTGTTTTTTGTGGGTTTTTGTTTTCTTTCATATTGTGTTTCTTACAATTATTCCCATATAATGTGTCATATAAAATTAATAACAATACCCACTATTGCTTCATCTTTTTCAGATCCCCAGTAGATATTTTTTTAATTCCTTCACCCTCTGCCCACCAAACTCTGTGACTCCGTGATTTCCCTGGCTCCCAGCCTCAACCCCCATTCCCTTCCCCTCCCCCTCCCTCTTTGGATATCCATCCACATCTTACTAGTTTTTCCTTTTGTTTTTACAATAATGGTCTTTTGCAGTATTTGTCCTTATGGGCCTGAGTTCGTTCACTAAGCCTATTGATCTCTAACCTCTCCCAAGTTATATAGTATTTTTTCAAATTGTCGGTCCTGAGTGCAGCATAGTATTCTATTATGTGAATGTACCACATTTTCTCAATCCAGTCATTTATTGAGGGACATCTGGGCTGTTTTCATGTTCTTGCTATTGTGAATCATGCTGTTGTGAACATCGGTGTGCAAATCTCCATTTGTGTCTCAGCTTTGTTTTTCTCAGAGTAGATTCCTAGCTGTGGAATATAACTGGGTTACATGGAATTTCTCTATTCAGCTTTTTGAGGAAACACCAAACTGCCTTTCACAGTGGTTGTATCATTCTATAATCCCACTAACAATTTATGAGAGTTCCAATCTTTCTACATCCTCTCCTATATTTATTCTTTACTGTCTTGTTAAACTTTGCCATTGCTACTGGGCTGAGCTGAAATCTCATTGTGGTTTTGATTTGCATCTCTCTTATTGCCAGTAATTTTTTTTTTTCATTTTGAGCTTTTGTTTAATGAAACGTTTTATTTTAGCAAATCTTTAAGATAACATCACTTTTAAATCCCTCTTCAGAAGTTAAAAATAATATTATTCTGTGAAGAAAGATTGGTTATTTTAAAAACATACACATTTCAAAAACATTGGTTTAAGTAAGATGCGGCATAAGTATTTCAAAATAAGCCAGGAAACTTAATCTGCTAGAAGACACAAAACAGTTTCTTTTGATGAAAAATTTGCCAAGTGATAAAAATCAAACAAGTGTATATCTATAAAGAAGGTGAGGTCAAATGACTCTGTACTGTAAAGTATACAGATGGACATTACAACATTATCAGACAGATAGGAAACTACTGACAGAGCATTTTACTGAGAACAAGGCATGTTGGCATGGCTTGTGGGGACCTGTCATACATTAAAACTCAAGAAGCAGGCGAGCTCTGGTGGCCTAGTGGCGAGAAGCTGAACCACAATCCCAGAGGTGTGCGGTTTGGATCCACCAGATGCTCTGCTGAAGAAGGAGGGACAGTCTTCTCCTGTACCAGTCAGAACCAAATTGCCGGTACACACATAAAAAACAAACAAACAAACAAACAAACAAACAAACAAACACCACCTCAGGAAGCAGTGAGAACATGTGAAACGTGTAAAATGGAAACCCTGCCTAAATATGAGGCAGAAAGTCAGACTATAAATGAGCTGTACAAGGCACAAATGTTTATATTTTAACACTAATAAGAAAATATATTTTGGGGGAGCTCTGGTGGCCTAGTGGCAAGAAGCTGCAACTACAATCCCAGAGGTGCATGGTTCAAATCCACCAGATGCTCTGCTGGGGAAGGAGGGGCAATCTCCTCCTGTACCAGTCAGATCTGATTTGACAGTACACGCACACAAAAATAATAAAAAGAAAAAGAAAATATATTTTCACAATTAGAAGATTTAGTGTCAGAGGAGCAAAAAGTGGATGAGATGAGAATTCTCATGGAGCATTTCTCAAAAGCCATGGAGCAGAAGTGATTGTGTTTGTTCCAACAACTCCATGATGCTGGGATTTCTAAGTCCCTAGAGACTTGTGGCTGGACTTCTGTCATCACCATGCCATGACTTAAACTGTCCTTAGGACAGCCTTTTCTGCTAGCACACCCTCCGTGACAAAAGGTGTGGTCAAGGCTGCTTTCTTGGGCACTGCATAGCCTGGTGGCAGGTTAGGGGGCTGCCTGCCAAGGTGCACTTGGGCACTGCCCTCAGCCAGGAAGACTGATCACTTACAGAAACAAAAACAAAGAAAAGAAAGCAAACCTGTTGCTATCAAGTTGATTATGACCTCATGTGTAATAGCAGAACCACCCTAATGAATTTCCTTACTTGTAATTTTTTATGAGATTGCCAAGTCTTCCACATTAGATTAGTAGACAAGCACGAATTGTTCTGCTGCTGAAGAACTAGACAGCATATGGCCTTGGAGTAAAATGGGAAAAGATAGTCTACTTTACCTTCTAGAGAAGCATTAATAAGTTGAAATACATTGTCTCATTTCACTCATTTTCTCCATATGACTGGGAGGCTGCATTTTACTTGGATCAAAGCCATAAAACAGACAAATTATTCTTTAAGAAAATTTATTTGTACCTCTAGAGGAGACATAAGTAAATAAGTTTGTGTAGACAGTATTTTTATGAAATGCATCCTCACACCACATCCTTTCAATAGAGGCTTGTTGCTGAAACATAACTCTTGGATTTTCAAAATCTATCCACTATGGCTACCCTGCTACTTTGCTTTGGCTTTCATGGCTTCCTTCCTCAGATGAGCTTTCTTTACCAAGTTCAAGCTTGTAAAAACCTCGTGTCTTCTGGTAGCCTTCTTCCCCTCAGTAGTGAGAATGCATCCTGCCACAGTGAGAGCCAGCATTAGAAAGCTCACCTTCCCCCGGATCTTGTTCTTTGCAGCATCCAGCATCTCAAATGAGACAGTCTCTGGGATTTAATCTTCCTTCTTGGATCGATCTGACCATATCAAGATCTTCCACTCCCAGTCATTAGGTTTGTGTAATGGCACCCCATGGTGGCGGTAATGGTGGGGTGGAGCTCTTGGACTTTACTGTGGGTTGGTGCAAAATTAATTTCTTCTCTTTAAACTGGTGTTTCCAGTGAGCCTCAGAGAGGAGAAAACCTCTCTTTCATATATAAGAAAAAACTTCTCAAGACCAGATGCAGGCCGTGTAGGCTCCCCCATGGCATCCTGCTCCTCAGATCAGCACAGTGTCTCAGAGGAGATATGGCCGTGGCTCGAGCACACTGTGTCACCAACACCAGGGTCAGGGAGGAGCGGGCCACGATGGCAGCCTGGAACTGCATGGGCCCTTATTGCCAGTGATTTTGAGCATTTCTTCTGTGTCTGTTTGCCATCTGAATGTCTTCCTCTGTGAAAAGTTTTTCCCTATCATTTGCCTGTTTTATAATTGGATTATCAGTCTTACTTGTGGAGGCCCTGTTTGTACTTCAGGACAGTTTTTAAGATGTTCTTTTTTATAAAGAAAGTGACACCATTCCTTTTCAATCTGTCATTCTTGGTGGTATAAATGATATGATTGACTGATTAAAAATGATATGATTGATTAAAAATAGGTCAAGCCAGTTTATTTCAGCTCTTTTGTACTTAGGATATCAATTTTTATACATTCTGTTTAATTTTTTACAACTTACAGTTTTCTTAGATTCATAATTCTTGCATTCCACATTCTGATTATAAATGGCTGTTTGCCATTTCTTCTCATTTTGATTCATACCGTATCGGTAAATGAAGACCATTAAAGTTGACTCTCCCGAGCTCTGGTGGCGTAGTGACAAGAAGCTGCACTGCAATCCCAGAGGTACACTGTTCGAATCCACCAGATGCTCTTTGGAGAAGGAGGGACAATCTCCTTCTGTACCAGTCAGATCCGATTTGATGGTGGTGGTTGTTATATGCCTGTGAGTTGTTTGTGACTCATAGCAACCCTTTGTACAACAGCCCTAAACTCTGCTCTGTCCTGTGCCAATCACACTGTCTCTGACACTCCCATCCCAGTTACCCCAGTCACTGAATCAATCCACCTCAGAGAGGGCCTTCCCGAATAAAAGGTATCCAAATAGGCAACGAGGAGGTAAAATTATCCCTCTATGCTGATGACATGATAGTATACTTAGAAAACCCTAAAGACTCAGCAAG
>NW_006399755.1:6833681-6838468 GCF_000299155.1 Elephantulus edwardii
CTGCACTGTCCCTCCACCCTCTCAAGCATGATGTCCTTCTCCAAGGACCGGTCTCTCCTCACAACATGTCCAAAGTATGTTAGATGGAGTCTCAGAATCCTTGCCTCCAAGGAGCCACCTGGTTTAACCCTTTCCAGGATGAATCTGTTTGTTTTCCTAGCAGTCCATGGTACTCCCAATACTCTTCTCCAGCATCCCAGCTCAAAGGCATCAATTCTTCTCCTATCCTCCTTGGTCATTGTTCAACTCTATGATGCATATATATGATTTGATGGTACACACACAAAGATAGACTCTACCTTGAGTTCTTCCCAAGTTGTATTTTGAGTGTATATCAATCAGAGTGGCTCATCTTCTGTCTAGTGCTCTCTGATTTTTAAAGTTTCAGTCTGTCTTAGCATGGAAGCTCTGCTGAAACTTCTCCACCATGGGTGACCCTGCTGGTATTCAAAGTACTAGTGGCATAATTTCCAGCATCACAATGACATAATATGAACACAACATGACAGATTAGAAGGTGAGTGGTGGTGAGAGCAATCCAAAGGGAATGATATCAGTTAAAGGATGGGCAAGATAATGAGAGCTTGTGGAGGAGATGAAAAAGGATTGGTCAGAGCAGAAGAAAGTTCAAACTAAAGTGCTATCAAAAGAACTGGGGCAGCAAATTTCAAGGAAGAAATAGTCAACAACCCCTTAATTTTGTAGTGCACCAGAGGCAGTGCACTGCAAAATTAAAGGGTAGCAAAGTGGTCATAGGATATACATGTGAAAGCTGGTTAATGTAGTGACGCAAAAGAAAGCTGAATTTAGGAGTGGAAGAAAAGTGAAGGAATAATTGACCTTGAACAGGCCAATCTTAAAAAAAATATCTTTACATTCTCTTTAACAAATTGTGCTGGCAAAGCAGGGTATCTATTGACAGAAAATTGAAGCAAGATGCTCTCTTCCTTATACTAAGTACAAAGGGACTTATATCTAGAATTTATGAAATGCTTGAGCATCACAACAAGATAAAGATAAACAATCCAATTCAAAATTGGGCACAGGATATGAACAGACATTTCCCCAAAGAACCATTCAAATGGCCAACAAGCACATGAAGCACATGTTCAAAATCCCTAGCTCTAAGAGAGATGCTAATCAAAACAACTATGACATATCTCACCCCAGTAAGAATAGCAAAATTTAACAGGACAGCAAACAACAAATACTGACGAGGTTGCGGAGAAACTGGAACCCTTATTCACTACTGGTGGGAGTATAAAATGGTGCAAGCGCTATGGAAAGCTGTATGGTACTTTCTCAAAAAGTTGTAAATAGAAATACCATTTGACCTAGCAATTCCTCTACTGGGAATATACCCTAAAGAAACCATAACTGTCACCCAGAGAGATATATGCACAGCCATCTTTATTGCAGCTTTGTTCACAATAGCAAAGAGTTGGAAACAACCCAAGTGCCCATCAACAAACGAATGGATAGAGAAGATGTGGTATATTCACACAATGGAATACTAGACTGCATTGAAAAACAAGGAACTCATACAATATTATTCAAAATGGGTGACCCTGGAGGACATTATGCTGAGTGAAGTATCTCAGCCACAAAAGGACAAATGTGCATAGTGCCACTGTTGTAGAACAGGACTAACATCAGGGTTGGGGTGAGACTGAGAAAAATTGGATAAATTACGTATACTGCATTGAAACCGATGAGGGAGAGAACAGTTTAAAAGTGATATATGATTGGGTATTATGGTTACAACAAGAGCCCAGAATGAAGGTTGCATAGGGGAATGTATTGGGCAGGGGGTAGGGGAGATTGTATACCAATGAAGAATTTTTCTTTTACTTTTCAAAGAGAAGAGCGAACTTGAGGGGGAGGGGTGGGCAGGGAGAAAAATGCAGCAGTGAATAAATGGAAATCCAAAATCTCTGTAAACTTTCATTAAAATTAATAAAATAAAACTTTTAAAAAATAACTCAAGATGATCAAAGACAGGCATAAAACCTGAAACTTTAAAGATCATCAAAGAAAAACTTGGGATAAATTTAGGAACCCTAATCTATGACATATATAAGCTATCAAATATAACCTAAAATGCACCAATGGCAGAGTATAAACTACATGGCTGTTGTTAGAGGTCATCCAGTTGATCACATAAAGCCCCTATGAACAACAGATCTGTACCCTGCCCTGTGCCATCTTCATCATTTACGTCCATCTTGTTGAAGGTCCTCCTCTCTTTTGATGATAGTCCACCTTTCCCAGCATGATATCTCTCTTCAGGGACTGGCCTCTTTTTTACAACATGCCCAAAGTATGTTAGATGATATTTTACCAAGGCGCCCTGCTTACACTCTTCCACAACATATTTGTTTGTTCTTCTGCTAGTACTTGGGATAGTCAGTCCTCTTCTCCAACACAACAACTCAATGGTATCCGTTCACCTTCTAGCATCCTTATTAATTGTCCAACTTTCAGATACATAGCAAGTAATTGAAAGGACTGTGAATTGGATCAAGTGCACCTTAGTCTTCAAATTGACATTATTGCTCATTAGAGTTTTGGAGAGGTTCTGAAAGGCAGTAAAACTAGACAACTGGGACATCCTAAAAAAGTAAAACTCTGAAGATAGATTTTGAGAGGCAGTGAAACTAGAAGCTGGGATTAAAAAGAAGTCTTTTTGTGCATCCAAAGACTTAAAAAAGAGTGGAAAGAGAATGTACAGCTTGGGGAAAAATATTTATTAATGACATATCTGACAGAAACTTACCTCTAAATGTTAAAGAAAATTCCACCAACTCAACAAGGAAATCCCCCCCCCCCCAAACCACAACCAGATAAGATACGTGAGGGTAGATACTTCATTGAAGAAGATATTCAGGTAAAAAAGAAACCCATTAGAAAATGTTCAAGATCATTAGCTAATGCTGTTATGTTCCATCAAGTTAGAACTGACTCATAGCTGACCTTCCAGTAGGTTTTCAGAGGCAAAAAATTGCACAGGAGATTGCCCATCTTTTCCTTATGAAGCAGCAGTTGGATTCAAACCATGTGCCCTTGGGTTGGCAACATGATTTCTTACCACTAAGTAACCAGAGCTCCCTTATCAGCTATTGTAGTTGTTGGAGGGTATTGAATCGTCTCATTGTCATCTTAATGAACAGCGGATATACACTCTGGCCTATCCTGTGCCATTCTTACCATCTCTGACATACTTGAGCCCACAGTTGCAGACACTGTGTCAATCCATCTTTTTGAGGGTCTCTCTGTCTTTGCTGATGCTTTACCTTTCCAAGTATGTTAGGAAGGACTATCCATTTCCAAGTAATAGTTTCTAATAACATGTAATATAGCCTCTCCTAGTAACATAAGTTTCACATACTCTCCAAAGTATGTGAGACCAAGACTTGTCATCATTGCCTCCAAGGAGCACTCTTTCAGACTTTCTCTGTGACACACCTGTTGGTTGGTTGCTTATGGTTTTAGTTTTGTTTTGGTTTTTTCCCCCCAATCCTTTGGATATTTAGCATTCTTCTCCAGCACTACAACTCAAAGACTTTGAGGCTTCTTCTGTTATCCTTATACGTTGTCCAGCTCTCAGATGAGTAAGTTACTGAATGGAAACAAATAGGAATCTCTTTCCATCAGTTAGCTGTCAACTATGAGAGAAATGCACATGAAAACAACAATGAGAGATCATCTCTCCCCAGCAACAATAGCAAAGTTCACAGAGACAGGAAACAACAAATGTTGCTGAGGTTGTGCGGAAATTGGGACCCTCCTTTATTGCTGGACGGAATGTAAGATGGTGTAATAACTATGGAAACTATGGCACTTCTTTAGAAAGTTGGGAATAAAAATACCATTTGATCTAGCATTGCCATTATTTGATACATATTCTAAAGAAATAAGATCTGAGACATAAACTAGCATACACATACAGCATTATTTACAATAAAGTTTACTGCAACATTATTTACAATAGCAAAGAGTAAGGAAACAGTCCAAGAGTACATCACTGACCAAATGTCTAAAGAAGCCGGTAGATTGATGTAATAGAGTATTTTACATCACTAAAGAATGATCTAGTCTGCCATCTTTTAGTGTATATGCTTGGCAAATAATTTGAGAAGCTAGACTCTATTAAGAATGTGGTATCAGACTTAAAGAAAGAATCATCATCAACCTGTGTTATGCAGATGACACAGCCTTGCCTGCTTGATAAAAGTTGAAGAAGAAAAAAAAAAGAAAAGAAAAAAAAAGTTGAAGAAGACTTGAAGTACTTTCTGTGGAAGATCAAAGACTATAGCCCTTAATATGGATTACTTCAACATCAAGGAAATAAAAATCTTTATCATGGAATAGGCAGCATCATGATAGATTGAGGAAAGAATGAAGTTGTCAAGGGTTTCATTGTACTTGGATGCATAATCAATACCAGTGGTAGCTGCAGCTGTTGAGGATCTGTCCCAACTGCTAAAACCAAAGATAGCACTTTATGGACTAAAGTATGTCTAATCCAAGCCATGATCTTTTCAGTTACTTCTTATACAACTGAAAGCTGGAAAATTAATAAGAATGACAGGAAAAGAATCTATACCTTTTTTTTTCTTCTTTTTTTTTTTTATGGAAAAGTAAAAGAAAAGATTCTTTCATTGTTTTACAAACCCTCCCCCAGGTCCCCTCCACCGTGTAGCCCTCGCTCTAGACTCCTGTGATGACAGAAATACCTAGTCACATATCTCTTTTACACAGTTTTCTCCCTCCTCTGTTTCAGTGCA
>NW_006399755.1:6840608-6843759 GCF_000299155.1 Elephantulus edwardii
TGAAATAATTTATGTAGAATTGGTAACAGTTCTTCTTTAAATGTTTTATAAAATTCACTTGTAAAACCATCTGGTCCAGGGCTTTTCTTGGTTGGGAATCTATGCCTTTGAATTGTGGTACTGGAGAAGAGAACTGATTGGACTACCAAGAGAACAGACCAGTCTGCCTTGGAGGAAATGTAGCTAGAGTGCACCTTAGAGGAAAGAATGGTCAAACTTGGTCTCACATACATTGGGTATGTTGTCAGGAAGGACCAGTCTTTCAAAAAGATGTCATGATAGGAAGGGTGGAGGGTCAGAAAAGAGAGGAGAACTCTCAACAAGGTAGAAGGACACTTATGCCTAACTTCTTTCATTATTATAATTTCTGTAGAGAGCACTTGTTCCTACTTTATTATACACACCTCTTTTCATTTATAGGATAGAACGGTGTTTAGGGCTCTTGTACATAGGGTTGTTATGAGTCGGAAGCGACTCAATGGCACATAACAACAACAACAACATTGTAATACACATGCCTTGAGAACGGGGACTGCAGATATACTTCCAAGATATTGTAAAGTTGAATCCAGATCATTATAATAAAGCAAGTAGTATGACATAGTGACTGTGACAATGGGCTGACATATATCAGAAATAGCAAGGATGGTTTAGAAGGATGGGTTCAGATCTGTTGTTCATACGGTTGTTATGACTCCTTGTAAACTTGATGGTACCTAAAAACAAAACAAAAAATGATCCAAAATTTACTAAATACTGCACAGCATGCTTGAAAGTAGAACACATTTATGCTGTTACATAAGCCAGTCACAAAAGAATGGTTATGGCATAAGAGCATTATTATAAAAAAAAAAAAACCAACCCTGAGCTGCTGCCATCTTGATTCTGCGTTCCCCACACAAAATGCCTGGTGAAGCCACAGAAACTATCCCTGCTACAGAGCAGGAGTTGCTACAGCCCCAGGCTGAGACAGGGTCAGGAACGGAATCTGACAGTGACGAATCAGTACCAGAGCTTGAGGAACAGGATTCCACACAGGCAACCACACAACAAGCACAGTTGGCAGCAGCAGCAGAAATCGATGAAGAACCAGTCAGTAAAGCAAAACAAAGTTGGAGTGAAAAGAAGGCTAGAAAGGCGATGTCCAAACTGGGACTTCAACAAGTCACATGGGTTACTAGAGTCACTATCCGGAAATCTAAGAATATCCTCTTTGTCATCACAAAACCAGATGTTTATAAGAGCCCGGCTTCAGATACCTACATAGTTTTTGGTGAAGCCAAGATTGAAGATTTAGCAAGCAGAGCTAGCAGCTGCTGAGAAATTCAAAGTTCAAGGTGGCGCTGTCTCAGACATTCAAGAAAACAAACTCCAACTGTTTAAGAGGAGAGTGAAGAGGAAGAGGTTGATGAAACAGGCGTTGAAGTTAAGGACATATAGAGTTAGTCATGTCACAAACAAATGTGTCTAGAGCAAAGGCGTCTGAGCCCTGAAGAACAACAGTAATGATACTATAAATGTTATTATGGAATTAACAATATAGCCATCTGGGAAAATGAGGACTTTTTTTGGTGTTTCAAAAGAGTAACTGCAGTTTGGTTTGAAATTTGGACTTGTTTCTATCATTAATTAATAAGGTTATGGCTTCTGTTGGATGATAAAAAAAAAAACAGAGGAAAAGTTTACACACATAATCAATCTTAAATGGTTAAGGGTAGGAAGGGAGGGAGAGGGGAGTAAAAACTAATAGGTAAGCTGAAAGGCAATACTCAGCAAGGAGTTGTTAATTCATTAACTCCATTAACCAAGGGTAATTCATGTTATAAAGCAAATGTTTCAGAAAGATTGTAAACCCCCCAAAATAGTTTGTTCTTTCTAAAAAAATGTTTATTTGTTGGGGGAGGGGTGGGCAGGAAAATGTGCAACAATGAATAAATGGGGGAAAATGAAATGGAAAGAATATGCTGTAAAAAAAATTTAAAAATCATTAACTCACAAAAAAAGTTTCTTTGTGAAAGCAAAGGAATTTTGTATAACAAATGACTGGAAATTAAGGAAGCACATAAAGAATGAAATTACTTGGTGTGGGGTTTTTTTCCCCCCAGAAGTTGAAAGAAATGTTGCCTTTTATCTAATAGTTCCTGGAGAGTTAAGGAAGCTTTTAAACATTAGGATGTCTTAAAAGAGTCTGCTTTAAAAATGTATTACTCTTGCAAGCACTATGAAGTAAGAAGTGATGACAGCATGCATCAGGGCACTAGCAGTGGGGATGTAGAAGAGTTAGTGAACTTGGTATAATAATTCAGAGATGGATTGACTGCTATTTCTAATGGCAGAATATGAGAGAAGAGTTGCCTATCTGAGTTGTCAAGGTGACTAGTTAATTTACATTTGGACTCAAAATACAGGCATTTGGGAATTGAGTGAGGTACACCTATGTTGAGAGATTATTCATATACCATGTAACTCACTCAATTTAAAATGTATAATTTGGAGCTATGTAAAGAGTAGTTAAGAGAACAGGATAAACTGAAATTCAAAGAGTCCACTGGAAGAATAAATGAGAAATCCATAATTTTAATCAACATTTTAAAAAAAAGTATAATTTGATGGCTTTAGTATAGTCACAGAATTGTATGACTTTCACCACCATTATAAAGTATATATACTTTGCCCCCAAGGTAATAAGGGTCACTCTTATAGAATATTTTTATCACTTAATAAAGGATAAGTTAACAGTCATTTATTATTTCACTACAGGGTCACTTCCCCATCTTTCAGCCCTAAGCAACTACAGTCTGCTTTTTTTTTCTATAGTGTTTCCTAGTCTGGATTTTTCATATATATAGAATTGTACAGTATGCTATCTTTTGTGCCTAACTTATTTCTTTTTTCTTTTTTTCTTTTGTGGTGAGAAAAATTTATATTTAGAAATAGCCTGCTGGACTCAGTTTGTTTGTTGTTGTTATGTGCCATCGAGTCGTTTCCAACTCATAGCAACCCTATGCACAACAGCTCTAAACCCTGCCCTATCCTGCGCCAACCGCACCGCCTCTGACACCAACCGCACCGCCTCTGACACACCCATCCCGATTACCCCAGTCACCGAATCAATCCATCTCATAGAGGGTCTTCCCCTCCTGCGCTGTCC
>NW_006399755.1:6846129-6873012 GCF_000299155.1 Elephantulus edwardii
CCTCCTCCCTTGTGTTTCCATACTTGATGGTTCTACCTAGGTTGCCCTTTTTGTTAATCTGCGTGTGTTCTGTTGTGCATAGGGTTTTCAGAGGCCTGCTGTTTCAGAAGTGGGTGGCCAATCCTTCTTCCTAGTCTGTCTTAATCTGAATGTTCAGATTTAGAGGAGTATCTCAGTTTAGATGATCCCTATTTTGTTGGCCATATCCAAAGCATCATAATCAGGAGCAAGTCGAACATAGGCCTTCTTCTCGCCATCAGGCCTAATCAAAGTGTTGACCTTAGCCACATCAATGTCATAGAGCTTCTTTATAGCTTGTTTAATTTGGTACTTGTTGGCCTTGACATCCACAATGAACACAAGTGTGTTGTTACCTTCTACCTTCTTCATAGCTGACTCAGTGGTCAGGGGAAATTTGATGATGGCATAGTGGTCAAGCTTGTTTCTCCTGGGGGCGCTCTTCCGGGGGTATTTGGGCTGCCTGCGGAGTCTCAGCATTTTAGGCCGCTGGAAAGTGGGTGACTGACGTGCGGATTTTCTTTTTTTTTTTGGCTGTGGACGCCCTTCAGAACTGCCTTCTTGGCCTTTAATGCCTTTGCTTTGGCTTCAGTTTTGGGAGGGGTGGGGGCTACCTTCTTCGCTTTCGGCGCCCTCTTCAGAAAAGTGCCTAACTTACTTCATTTGGCATAAATTTCTGTAGAGATGACGTTTTCCCAGGGACTGCAAGTATACTTCAAGGTATTGTTGATTTGATTCCAGACTGCTATAATAAAGCAAGTATAATAATAAAGCCTGCTCACTCACTCGTTCATGGCCATTGACTTGGAACTGACTCATAGCTGACCCTCTATTGAGTCTCCAAGGCTGTAAATCACAAGAAGGGATATTGCCCGTCTTTCTCCGTTGGAGCCACTGATGGATTGATTTCAACGGCAAGAGATTGCGCAGATTGCACATTTGGGTTAGCAGCACAACTTTATATGTACTAGACACCAGGACTCTCTGTAATAAAGCTCACTCAAAACTGATTGCCATCTTCATCTTTAGCTTTAGTGATTGGTGAATATATATTTGAATAATAATTGTATACAGGTTTTCCTTGTTTGTGTATGGATTATTTTCTGACACAGCATTCTACTTCAGGATAGATATGGAAATGCTCTTTTTGGTAATAAATACCACATTATTCCTTTCAATTTGTCATTTCTTTTCTTAAAACTCGTAATACTGTTTAGTAGTTCTTAAGCATAAACTGTTGATCTCTAAAGGACCAACTCTGTGTTGGTAGATACAAGGGTTAATTATACTCCCACTTTGTCATTTCTGACATAGTAAATTATGTGATTGACTGACCCAAAAAGGTCCGTCACTGGGTGATAAAGCTGATTCATTGCAGTAGGCTCTACTTTGAGGAGAGATAGATGTTTCCCAGTGATACTTTGAGTGCCTTCCATCCTGAGGGACTTGTCTTTTGACACTATATGCTAAAAATGTTCTTCATAGCATTTTTTAGCATTGTTCTCCATAGCATTTTTTTTCTTTTAACGTCTTTTATTTCAGAAATGAATGGCCAACTCTGCTGCTTGATTGGTCTTAATCTCGAAGCTCTGGTGAAACCTGCCCGCCATGGGTGGTGTCCCGGCCAGTATTTGAAATATCAGTGGTGTAGCTTCCAGCACAGCAACATGTACACAACATCCCATACAATGGAATACTGACAGATGACTCATACACTGACCCTATGCTGTTGTTGTTATGAGTTGTCAAGTTGGAATCAACTCATAGTTGACCCTCCAGTGGGTTTTCATTTCAGAGGCTATATACTGCATGAGAGAAGATTGCCATTTTTCTTCCTTGAGGCATCTAGAAGATTCAAACTTTAAGAAAAATGCAGGCCTTTAGGATAGTAGTCCACTCCCTAATTTATTGTTGTGTACCTCAGTCACTGGGATCATGGGGGTAGGTGTATCACAGACAATAATATTGGCATATTATAGAGCAGGGCTTAGGGCTGTTCTACGTAGGGTCACTATGAGTCACAGGCAACTTGATGGCATGTAACAACAACAACAACCACCACCATCAAGTCAGAACTGACCCATACCTGACCCTTCAGTGGATTTTCAGAGGCAGTTAATCTCATAGAAGGAGATTGTCCATCTGTCTGCCACAAGCATCTGGTGAATTTGAACTGCCTGCCTTGGGAATTGCACCTTCTTACCACTAGGCCACCACAGCTCAATTACCTTATAGGCTTCTCTATAATTTGGCTGAAATTTGAGTCATTGAGGTGAGTTTTGTTCCAATTTTAAAGAGTCAGTTTAGGTATTCCATCAGTTTATCTTCAACCAGTAAGCCTGGCCATTTTCGATTTTGAGTTTAATGCTACGTTTTCTCATACTTTGTCCAGTATCTTCCATTGTGGTTTGAAATGTTGTTAGAATTGTCAAAATGTTATCCAGGAACATGAAGTGAACATATTCTATTGGACACATGACATGCTTAACATGGGATTTGCACAAACCTTCAATTTGTAAAAAGCACAGTATTTGCACAGTGCAGTAAAACTAGCTATATCTATAGTATTATCTTTTCCAAAGCTGTGTCTAACATATGTTTTTATATTCAGTTATGACTCTTCAGGTATTTGGTATATGATAAAGATCAGAAAGTTCACTCATTTCACCACAAAAACGCCATTAATCATAATGAACTTTTGTCCATATATGCTTACCTACTGGGATGTGTCTGTATTTTATGTCATAGGAGAGGGCGGAGGCTTAGTTCTGCAGTTAACTTTCCTGTAAGCTGAGTAAATTAGTGTACTTTCTGGAAACATCGTTCCTTATTGAAAGTAGATAAAAATTTCTACTTAATCTGCATTGAGGAATAACTAAAATAATTCATATTATTAGGATTTTTCAATTTACTTAGACAGGCTTTGTGATGAACTGAATAATATTTTTGCTCTAATATTCCTGAGATAAGAATTAAAAAACCCAAACCAACTGTTACTGTGTTGCTTCTGAAACATAGCAGCTGTCTATTGGATTTCTAAGGCAGCGAATCTTTCCAGGAAGAGACTGCCCATCTTCTTCCTGAAGAGTGTCAGGTGGATTCAAACCACATACCTGCAGTCTGACATGATACGCATTAGGCCTCCTTGGAATGGAAACTTTTATTAGATGCTGTTGAGTTGACTGTGACTCATAACAACCTTATATAAACAGATGGAAGCCATGTCCAATCCTGTGCTGTCCCGCACTGTTCCAATCCCATTGGAAGGATGAAATAGGAATAATCCCGCTAAAAAACTTTTCCCCTCTACAAGATTAATTATTTTTACTCCTTGCGTCTTTCACCCCTTATTTTCAGGGACTTTGTTCTTTCGTCTTCCTATCTGGAATACTTAAAACACTTATTTCTTGACACTCACTAAAAGACTCCCTATTTGAATAACTTCTTGTTTTTCAATTTCACTCATAGTTTAGTGGCAAAGAGTTGCACAGCCAGCCCAAAGGCACACAGTTTGAGTCCACCAATTGCTCCACAGGAGAAAGATGGGCAGTTTCCTGCCATATGACTTATTGCCTCTAAAACCCCTCTGGAGGATCATTTATGATTGGTCCTGGCACGACTGTAATATAGTAACACGACTGTAATAACAACAACAGCCAGTGTTTTAATAGGCTACGTGTAGTTGAGTATAAACCAAAGCTCTTAAATCATTGCTATGAAGTTGACTTACAGTTATGGTGCCTCTTCATTGGGTTTCTGAGACTGTTAAATCTTTGAACAGACTGCCTATTTTTCTCTTGAGGAGGAGATGATAGATTTGAACTGCTAACCTTTCAGTTCTCAGCACAACATGCAAAGTACTACACAAAAAGGATGATTGATTGAATGTAGGGGAAAAAAAAATTAAAGCTGACCCTACCCATTTCCCCAAATAACCAACTTCTAATTGTAACACCCTTTCATCCATTCCTAGACAGTTGTTAATATTTTTATTTAGAAAATAGGCATTGAGTGTATACTGAATGCCATATGTCAAAATAAATGAAATAGCCCTTGATTCCTAAGACTTTGTAGCAATTAGTGGGAAGAAGCAAATATAGAAACAGATAATCACCATATAGTGTGATGGGTATAATAGTAGAGTTATACAGATGGTTGTGAAGTGCTAACAGAAGTGACAGAGACAGTGTATTAAAGGCAGTGTCATTTGGGTTTTGTGCACTAACAAGTTTAACAGAAGCAGCTCAGTGAAGAGCACCTGCCTCCTTTGAGGCTCACGATAGCCTAGTGAGGCTTAGGTTTTGATTTTCATTTTAGAGAGCATTCTATAGAACTCAGAAAAGCTCAGTGTCTGGCTCTCAAATTATAGATTCGACTTCCATATTTGTCCACTCCCTCATCCCCCTCAAGTGCATGTCCTTTCTGTGTGGGGCATAGAAAGTACAAAGTACCCCTGTATCTTGCCATCCCCACTCCTTTAGTTCTTCCTCCTTGAGCAAAATTAGAGTTTCAGATTCCCCTTTGCTGTGTCTAGCTTGCTTCCAGTGTTTCTGGTGCATTGAGCATTTCAGAGCTGTAGCAGTAGTGAATATTGCTGATGTCATTGTTTGCCTTATTGGGATTTTGCTCTTTGTTTCACAGGGAGCTGTGATTGGTATAGACGATGAGGACGACAGCACCTTCACAATAACTGTTGATCAGAAAACCTTCCATTTCCAGGGTGAGCTGAAAGAAGAGATTCTTTCTCTTCATAGTTCCAACTGCTTTTATCCTTCTCTTGTGGGTTGTTTTCTGGATGACATGAATGGTTTTGCAACAGACCCTGCACAGGAACATTCTGGATGAAGTGGTACTGCAGGTTAGGCAGGGATTTGTATCTATCTGCAGTGGATCCAGATCTGTGTGAGACGACTGTGGATCTGGCTGCAATTGGAGATTAAAAATTTAAAGGATAAAAATCAGTGGAGGGAGAAAGTAATGGGCTGCTGCTGCTGCTGGCTTGTGTTTACAGAAGGTTGCTGATCTTCTTTATTGAGGAGTTTGATTCTGCTTCTGCATGAAGAGTCCAAAGACTAATTACGAAGGTTGCAGTATTCATCTGCGTAAAACTTGAAGTGTAAATTATTTTGAAGCTAGTGGCAACCTTTGGCTTAAAGGTTTTGCTTTGCATCAGGAACTGCAAATTTACATTCATTCCATCTGCATTTCTGTGTCTTGTCTGCCAGCCGTCATTTCTCTGCTGTTATCCTTTTTATAGTTATTAACACCAATGCCATCTGTCACTGCTATGTTTCGGCATTGCATGCTATGGTTCACCGGTAGAAAGGGTAAGGTATGATCATTCTCATTTCATCTTGCTTTGAAAACTCTTAAGCCAGCAAATAAAACTTAATTTTAATGATACTGCCTTAATGTACCTTTCATCTGTTAGGAGTGTGTACTAGCTTTAGGAAAAATGTTTTATTATTTTGCCTGGTTAGAGTAACCTATATTTTATGTTTAAAGCAGCCCAAGAAACTTAGAAATGAAAAGGTTTGGAAATGATAGTTGTACTTTCTTTGAAATACAAATGACAACGGAGTATGGTAGATGCTGTGTGTTCACAATAAATAAGTACTAAGTAAATTGTCTTGCTTCATTATAGCTTATTTGGTTATAAAATATAACATCTGCTATGCCAGGTATTCAGGCAGCTATTGTCCTTCATGGTAGATAGTATTTAACTGTTATTTTCTTTGTTGTCTTTAAGAACTTGACATAGATATTAAAGATGCAGCTTATATAAAGAAAAACCAATATGGTCAGTAGTGAAATCTGCAATACTTTGCCCTGCTTATCAATTTTACTTTATTGATCATATTATTTATTCAGAGCTCCATAAATGATGATGAGACCCCCAAATTTTTCATTATATTTAAATGTAATAAAGCATTTAGAAATACTATTAAAAAATTCAGGTTCTTTGTTTTTAAGGTAAGTAATGCTACTTATAAAGCCAAGTAGATAATTCCCACACATGAAGTTGAGTACTTAAATACGTTTCAAGTGAGAGCTGCTGGACACAGATGAAGGCTGCAGTATGGAATTCTGTCCTCTGCAATTACCAAGGAGGCACTTATTTTGAACGTCCAGAAGCTGTATTATTGGTTTGTGTAAAGAGATGAGCTTCAGACCTCAAGGGCAAAGACATCTTCACCTTCTGATTTTACTGTTAAATAATTCATGTTCAACTTCTCCCCCCCCTTAACACGACCATATTTATGTGGCTTATTATGAGATGAGCAGTCACTCTAATAAATCCTTTAAATGGTAAGGATAAGCAAGAGTTATGTGCACTTTTAAAAATATTTTTTTTCCCCTCTTGGACTGTCAGATTTTTGTTTTTCTGCTGTAATAGTGATGGGAATCACAGGGAATATGAGAATATATTTTGAAAAAGAAAAAAAAAGACTTTTTTTTTGGCAATAGTGGGAGTCATTTCATATTCACAGGTTTTTGCTTTCAAAAAAATTTATTCAAATGTGATAAAAAAGTTCTCAGTGTCCCAAAGGATTGTATATTCTTGATTTGAACTGAAGAACTTCTATATTAGCATACGTTTAAATATGTTAAAGTTTTTACTAATTTGTCATAAATTTTAAAGCAAATAAAATATCAGCGATACATCTATGAATAAATTCTTTTTACTGTAAACTAATAAAGAGAACTCTAGAATTTATTAAGCAACATTATTTATTGAACATCTATTTTAAGTATTTAACTTCTAGGCATAGTGATAAAAAAAGCAGATAAAACTTCTTGCTTATGGATCATCCATTTTGGTAGAGAAAAAAGCTTTTATTAATTTACCTTATCTATGAAATAGATACTTGATTTATAAAATAGGCTAAAATGGTAAGATGTAGGTAAATACGAGAATGGTAAATCTTGAGATTAAAAAAAGAACAAAGTTGGAGTAAATGAAACTAGAAATGAGTTTGAGATGGGGTGCTGAAATTTTAGATAGAATCTCTGAGATAGTGTCTTTCTGTGAATGACCTGAAAGAATTGAGGCAGCAAACCATGTGGCTGTGTTGGAAGTGGATAGTTGCATCATTATAGGCAAGGGGATAGTAAGTACAAAGGAATGTGTGCCATATATGAAGAATAGTAGTAGTTGGAATGCAGAAAACCATGTGGGGGAAGAGTGAGAACCAGCCCCATCAATGAGGCCTTATAAATCATAATAATCACATTGCTTGAGATGAGACCCCTTAGAGGCTTTTGAACAGAGGAATCATGTTATGTGAATTAACATTTTAACAGGAATACTTAGGCCACTGTGTCAATTTAAAGTGCACGACAGCAGGAACAGAGATGGAAAAATGAGTTAGGTGGCCAGTGTAACCTAGAGGAAAGATGACGGTAGCTTCCAGCATGGTGACATTCACTATTATAGGATGTGTTAAAAGTTGTTCAAGTGTGTGTGTGTACTTAACTAATTTTATTAAAGTATAATTAATTGCAATTAAATGTAAACGTTTCTAAGATATTTGTTGTGTATTTGTATAAGTACTACCATAAGTACCACCATGGTAATGGTATCTTAGAACTCAAACTCTTTGCCAGGGAGTCAGAACAGACCCATCACTGACCCTCCAATGTATTTACAGAAGCTGTGAACTGCACAGGAGGAGATTGTTCATCTTTCTCCCAAGGATCTGCTGGTGGAATAAATTGCCAGAGAGACACAACAATCTGGTTAACATCACAGCTCACTACCGATTACGCCAGAGTTCCAAGATATAGAACATAATAACATATAGAATTTATCATTTCTCTCACTCCCAAAGGTTCCTTTCTGTCTCTTTTAATCAGTCTTCACTTCAAGTTCCTAGACCCAGACAACCACTGATTTACTCTCCATGTTTTTAACATTCATTCATATTTTTACATGTGTTAATTGTTAGCTCCTTTTTTATTGTTAAGGAGGTTGTATTTATTTTGAAAGTAGAATTGTATCATATCAAAGGATGGAGTCAAGACTGAAATCAAGCTTTTTTGACTTGAGCAATGAGAATAGAAATTGCCACTAGTTGATATGGGAAACTGAACTAAAAGAACTAGTTTTTGTGTATGTATATAAAGGAGGAGGAGTGAACATTAGGAGTTTAGTTTTAGAAATGCTTTTTTTTTTTTTTAAATTAAATGACTGGAATAAAACCTTTTAGAGCAAATTGGTTATTCAACAGTTCATAAACATTATATTTTGTGACTTTGATTATAGCCTCCGTTGTGTGTTGACATCCTTTCCACTTCCTCCCTTTACCGTCCTTTCTTGTCTTCTGAACTTTGTTGTTGTTATGTGCCATTGAGTCACTTGAGACTGATTGAGACCCTATGTACAACAGCTCTGAACCTTGCTCTGTCCTGTTCCAACCTTATTGTCTCTGACACATCTACCTCCAGTACCCCAGTCACTGAGTCAGTTCATCTCTAGACTCTTCTTCTCTTGCACTGTCCCTCCACCCTCCCAAGCATGATGTCCCTTGCCACAAGGACTAGTCCCTCCTTGCAACATGCCCAGAGTATGTCAGATGAAGCTCCAGAAGCCTTGCCTCCAATGAGCATCATGGTTTTACCCTCTCTAGGATGACTCTGTTCTCCTAGCAGTCATTGGTTTATTTCAGTACTCTTCACCAGCACAACAGCATCAATTCTTCTTCTGTCATCCTTAGTCATTATCCAGCTTTCTGTTGAATAGCAAGGAATCGAGAAGACTTTGGCCTGGGTCAGGTGGACCTTAGTCTCCAGACTGACATTATTGCTCTTGAGTACTCTGGAGAGGTCCCTGACAGCAGATTTTTCCAGTGCAATATACATCTTTTGATTTCCTAGATGCTGGTACCAAGAGTGTTGTTTGTGGAGTTAAGCAAACTGAAGATGAACTTTAACCTAGGGCAAATGCTGCCTTTCTCTTTTGTATGGTTGATTGCTCTAAGGAGCATATTCCTCCCTGGTATGACAGTAATGTTCTAGGCTTGATGAAAGACTAAGAGCCATAGTCTTGGGGCTTCCACCAGTCTCTATCAGTCCAGTAAGCCTGGATTTTTAAAATTATTTGAGTCATAAGCCACACTTTTCTTCCTCTCTTATTTGGGATCTTTTATTGTAATCTTGTACCAGCTAGTTCTGGTTTCAAGGTCATGGAGACTATTTTGAACTAATAGCCTTATATTTTCTTTCCTTTTCTTCTGATGGGAGACCAGTGGTTGCACCATGGTACTCACAAACTTTTAAGACCCTAGTCACTACTCCCTAAATTAGGATACAAGACATTGTCTTTGTGAACTACATTATGCCAATTGATCTTCATGTCCCCTTAGACTATGGTGCAGAGCTTCTAGGACTAGTGACTCTTTCTCAGGATTCATGGTTATTACTAAGAAGGAAACATTGACAATGCAAGAGAAGAATGAGAGAATATTCTTGAGAACCCAAACCTAAACTCATTTCTTTGGCTTCCATTCCAGCTCATAGTGACACTATAGGACAGAGTACGACTGCTATACAATTTCCAAGGCTGTAAATCTTTATAGAGGCAGACTGCCTTATCTTTCTTCTGTGGAGTGACTGGTGGATTTGAACAACCAGCCTTTAATTTAAAAGCTCAGTGCTTAGTACCTTGGGCTACCAGGGCTCCTTCTTTAAGCGTGCAAAAGAGAGGAGAGGATGAGACTGAGTACACAGATGAAACATTCTCTTTGGCTAGGAATATCTACAGGGATAAAATGGAATGTTAAATGTTTGGAAATATGTATGTAGTAATCGTTGTATGTGCATTACTCATAATTAATCATACTTATTACTCATAGTGGATCATTGTATTTGTAAGCGTAATCATTGGTTATCCATCACCTTCATTCAATTCTGGTTTAAATATTTAGTTACCCTTATATTTCTTATATCTTGAAACATCATTTTGTTTATAGTAGAAAGGATTGCTGCTAGGAAGAGAAGAAATCTTCCTAAAACTGTAATTTTAAAGAGATGCTATGAAAGTCTTGAAACAAGATTAACTATATTTAGTTTTGCAAAAGATAGGGATACTATTTATGTTTTGTTTTTGTCTTTTTCTTGTGTATATCTGTGGGACAAGTGGGGGAATGAAGACAAGAATTGGATTACCCATATTTCTCTTACAGAACTGCTAGTGAATTCACACTTCCAGGGATTTGCCACCTTGGGATTAGCAATCTTCCTATATTAGATAATTTTAAGAAGATTTGACAACCATGCTATACTTATTCGTAGATTAAAAAGAAAAGAATTGCCTATTTATCTTTATAAAGAAATTATTTTTTCTGTTTATGAAAACAATCGTAAATACATGGCATCATGGCTTAGGCTGTTGCCGAATCCCAGATAATTTTATGAAAACTTACAGAATGGTATACGGTAAATAATTAACTACTTGTTTTCTGCTTTGTTATTCCTTGGAAATAATGCACTGAGTATATGCCCTCATTACTGGACTTCATTTTGATACTTGTCAATCCTTCATAATGCCCTCTACTTTTAAAGGGTTTATATGTTGAAAAACTGCTGTGGCCTTTTATGATCTGTATGTAATGTAGAATAAAATAAGAAATTACTTGATAAAAAAACCCCAGTCATCAAAAAATGATCCATTATATATCAGTCAGCCAAAGTTGTTAACATATAAATTCTTGATTGAGTGAAAACAATTTTTATATTAGACCAACCGTTGAGATAAAATAATTTTTAAGTGCATACTATGTGTTCCTGTGCTGAGTGAATACAATTAAATAAGACTTGACCTGGGATGTCGAGGAGCTTTCAAAGAAGTAATGATACTGTTACAGAAATATGTGGTAGTGGTAGAGATGAGTGAAGAGTGGGCAGTAAGGTAATGGTCAGACAAAAAAAGACAGTATTTCACAGAAGAGTATCTGAGTTTCTATTGTCCTTACCAAGTAAGCTTGTTTTGTTATAACTGCTTTTATTTTTTAAAAAAATAAAATAATTATCTTATAGTAATAAAAATGAAGACTTATACAGCTCCCAAAATCCTGAATGGCCCTCCTATCTTATTTTCTCCCCCTCTCTCTCCTTATGTTCCTCAGAATTTTAAAGAATAAACAAGTGAAATAGGTGTTAAAAACCAAATCCCCTGCCATGTATTGAGTTTTGCCTCATAGCAGCCTTATAGGACTGTTCATAAGATAAAACTTTCTCATAGACTATCCAAAGCTGTAAATCCTTATGGGAGCATAAGGATTTTTGCTGCACAGCTAGCTTTTCGGTTTGAAACGTTAACCTGTTGGCTAGCAGCCACACTCTTTAATCACTGTGTCACCAGTGCTCCTTGAAGTAGGGGTTAATGTTGTAAACCAAGGACATAGAAGAGACAGGGGCACCAGGGCTGAGAAAAACGAAGAGCATAAGGCAAGGAGCCAACAGTTCAAAGACTGAAGCACCAAACCAAGCTTCTCTGTGTCTTTATTGAGAATCACCAGGAAGTAAATCACAAAGAGAATTATTTTACAAATCAAGCAGAGGTTTTCCTCTCTTGTCAGCTATGCTTATCTCGAGAAGGAAGTAGTTCACAAGTACAGATTCTTAACACGCCCTCTTCAGGGAGTCCTAGCTGTTTCTTGTGCAGGAAGCAGTTCATTTCTGTGATCTGTCACAAGAGGAATTCCAGCTTGTATTTTGTACTTCCTTCAATTAAGCATTTGGTTTAACATACAGTTTAATATTTGACTTCTCACAAGTTAAGAAAGGTTAAGAAAGAAAATTACCGAACCAGTTGCTCTGTTGATTCTAACATGGTGACCCCAGGTGTTGTAGAGTGGAATTGCACTCCATAGTTTTCAAGGCTGTTACCTTTCAAAAGCAGATTGCCAGGCCTTTCTTCTGAAGGTCCTCTGGGTAAGCTTGACCCACTAATCCTTCAGTTAGTAGTTGAGTACTTTACCCCTTGTGCCACCCACAGATTCCGGTGAGAGAAGCTGAGTCAAAGTTATTGTTGTAGAGCCGGAACATAGTCATAGCTGCCTTCCAGATGATTTTCAGAAGCTGTACATTGCATGGGAGGAGATTACCTATCTTTTTCTCATAGAACAGCTAGTGAATTCACACCTCTAGAGAGTTGCCACACTTGAGTTAGCAAGGCTTCAGAAAAGAATTTAAATATAAAGTGGCAAGTTGTTGATGGGACCTTTTATACTTGAATAGTCGGTGAGACACATCTAAGCAGGTGCTGCGGAAAATTGAGTTAGGAGTCTGGATTGGAAATGGGAGCTCTTTTAGCCTACTGGTAATGAATTGCAGTGTCACCCTAAAGGCATATGGTTCAAATCTGCCAACTGCACTGTGGTAGATATATAGGCAGTCAGTTCCCATACACTTTACTGCCTTTGAAAACCCACTGGAAGGTCACCTATGAGTCAGTCTCATAGGTTGTTGTTGTTGTTATGTGCCATTAAGTCATTTGCGACTCATAGCGACCCTATGTACAAGAGCCCTAAACGCTATTCTTCCTGTGCCAACCTCTCTGTCTCAAACACATTCATTCCCACCACTCCACTCACAGAATTGATCCATCTCA
This sequence comes from Elephantulus edwardii, assembly GCF_000299155.1. Classification (NCBI taxonomy): domain Eukaryota; kingdom Metazoa; phylum Chordata; class Mammalia; order Macroscelidea; family Macroscelididae; genus Elephantulus; species Elephantulus edwardii. The sequence continues at coordinate 6,858,761 of NW_006399755.1, forward strand.
TCGAGGGTCTTCCTCTCCTGTGCCGTCCCTCCACTCTGCCAAACATGATGTCCCTCTCCAAGGACCAGTCCCTCCTTGCAACATGCCCAAAGTATGTCAGATGAAGATTCAGAATCCTTGACTCCAGGGAACATTCTGGCTTCACTTTCTCCAGGGCAAACCTGTTTGTTCTTCTAGCAGTCCATGGTATATTCAACACTCTTCTCACCACAACTCAAAGGCCTCAATTCTCTATCATCCCTATTCACTGTCCAACTCTCCGATGCATAGCACGTAATTGCAAAGACTATAGCCAGAATCAGGTGCACCTTAGTCTCCAGCCTGACGTTGTTGTACTTCAGTACTCTTGAGAGGTCCCTCACAGATGACTTTCCCAATGCAATTCGTCTTCTGATTTCCTGGCTGCTGTTACCAAGAGTGTTGACCGTGGAGCCGAGCAAACTGAAGCTGTGAACAATCTCAATCTCTTCACCATCCACTCTGATGCTACCAATTGGTCCAGTGCTGAGAATCTTTGTTTTCTTGATATTGAGCTTCAATCCATATTGAAGACTGCAGTCCTTGACCTTCTGCAGCAAGCGCTTCAGGTCCTCCTCAGTTTCAGCGAGCAGGGTTGTGTCATCTGCATAACGCAGGTTGTTGACAATTTTCCCACCAATCCTAATGCTACATTCCTCCTCGTACAGCCCAGCATCTCAGATGATCTGTTCTGCATACAGATTGAAAAGGTATGGAGACAAAATACATCCCTGATGGACCCCTTTCTTGATTTTGAACCATCCAGTGTCTCCCTGCTCTGACGACTGCCTCCTGGTCCAAGTATAGGTTTCACATTAGCACGATCCTATGTTCTGGGATTCCCATTCTTCTCAGAGCCAGCCATAGCTTGTTGTGATCCACACAGTCAAAAGCCTTTGCATAGTCAATGAAGCACAGATAGATATTCTTCTAGTATTCCGTGCTTTTTGCCAAAATCCATCTTACATTAGGTATAATATCCCTAGTACCGCAACCTCTTCTAAATCCAGCCTGCACATCTGGCAGTTCTCTGTTGACACATTGCTCCAAACGTTTTTGGATAATTTTCAGCAGAATCTTGCTTGCATGTGATATCAATGACATTGTTCGATAATTTCCACTCTCTGTTGAGTCACCTTTTTTTGGAATGGGAACAAATATCAATCTCTTCCAATCAGTTGGCCAGCTGGCTGCCCTCCAGATTTCCTGGCACAACTTAGTGAGCACATCCAGGACAGCGTCTGTTTGTTGAAATAAATCAATTGGTACGCAGTCAACTCCTGGAGCTTTGTTTTTTGCCAATTCCTTCATAACAACTTGAACTTCCTCCTTCATCACCATGGGTTCTTGCTCATATGTTATTTCATGAAATTCCTCTGTGTCAGCCAATTCTCATAGGTACATAACAACAACCATCATATCAATGGTAGGTAAAAGTAGAAACTGAGCATATAAATACCTTAGGACTAGGTAGGCAAGCAAATGAGTGAAGAGTAAATCTTGAGGACGTTAGCCGTTTGGAGAGTTCATGTCATATTTAAAGAAGTAGCTGCTATTTAGTTATAGACAATTAAAAGGGTTTTGATAAGACTTGCCCTTTCAGTTTTTTAAAAGAAGCCAAATAACTAGATTTTTTAGGAGGTGGGCAGTGAATTAGGTGTGTATATGAAATCTCAAGTTAATTCAAGGAAATAGCCCATATGTGGGCTAGATAAAACTACTAGATTCCCAGTCTCTGGTAAAAACTGGTAGTGGGTGTGATCTTTGTGAGAGATCACAATGAGAAGAGAGCTGCAGGCTAAACTTTGGGACCCATCATGAGGAAGCCATCACAGACTCAAAGGAATGCTCAGAAAAGTGAAGATGAAAGTTGTTCACATTAGCTGTATTAAATTACTGCTTTTAAAAGGTCAAATGTGGTCTAATATCAGTAATTCACATGACTTACCCTAGTACAAGATTCTGTCGGTTGTTATATGGTGTTGAGTCCTCAACAACTCTAACTGATTCTGTGAGCAGTAGATCTGAACCCTGCGTTATCCTGTGCCATCCTCATCATCTCTTACACACTCAAGCCGGCTCTTCCAATCAGTGTGTTAGTCCATCCCATTGAGGATCTTCCCCTTTTTCCCTGACCCTCCATTTTTCCAAGCATAATGTCTTTTTCCAAGAACTGGCCCTTCCTAACAATATGCACAAAGTATGTGAATGGAAGTTTCACTATCCTTTCTTCCAAAGAACACCTTTTCCAAGACATCCTTGTTTGTTCTTTTGTCAGTTCATGTGATATTCAGCATACTTCTTCAACACCATAACTCAAAGGCATCTGTTCTTTCATCTTTATTAATTGTCCACTTTAGTCTGTGCTGTTACTGGAAGCAGGAGTGCCATTCACTTCCTAAAGAACATGCCTCTGGAAATGATGAACTTTGAAAAATGATGATAGTTATAGAAGGCTTCAAGTCTTTTATTCATAGGGTCACTATGAGTCATGCTGGACTCAAAGGCAGTCGACAGCAACATGCTGTTACTGGTTTTGTCACTCTGAATTGTATTACCTGTGAATAACAGATCTGAGCCCTACCCTGCTCCTTATGCCTTTCTCATCGTCTTTGACATAGTTGAGTCCATTGCTATAGTCACTGTGTCAATCTATCTTATTGAGGGTCTTCCTCCTTTCACTGATCCTCCCTGTCCAAGCATGATGTCCTTTTCCAAGTAATAGCCTCTCCTAGTAATATGCCCAAAGTATAAGACACAAAGCTTCACCAGTCTTCTGTCCAAGAAACATTCTGGCTGCACTTTTTCCAAGACTTGTCTGTTTGTTCTTTTGGCAGTCCATGAAATAGTCAGTACTCTTCTCTAAGAGAATAGTTGTCATATGAACATAATTAAGTATTCTGGGATTCCCATGCTTCTCAGTGTTAGCCATAGTTTATTATGATCCATATAGTCAAGTACCTTTGCATATTCAATAAGACACGAATAGACTTTTTTTCTGGTATTGTTTGCTTTCAGCGAAGATCCCTCTTGACATCAGCTGTGATATCCCAGGTGCATGGCCTCTTCTAAACCCAGCTTAAACTTCTTAAAATTCTCTGTCAATGAACAGTTCTAGCCATTTTTGGATGGTCTTCAGCTTGTTGAATATTTTGCTTGTTGTTGTTATGTGCCATTAAGTCTCCTAAGACTCATAGTGTACAATTGTACCTTATGTACAATAGCCCTGAACCTTGTCCTATCTTGAGCCAATCTCACTGTCTCCCACACACCTAACCCCATTACCCCAAATATGTGTCAGTCCATCTCCGCCAGGGTCTTCCTCTCTTTCACAGTCCTTCTACCCTTCCAACCATGACGTCCTTCTCTATGGACTGGTCCCTTCAGGCAACATGCCCAAGTATGTCAGACAGAGCTTCAAAATGCTTGCCTTCAAGGATCAACCTGGTTTTACTCTCTCCAGGACAAACCTGTTTATTTTCCTGGCAGTCCATATAATACTCAGTACTCTTCTCCAGCACCACAAACTCAAAGGCATCGATCCTTCTTCTGAACATCTTTAGTCATTGTCTAGAACTCGGTTACATAGCAAGTAATTGTGAGGACCGTGGCCTAGATGAGGCACACCTTAGTCTCTAGACTGATACCATTGCTCTTTAGAACTCTGGAGAGGTCCCTGATAGCAGATTTTCCCAATGCAATTAATTTTTTTATTTCTTGACTGCTGGGGCCAAGAATGTTGATTGTGGAACTGAGCAAGTTGAAACTGTTAACAAACTTGATCTCCTCTCCATCTATCATGGTGCTGCCAATGGGCCCAGTGGTGAGAATCTTTGTCTTCTTGATGTTAAGCTTCAATCCATATTGAAGAATGGAGTTCTTGACCTTCTGCAGCAAACATTTCTTTTTTTTCTGATTTTTTTCTATATTAATTTTCATAAACATTTACAGAGATTTTGGGTTTCCATTCATTCACTGTTGCACTATTCTCTCTACCCTCCTCCCAGTTTGTTCTTGTCCAAATGCCACAGTGCTTGTCAAAGCCAGTTCTGATTAATCTTCGTCAGTGTGTCCTTTGCCATGCCCTATGACTCCTCCCTGAGAGAGACTTCACCCTGAGTCATAAGGAAAAGGGGATGGCGTATTCTCTTAGCTACTTCCTGCTGAAAAGGGACGCTGTGGGTTTCAGGGTGAAGATCTTCTCTCACTACTCTAAAGGGCCCCTTTGGCAGTAGGAAACACATAGACTATTATGGAGATTGATTTTGGAATTTAGATGCACTCTTATTGATTGGGCTTGGCCGTACATGTTCATATCCTTGAAGATGTATCATGGGGGTGTTGCAACCTAGAAGACACAAATTTGACTAACAAGTTATAAGTACATGAGTCCAGAAATTATGGAAAAGTAAAAGAAAAGATTCATTGTTTTACAAACCCTCCCCCAGGTCCCCTCCACCATGTAGCCCTCGCTCTAATCTCCTGTGATGACAGAAATACCTAGTTATATATCTCTTTTAAACAGTTTTCTCCCTCCTGTTTCAGTGCAGTATACATTATTGAACCCATCTTACTCAGTCTCTCCCCAACCCCAAGGACAGTCCCATTCTACAACAGTGGCATCATGTAATATTTGTCCTTTTGTGACTGGGATATTTCACTCAGCATAATGTTCTCCAGAGTCAACCATTTTGAATAATATTGCATGAGTTCCTTGTTTTTTAATGCAGCATAGTATTCCATTGTGCGAATATACCACAGCTTCTCTAGCCATTCGTTTGTTGATGGGCACTTAGGTTGTTTCCAACTCCTTGCTATTGTGAACAAAGCTGCAATAAACATGGGTGTGCATATATCTGCTTGGATGTCAGCTATGGTCTCTTCAGGGTATATTCCCAGTAGTGGAATTGCTGGGTCAAATGGTATCTCTATTTGCAACTTTTTGAGAAAGCGCCATACTGCTTTCCACAGGGGTTGCACCATTTTACACTCCCACCAACAGTGAATCAGGGTTCCAGTTTCTCCACAACCTCGCCAGCATTTGTTGCTTGCTGTTCTGTTAAATTTTGCTGTTTTGACTGGGGTGAAATGATATCTCATAGTTGTTTTAATTTGCATCTCTCTTAGGGCTAGGGATTTTGAGCATTTCTTCATGTGTTTGTTAGCCATCTGAATGTCGTCTTCGGTGAAATGCCTGTTCATATCCTGTGCCCATTTTTCTATTGGATTATTTACCTTTATCTTGTTGTGGTGCTCAAGTATTTAATAAATTCTGGATATAAGTCCCTTATCTGATATCCCTTCTCAGTTTCATCAAGCAAGGTTGTGTCACCTGCATGGTGCAAGTTGTTAATGAGTCTTCCTCTAATGCTGATGCCACATCCCTCCTCATATAGCCCAGCCCTGATGCCACATCCCTCCTCTTAAAGCCCAGGCTTCTGAATCGTATCTGTATCTGTTCCACATTTAGATTGAAAAGGTATGGATACAGGATGCCTCTTTGACATATTCCTTTCCCAGTTTTGAACCGTAAATATTCTGCTTACTTGTGATATTAATTGTATTGTCTGATAATTTCCACATCCTATTGGATCACCTTTCTTGGGAATGGGAACAAATAATGAATGCATTTCTTCCAGTTAATCATCCAAGCCCCTGTACACTAAATTTCCTGACATAGACCCTTGAGCACATCTAGGGTTGCATCTGTTAGTTGAAACATGACAATTCATATTCAGTCTATTCATGGGGTCTTATTTTTTGCCAGTGTACTCAATGAAACCTGAACTTCTTCCTTCATTATCATTGGCTTTTATTCATATGGTGCTTCTTGAAATTTTTCCGTGTAAACCAGGTTTTTTGGGGGACAGTGATTTTGTCTATTCTTCCAGCTTCTTTTAATGCTTCCTGGATCTTGAATTTTTCTGTTTTTTCACCTTTAGAAATGCCACACAAGTTCTTCCTTTTTTATTCTCCAACTCTTCTAGATCTAAGACCAGGTCTAAGACCAGATGAGTTAAGGAATGACATTAAGGATATCATCCATGAAAAAAGCAAAAGGTGGTTAAGTGAAAGGAAAAACCAAAATGGATGTCAGAAGAGACTGTATACTAACTTTATGAACTCTGCTAGTTAACCAGTATAAATTAAAAAAAAAAAATTAAGAGACTGAAAAATTGCATTAGAACATTGAGAAGCTGAAACAAAGGGAAGAAGTGCCAAAGAAAAAGAGATGAACAGAAGATTTCAAAGGGCAGTTTGGGAAGACAAAGCAAAGTATTCTATAATTGTTGTTGTTGTTATGTGTCGACGAACGAATGCCGCACGGTTTTGGCATCTTCAATGTTAACTGAGAAAATGGGCAGGGAGTTTTATGGACCCTTTAGCTGCCCAGCTTCTCCGCCAGTCAGGCTCCTTTATGCCCCCTCTATGCGGCCTGAGGAACGAATGCCACGCGGTTTTGGCGTCTTCAGTGTTACCTGAGAAAAACCTATCTACACACCAGTTCTACAGGACACATCGCCTTCGCTTGGGATACATTACCACTAAACATTACCACCCAACATAAGGAACTACTAGCAACTGATGTGTTTGGAATCACAGAAGCCAAGGAAGCTTCAGATATAAGCTATCAAATCAAGGGCTGGTCAATGGGAGATAGATGTGAAGGGAGTGGGTAGAAGTGGATGGGTATCCTGGTGGATGGTGGAACAGGGAAATAAGTGGTTAAAGACACGTGTGCCAAAGGCATGGACAGCATTGACACTAATGGTTAACTCCACTTTTTCTATAAAATGCTGGTCTGTCTGTTACTTCTCTAAATCTGAACATTCAGATTAATGACTAGGAAGAAGGAATAATTCTATAATTAGAGGGGGGGAAATCTCATTAGATTTCATATGTGTAATTTATATTGTTCCTGACAACATATTGAGATAATATTAATGGCTAACATTTATTGAGTGCTTATTGTGTGCCAGGCACTGTTAAGAGTTTTACTTGTGTTAACTCATCTACAGTTAGTCTATAGGGAGTTGTGCTGCTAACCCAAAGGTAATGGCTCTCTGGAGGTTTGAATCCACTGGCCACTCCAAGGGTGAAAAGATGTCTTCTCTTGTGCAATTTATAGCCTGGGACACCCAATGGAGGGTTTGTTCTAACTTGTAAGTTGAGCTGAGTTTATCAAGGAGGTATTTTTACAGTTTATATTTTATAAATAAGAAAATTGTGGAGGCCATGAGCACAAACCTAATGTAAGGCAGAACTGGAATTTGAACATAATTGTATTCTAGAACTATTTCTTCTGTGACCTAGTGGTAAAAAGCTACACTGCAGTCCCAAAGGCATATGGTTCAAATTCACCAGCTGCTCTGAGGAAGAAAGGTGCACAGTCTGTTCCCATGCAACTTACTGCCTCTGAAAACCTGTTGGAGTATCAGCTATGAGTTGGTTCTGACTTCATGCCACAAAGCAACAAAATACAAAAGTTGTTAAAGAGATTTGCCAACTAGCTTGTAAGTAACTTTTGTCTTTTTATCAGAAAAGGAATTAATGTAAAATAAGCACCTTTAAAGTATAAAAAGTGGAATCCAATTCTTTAAAAATTTTACAATCTTGATGTTCTACTTCTTAGTAGAAATAGTAGCAGTAATGAGAGTGGTAACAATTACTAATACTACTCTTCACTCAGTATCAACTTTGAATTAGGCACCGTGTTCAGCTGACACTGCATTATTTAATTCCTGATCTCTATAACTCTTTTGAGGCAAGGATAATGAGGCTTCACCTCATGTACTTTGGGCATGTTGCTAGGAGGAGCTGTCCCTTGGAAAGGGACATGATGCTTTGAAGGTTAGAGGGTAGGCAAAGAAAACTAAGACCCTCAGTGAGGTGGATTGACGTGATGACTGCCACAATGGGTTCTGGTGTGTCCGGAAGTATGAAGATGACACAGGCTAGGTTGGGGTTCAGATCTTTTGTTCATAGGGTCTCTATGTTGTACTCAACTTGATAGCACCTAACAACAACATCAACAATCTTTACAACAATGTTTATAATCTCTGCTACTAGTTTATAGTTGAAGACATGGAACTACAAAAGACTAAATGACATTATTAGAGTTAGTTGACAGGATCTGCCAAGATCAGTAGTCCTTAACAAACTAGCAAGAGGAGCATCACTTGGGATTTTTTTTTTTAGTTATGCAGATTCCCAAACTCTATTCAAAACTTAGTCATTCAGAAACTCTGGGAATGAGACCTTTGTATTGATTTAAATGCAGTCTAAAGTTTGGGAAACATGGATTTGGATCCATTGGTTCAATGTATTATTATTCCTTTACTGTTATAAAAACCTGACATACTAGATAGCATTATATATAATTTATAGTTGAGTGACATGTTGTTGTTATGTGCTGTTAAGTTGACTACAACTTATATAGACCCTTTGAACAACAGATCTGAACCCTGTTATATTCTGTGCCATCCTCATCATCTCTAAAATACTTGAGTCCATTGTTACAGTCACCATGTCAGTCCATCTTGTTGGGGGTCATTCTCTCTTATGTGGACCCTCCACCTTTCTAAACATGATATCTTTTTCCAAGGACTGGCCCCTCCTAACAGCATGCCCAAAGTATATGAGATGAAGTTTTCACTATCTTTGAATACAAAGAGACCCCTAGTTGTACTTTCTCCATGACATATTTGTTTTTCATTTGGGAGTTCATAGGATATTCAGTACTCTTCTGAATGTTGTCCAGCGGTCAGATGTATAATTGAAACATAATACTCAATCAAGTGACCTGGTCTTGATTGTCATTGATTGTGTTGTAACTAGTAGTATCTAAGTGTCTTAAGTAAACCTGGTATGTGCAAAGCTAAGTTTTTAAAAGTGCAAAGTTAAGTTTTTAAACGTGAAAATTAGAAATCATCTGTGTGATTACTTCTTAAAAGAATCCTTTACTTTTTTTAAAAAATATTTTAATTTATCTTTAGTTTCAGTGAACATCTACAGAGATTTTGGAATTCCATTCATTCATTGTTGCACCCTTCTCCCCGCCCACCCCACCTCTACTTTTTTTTACAAAATAGTAATGATAGATATATTAGAAAATTGCTACATCTCCAAAAGGGTAGATCGCCTTCCCTAAAAGGAGATAGGAAGGGCAAAATAATCCTTTACTTTTAAGGACTTTACTGAAGACATCCTTCAATGTGAAATTTGTTTGCAGATTTATGTAAACACACTTTTAAAGCAATACAAATTGCATAAGACGAAATAAAAACAAAAGGGAAGAATGTTGATAAGTGCTTTCAGGTGTGTGAAAATTATCCATCATTGGTCTGATAACTGACTTCAGTGCAGCTCATTGTTGTCATTATGTGACATCGAGTTGCCTGTAACTCATAACAACCCTATGTATGACAGCTCCTGAAGCCTGCCCTGTCCTAAACCAGTCTCACTGACTGTGACAGACCTTTTCCTCTTGTCCCAGTTACTATATAAATCCATCTCATCCAGGGTCTTTCTCTCCTGCGCTGTCCGTCCACCCTTCCAAGCATGATATCCTTCTCTAAGGACCAGTCCTTCATGGCTGTCTGCCCAAAGTATGTGAAAGGGAGCTTTTAAATCCTAATCTCCAGGGAGCAGCTTTGTTTTAACCTCTAAAAAGACAGACTTATTTGTTCTCCTGGAAATCTATAGTATGTTTAGTACTCTTCGCCAGCACCACACTTGAAGGCATCGATTCTTTTTCTGTCATCCTTAGTCACTGCCCAGCTCTCTGATGCATAGCAAGTAATTGAGAAGACCATGGCCTGGATCAGGTGCACCTTATTCTCTAGATTAACATTGTTGCTCCTTGGTACTCTGGACAGAGGTCCCTGACAGGAGAATTTCTCAGTGCAATTCGTCTTTTGATTTCCTGACTGCTGGTGCCAAAAGTGTTGATTGTAGAGCTGAGTAAGCTGAAAGTGATCACAACCTCAGTATTTTCTCCATCAATTATGGTACTACCAATTGGCTCTGTGGTGAGAATCTTTGTTTTCTTGATGTTGAGCTTCTATCATTATTGAAGACTATAGTCCTTAACCTTCTGCAGCAAGCACTGTAGGCCCTCCACAGTTTCAGCAAGCAAGATTGTGTCATCTGCATAATGTAGATTGTTGATAAGTCTTCCTCCAAGCTTGTTGCCACATTCCTCCTCATAAAGTCTATCCTTAAAAATGATCTGTTCTGCATATAGATTGAAAAAGCATGGAGACAGGATGCATCCCTGATACACTTCTTTCCTGATTTTGAACCATGTAGTGTTACCTTGCTCTATTCTGAGGACTGCTTCCTTGTTCAAGTGTAAGTTTTGCCTGAGCACAATCAAATGTTCTGGAATTCTCATTCTCCTGAAGGTTAGCCACAATTTGTTGTGATCCACACAGTCAAATGTCTTTGGATAGTCAATGAAACATAGACATTCCTCTGGTACTCTTTGCTTTCAGCCAAGATCCATCTGACATTGACAATAATGTCTTTAGTGCCAAGACCTCTTCTAAACCCAGCTTGTATTTCTGGTGGTTCATTAGAACTCTATTAAAATACAAAGTTACTACAAATCTGCATTTTTGTAGTGGTGGATTTTACAAATAAAGCATGTTTAAATGAGAAAAATTGTGTAGATAAGGGCAATGTTGCCTCTACTGAATTAACATCAGACAACTCAGTGTGGCATATCCACAACATTAATAATTTATAAGAGTACACATTAAGTTGCTGGACTAAACTGTGGTACACACTTAAGTGTCTTTTGCTTTAAAAGTAACCACTCCCTTTATCTTCCATTGACTATTGACTTTTAAAAAAATTTTCTCTACAGTTTTATTTTTTTAAATGTGATAATACCTCATCAAACACAACAACAGAAATAAGTGAAATAAATCAGTCTGATTAGCAGATAATAAGATTACATGATTTCAGTGTGCTTTATTTAAGGAAATGTCCGCTGAAGGGATGAATTAATAGTTTGTTGTATTATTGGCCCTCACTGTAACTATGTTGTTGTTTACCATCTGGTTGGAACCATAGCTGACCCTCCTGCCTGCGGGTTTTCAGAGGCAATTAATCCCACAGAGAAGATTACCCATCCTTCACCTGAAATGGCGCTGGTGGCCTTGAACCCTGTGCCTTTGCAATTGCAGTGCAGCTTCTTGCCACTAGGCCACCAGAGCTCCCACTGTAACTATAAAGTTACTTTTTCTTCTTCTAATTAACTCTTTGTTCAGATCATCCTGAACATTTAGAGTATCTTCCCAAATTTAATTAATTGTGTACTGTTTATCTTAGTAACTAAGATTCAAATGACTATTTAGATTTGTTGTTTTTGTTGTTGTCAGTAATTTACATTTTTATACTCCCTCTCAGTTTTTCCTTAATTTAAAAATTGTGACAGTTGATGCTTGCCCAGTACCTTTGGAGAAAGGCCTGATGATCTGCTTTCCTAAGATTATGTTACCAAACCTGTTCCTGTCAAATGGCTGCTTACTCGTAGAGATCACATGTTTCAGAGTAGAACTTCCGTATAAGGTTTTCTTGGTTTTGAACTTTACAGATGAATGTTGCCAGCCCTTTCTTCTTTTGTATTCTTGGGTGGATTCAGGTGGCCAACCTTTAGATCAATAGATAAGTGCAAATGGTTTCTACTACCCAGGAACCTCTTCTCTAAGATTATGTTCATTGAAATTGTTCCTGTGGGGATGATGGACTGTCTTCGGGCTTTCTTGCCTGGATAAAAAAACTAAACCAGGTGGGAGAAACTAGAGGAGATGATAATGTAAGCTATAGAAACTAGAGGCAATGATTGTAGTATACCACGATTTTATTGTCATAGTGTACCGTCAAGTGGGAATTGACCCATAGCTGATCTTCCAGCAGATTTTCAGAGGCTATAAATCACACTGGAGTAGATTGACTACTGTGGAGCAATGCATGGGTTCAAACTGTGCATCTTTGGCATTGCTGTTCAGATTCTTACCACTAGGCTGCCAGAGCTCCCTACAGCAATTTTGTTGTTTGTTATGTGCTGTTGAGTCATCTGTGACTCATAGTGACCCTATGTACAACAGCCCTAAACCATGCTCTATCTGGTGCCAATCTTGCTATCTCTGACACATCTACTCCCATTACTCTAGTCTGTGAATCAATTTATCTCATTGAGGATCTTCTTCTCTTGCACTGTCTGTCTCTCCACCCTCTCAAGCATGACATCCCTCTCCAAGGACTGGTCCCTCCTTGCAGCTTGTCCAGAGTATGTCAGACAAAGCTTCAGAATCCTTGCCTCCAAGGAGCAGCCTAATCTTACCCTCTCTAGGACAAACCTGTTTGTTCTCCTAGCAGTCCTTGGTATATTCAATATTCTTCTCCAGCACCACAGCTGAAAGGCATCAATTATCTTTATATCATCTCTAGTCATTGTAAAGCTTTCTGATGCATAGCAAGTAATTGCAAAGCTTATGCCCTGGATCAGGCACACCTTAGTCTGCAGACTGACATCATTGCTCTTCAGCACTTTGAAGAGGTCTCAGACAGCAGACTTTGCCAATGCAATTTGTTTTTTAATTTCCTGGTTACTGGTACCAAGAGTGTTGATTGTAGAGCCAAGAAAACTAAAGTTGTTAATAATCTCAGTCTCTTCACCATCTATCATGATGCTGACAATTGGCCCAATGGTAAGAAACTTTGTTTTCTTGATATTGGACTTCAATCCATATTGAAGGCTGCACCAATTTGAGTGGCCCTTAAAAGATGTTGTTTAATGAACAGCAAACATGGAAGCCCTTAAAAGAGCCAGTGTTTGTTTTACTTGAAAGACTCCTGGTGTGGTCTGAGCTCTTATTAGAGCATGTGGACTCAATGGAACAGAGGACTTGCTGAGAGTAGAGGTGAGGAGATAGGAGAAAATATATGTTCCAGAGAGAAGCAGAGCACCTGCCAAAGAGAGTAAAGTAGTGGAGGGCACACCGTGCCACTGCAGTTATAACTTAATATAGGCTCACTTCCTGTGTTCTGATGTGCTTTAGAATCAGGCCCAGAGGGACAATATCTCAGCAAGTTCAAAATTTGATGGATGTTTCTTACTCTGTTCTGTTGTTTCGTAACACGTCTCTCACATTCCTAAAACACTAATTTTGTTCATGGTTATTCTTCATGGTTAGTCTTTTCTATACATGTCAAGAATATAAGTTGCTTAGATCCTATGCCAACTGTTCTCTGGTTTTGATTGGGTAAGATCTGGTCTTACCAATTTCCCCTGTTTTTTGCCTTATCAGTCTCTAGCTTGAGTTTCCTCCCATTGCAGATACTTTGCTTGACCTTTGCTTTTGACATGAGTTTCTGTCTTACTTATGTCTTTGGTATCCACCCTTAACATTCTCTCTTCCCAACCTCACCTCATTTCAGTAATTTCAGCCCTAACGTTAGAAAACATCACTAAATGCAATTCTCTTAAATGTAGTTGGAATCAACTCAGTGGCAATGGGTTGGACACTATCACCAAGAGGTGGGGACGGGGCTTGTGCGCTGCTGGGGGTTTATGCAGCAGCACCCTGTGTGTTAAGGGTCACACAGGTGTGGGTTGCAGGGGGGGTCCCACAGTGTCCGGTAGTCTTCGTTCCTCTAGGGTCTCACAGTCTTCGCTCCTCTGGAGTTCCGCCGGTAGGTGGCTGGCTGTTGTTCTTCCCGGGTCTCTTCCGGGTCCCTCTCGCGGCGTTCCCCCGGCTGGCGGCCGCGTTCCCCCGGCTGGCGGCCTCGCCCTCGTGCTGTGTCGCCCTCGCGCCTTATTACTTTTAATGAAAGTTTACAGAGACTTTGGATTTCCATTCATTCATTCATTCTTGCACTTTTCTCCCTGCCCAACCTCCCCTCCAGTTCATTCTTCTCTTTGAAAATAAAAGAAAAATTCTTTCATTGTTATACAATTCCTCCTCCCAAGTTCACTCTACTATGCAACCTTCATTCTGGGCTCCTGTCATGACAATAATACCTTATCATATATCCCTTTTAAACAGTTCTCTCCATGTATTTCAATGTAGTATACATAATTTATCCCATCTTTCTCGGTCTCCCCCCAATCCCGACATCAGTTCCATTTTACAACAGTGGCACTGTGCTGTATTTGTCCTTTTGTGACTTCCTTGGCCGAGCTCTCTTGGGCTACACCAACTGCCCAAAACGAGCCAGCCAGC
>NW_006399755.1:6879093-6915951 GCF_000299155.1 Elephantulus edwardii
TGAAGGAGTGAAAGCCCAGAATCCCTGTGAATGTTCATTGAAACTAATAAAATTTAATAATAAAAAAGTAATAAAAATGGAGGTGGGGAAGTGCTTAAGAGTTATTATCTCTCCTCTAAAAAAAAAAAGAGTTATTATCTTTCCACATCCTCTCCAACCTTTATTACTTGCTATCCTGTTAAACTTTGTTAAACTGCTACGGGAGTTAGCGTGTATCTCATTATGGTTTTGATTTACATCTTTCTTATTGGAAGTGATTCTGAGCATTTCTTCATGTGTCTGCTGGCCATCAGAATTATTCTCCTCTGTGAAAAGTTTGTCTTTTGCCAATTTTGTAATTGTGTTATCTAAGTCTTTTTTCTTGTGGAAGCCCTGTATAATTCTGTAAACTTTTGATGTGAGACCCTTGTCTGAAATGATATTGCCAAATGTTTCTTCCCAGTCAGTTGAATTTCTTTTCACTCGTGCACAGGGGGTTAATCTTTAGAAGGTCTCATTCATCAATTTTATCCTTTCCGGATTGCTTTTCTGGCTGTATTTAGACAGTCTCTTTATACCATAGACTAGACCATCAAAGTTTGATCCCAGTTTATCTCTTATGAACTTTATGTTTCGTGGTTGGAGAAGTTTTTTTATTTGCATAGGATTTGATTCTTAGAAGGTTTCATTCACCTATTTTATTCTCTCCTAGTTGTAGGTTTCTTATTATGCTTTGAAGACTGTTCATGGTGTGGATTAGGGCTTCCAGATTTCTTCACGGCTTTTCTCTGATGAATTTTATAGTCTAGTTTTATTTGTAGGTCGCTGATCCACCTTGAGTTTGTCTGTGTATGGTGTGAGACACCTCACACAAAATGGTCTTGCTTAAATTTTCTTCAGATGTTTTTCTAATTTTGCCAACATCATTTCTTAAATAGACTGTCATTTACTCTAGTTAATTTATTTCATCTCCTTATCAAAGATCATTAGACGATAGGTAGATGAGCTGATTTCTGGGTTTTCAATTCTATTCCATTGATCTATTTGTCTGTCGCTATACCAGTACCACTCTGTCTTGACTGCCATGGCTGTGTAGTAGGATTTGAGATCAAGGAATGTGATCCTACGTTGCTTCTCTTTTTAAGTAGTGTTTTTCTTATTCCAGGTATCTTTCTATTCCAGGTAAAATTGGAAATTGGCTTTTTTCAGGTATTGCAATTGTATTGCCTTTGGTAAAATTATAATTTTCATGATATTGATTCTTCCTATTCATAAGTATGGTATATTCTCCCATTTCTCCAGATCTCTTTTTGCTTCTATAGTTCATCCTTTTCAATTTTTATGCAGAACAGATCATTCAGGAGGTTGGACTCTATGAAGAGTAATGTGACATCAGGATTGGAGGAAGACTCATTAACAGTCTACATTATGCAGATGATACAACCTTGCTTTCTGAAACTGAAGAGGACATGAGGAGTTTGCTGCAAAAAGTCAAGGACTGTAGTCTTCAATATGAATTGAAGCTTAACATCAAAAAAACAAAGATTCTCATCACTGGGCTGATCAGCAGCTTCATGATGGATGGAGAAGAAATTGAAGTTGTTGATACTTCACCTTGCTTGGCTCGACAGTCAACACTCTTGGCACCAGCAGTCAGGAAATCAAAAAACAAATTGCATTTGGAAAGTCTGTTTTCAGGGACCTCTCCAGAGTACTGAAGAGCAACAGTGTCAGTCTACAGATTAAAGTGTGCCTGGTACAGGCCATGGCCTTTGCAATTACTTGCTGCTATGCATCTGATTGCTTGAGAGTAACTAAAGATAATAGAAGAAGGATCAATGCCTTTGAGTTTTGGTGCTGAAGAGTGTTGAACATACCGTGGACTGCTGTGAGAACAAACAGGTCTGGTTTGGAGATGGTGAAGCCAGACTGCTCTCTAACATACTTTGGGCACGTGGCCAGGAGGGACCAGTCCTTGGAGAGCGCTATCATGTTTGAAAGGGTGGCGGGACAGCACAGGAGAAGAAGACCCAGGATGAGATGGATTGACTCAATGACTGTCAGAGATGATGAGATTGGCTCAGGATTGGGTAGGTTTCAGAGCTAGTGTACATAGGGTTGCTATGAGTCACAGGCAACTCAATGGGACATAATAACAACAGTAATATTTTGTAAAAGTCTTTTGTGTCTCGGTGGCCTGGTGGCCGCGTGTCATGAAACTGCACTGTAGTCCTAGAGGTGCACGGTTCAAATCCACCAGATGCTCTGCTGGAGAAGGAGGGACAATCTCCTCCTGTACCTGTCAAATCCGATTTGACGGTACACAGGAAAATAACAAAATTTTTTAAAAAAAGGTTTTTTTAAAAAAAAAGTCTTCTGTGTTTCTAGTTGGATTTGTTGTTGTTGTTATGTGCTGTCAAGTTGCTTGCGACTCATAGCAACCCTATGCACAAGAGCTCTAAACCCTGCTCTATCCTGTGCCAACCACACTGTCTCCGACACACTCACTCCCACCACCCCAATCACAGAATCAATCCATCTCATCAACGGTCTTCCTTTCCTGTGCTGTCTCTCCACTCTCCCAAACATGATGGTCCTCTCCAAGGACCATTCCCTCCTTGCAACATGCCCAAAGTATGTTAGATGAAGCTTCAGAATCCTTGACACCAAGGAGCAGTCTGGCTTCATCCTCTCCAGGACAAACTTCTCCTAGCAGTACATGGTACATTCAATACTCTTCTCCAGCACCAGAGCTCAAAGGTTCTCTTTCTATCATCCTTAGTCACTGTCTAACTCTCTGATGCATTGCACATAATTGCAAAGACTATAGCCTGGATCAGGCATACCTTTGTCTCCAGCCTGACGTCGTTGCTCTTCAGTACTCTTGAGTGGTCCCTGACAGCTGACTTTCCCAATGCAATTCGTCTCTTGGTTTCCTGGCTGCTGGTACCAAGAATGTTGACTATGGAGCCAAACAAAGTAAAACTGGTAACTATCTCAATCTCTTCACCATCCATACTGATTCTGCCAATTGGTCTAGTGGTTAGAATCTGTTTTCTTGACGTTGAGCTTCAGTCCATATAGGAGGCTGCAGTCCTTGATCTTCTGCAGCAAGTGCTTCAGGTCCTCCTCAGTTTCAGCAAGCAGGGTGTGTCATCTGCATAACTCAGGTTGTTGATGACTCTTCCACCAATCCTGATGCCACATTCTTCTTCTTTTTTACTTTTGTTTAGCCTCTTAATGCTCTAGTGTAATGTCAGAGTCTCATCTGAGATTCATTTTGGTTGTTTCATTCTTCCCTATCTTTCCAATGACTTTTTTTTTTCTTTCTCATTGATGATATCCTTCATGTAATCTCACAGTTTATCTGGCCTTCAATTATTTGTATTCACCCTCAAACCTATTCTTGTGGTGGTTTTAAAATTTAGGCGGGTACGTTCAAGGTCATACTTTGGTTCTTGTAGACTTATTTTTTCTTGATCTTCAGTTTAAAGTTACACATGAGTAATTGATGATGTATTCTACAGTCAATGCCTGGCTTGGTTGACTGAGCTTCTCCGGTGATTCTTTCCACAGATACAGTCAGTCTGTTTTCTGAGTTGTCCATCAGCAGAATCTATGTGTATTATCAAAAGCCACTGTATTTTTTTTAAAAATACTTGCAGTGCTGTATCATTGATTATATGAAATTTAGCCATTCAATCTCCAGACTCAGTTCTGTCAACAGGTCCATAATTTCTGATTCCCGACTCTCTTTTTTCAAATTTCTACATTCCAGTCACCAGTTAATGAATTTTGATTCCATAGATTCTCACCACTAGACCAATTGGCAGCATCAGGATGGATGGCGACGAGATTGAGATTGTTCACAGCTTCAGTTTGCTCAGCTCCATAGTCAACACTCTTGGCACCAGCAGCCAGGAAATAAAAAAACGTATTGCAATGGGAAAGTCTGCTGTTAGGGACCTCTCTAAAGTACTCAAGAGCAACAGTGTCTCTCTGGAGACCAAGGTGCGCCTGATACAGACCATGGTCTTTGCAATCACTTGTTATGCATCAGAGAGTTGGACAATGACTAGGGAGGACAGAAGGAGAATGGATGCCTTTGAGCTGTGGTGCTGGAGAAGGGTACTGAATGTACCCTGGACTGCCAGGAAAACAAACAGATTCATCTTGAAGAGGATTAAACCAAGCTACTCCTTGGAGGCAAGGATTCTGGGGCTTCGTCTGACATACTTTGGACATGTTGTAAGGAGAAACAGGTCTTTGGAGAGGGACATCATGCTGGGTAGAGTAGAGGGACGGCGCAGGAGGGGAAGGCCCTCTATGAGGTGGATTGATTCAGTGACTGGGGTAATCGGGATGGGTGTGTCAGAGGCAATGAGATTGGCACAGGATAGAGCAGGGTTTAGGGCTGTTGTACATAGGGTCGCTATGAGTTGCAAATGGCTCGACGGCACATAACAACATTTGATCAATTACAGACTACAAAAGTTGATAAAAAGCCTCAAATCCTTCTTCTTTGGTTATAATTTTTGGTACATACAGTTACTTTGGTGGCCTGGTGGTAAAGAATTGTAGTGCCAACCCAAGGGCATGCCGTTTAAATCTGTCAGCTCCTCCTCAGGAGAAAGAGGGGCCTTCTCCTCTCATTCAGTTAACTACCTCTGAAAACCATCTATAGACTCAGCTGTGAGTTGATTCTGACATGATGGTATGTAACAACAACGTACTTAAATAATAGGTGTATTAACAGGTCTTCCTTTTATGCATATGGATAATATCCTTTCATTCATATCATTGTACTTCAGGATAGATCTTGAGATTATCTTTTTAATTATGAATGCAACACCATTTTTACTCAATTTTTCATGCCTCCATAGTGGATTTGACTATCCAACTGGGGACAGGAAGGTTGGTAGTTAGAACCTACCCATAGGTATCCTGGAAGCAATGTCTGGTAGTCTGCTTCCAAAAAGTCACTGCCTTGAAAATCCTTTGAAGTGCATATCTACTTTGTATATATGGAATCACCATGAGTCAATTTTTAGACAGTAACTGATAAAATCATCAATAACAACAACACTGAAAATAATATTAAATTTGAAGCACATTGCTTTTTTTTAGATATTAGTGTGACAACAAATGAATATATTTATAAAAAGATAATTGTGCTTGAAAATATGCTTGAAAGTAGATTGGATTAGTTGCACAAAGATTTACTTTCTTTAAAAAGGTTCAAAATATAAATATATATAAATAAATATAAATATAAATATATATATGTTGTTGTTGTTGTTTTTTTTAAGAAAGGCTTCCCACTCCTAGTATTTAAGAAATAGAGTCTATTTTCAGAAAACTCTCCAAGCATTTTATTTAAAGTAACAAATCATTCCTAGCTTTTATTCTTAATATGGGCTTCTCACTCCCAGTTTGTAAGGAATAGAATCTATTTTCAGAAAACTCTCTAAGCATTTTATTTAAAGTAATATAATCAATCATATTTTTAATTCTTAATATGGTTCTGTGTCTTTGTTAGACTTTCTGTGTCTTTGTTAGGCTGCATCTATTTTGGAGCTTGCCTTAGGTAGGGACAGAAAAATGAACTTGCTCTTGTTTTATAGATATTTTTTTGGCTTATCTTGACTTGCTTTGGGTTTATGAATTTTCTAGCAAGTATTAATTTTTCTCACCTTTTTATTGTCTAACTCAAAATTTGATACATTCTGTAATATTTTTTTACAACCTGTAAGTTTGATAATCAATGGAATGTTGTTGTTGTTGTTGTGATGTGCCGTCGAGTCGTTTGTGATTCTTAGCGACCTTATGTACAACAGCCCTAAACCCTGCTCTATCCGGTGCCAATCGCATGGCCTCTGACACACCATCCCGATTACCCCAGTCACTGAATCAATCCACCTCATAGAGGGTGTTTCCCTCCTGCGCCGTCCCTCCATCTCACCAAGTCTGATGTCCCTCTCCAAGGATCTGTCTCTCCATACAACATGTCCAAGGTATGTCAGACGAAGCCCCAGAATCCTTGCCTCCAAAAGTAGCCTGGTTTAACCCTCTCTAGGATGAATCTGTTTGTTTTCTTGGCAGTCCAGGGTACATTCAATACTTTTCTCCAGCACCACAGCTCAAAGACATCACTTCTTCTTCTGTCTTCCCTAGTCATTGTCCAACTCCCTGATGCATAACAAGTGATTGCAAAGACCATGGTCTGTATCAGGTGCACCTTGGTCTCCAGAGAGACACCGTTGCTCTTGAGTACTTTAGAGAGGTCCCTAACAGCAGACTTTCCCATCGCGATATGTCTTGATTTCCTGGCTGCTGGTGGAGCCAAGCAAACTGAAGCTGTGAACAATCTCAATCTCTTGGCCATCCATCCTGATGCTACCAATTGGTCCAGTGGTGAGAATCTTTGTCTTCTTGACATTGAGCCTCAGTTCATACTGAAGGCTGCAGTCCTTGACCCTCTGCAGCAAGTGCATGAGGTCCTCCTCAGTTTCGGCAAGCACGGTTGTGTCATCTGCGTAACGCAGATTGTTAATAGGTCTTCCACCAATTCTGACGCCACACTTCTCCTCATAGAGCCCAGCCTCTCAGATAATCTGCTCTGCATACAGGTTGAAAAAGTATGGAGAGAGGACACATTCCTGGTGTACACTCTTCCCAAGTTTGATAATCAATGGAATGTAGTTTTGAATTTCCGTATTTTCTCCTCCATGAACTGATACTTCTGAATACTATTCCCTTCCTGTCCTTTATTCCCCTCCCAGAGAGTGTATTAAAAATTTTTTCTCCCTCTTGACGTTTTCTGAAGAGGAAGTATTTTCTTACAATGAGTATTTGAAAAATTACTATTAATAAGTTCAACTATTCTGATAACCTAGATTCTTAACGAAGTTGGGTTTATAAATGTCAAGATTAGCTGATTTTTAAAAATCTTCAAATTTAAAGTACTTTGCAACCTGTCACTTGCCAACTTGCTTCTGTATTTGTTGTGTTGTGGAACAGCACTTACATTTACCAAATGCTCTAAGTTTGAAATTTGTCTTTTCTCTCTCTTCCACATCAAATTCTTTGCAGTTTTCCCCCTAAGTAATTGACATGACCCAAGCCTTTTTACTCTTACTTATATATACTTTTATACTCTTATTTATTTACTCTTATTTAAGTCATTTACTCTTATTTACTCTTTTAAACTTCCTTCTCCCTTTTCTTAGTCTTTCTTCTGCCAGATCATCCTTTTTATCAATATCTAAATGAGACCTCTCTAAAACTGTTCTAATTTCTCCCACCCTCATTCTCTGTATTATAAGTCTTTTTTTTTTTAACTGCTCAATACAGATTTATTATAATCATCCTGGTTGGCAGATATGTTTGAAAACTCAAATCCTATTCTGTATGAAATTCAAGATTAAGGATTCTAAGATTATGCCTTTGCTAAAACGTAGGACTAGGAAAGGCAGAGGGTCAGCAAAAGAGAGGAAGACCCTCAGGGACATGGATTCATGCAGTAAGTGGTGTAGATTGAGCACAGCAAAGAAGGTGAGGATAGCCTAGGATCGGGCAGGGTTTCCATCTGTTCATAGGGCTGTTTGGAGTTGGAGTCAGCTTGACAGGACTTAACAACAATATGTTGTTGTTATGTGCCATCAAGTCCCTCGCGATTCATAGTGATACTGTGTATAACAGCTCTGAACCCTGCCCTATCCTTAGCCAATCTCATCATTTATGACAGACCCAATTCCACTTATAAATGCTTATGCATTTGATGAGGATTTTCATTGACTGGGAATAATCTGATTTAGAATCATGTGGTTGTGGAATGAATTGACAAGAGCCCATTAATCTACATCTGGTTTTCATTGTCTTTTTTGACTGAATCACAGATAGCCATTTACCCAATACAATGCTGACTCTGTTTGAGAGAGAAGCACAGAATTGCTTCAGATAGTCAAAGCAGAAGTTGTGGGGGAGAAATAGTTTTGTAAATATTTGCTTGTGTTATACTAAACAGTTTTTAAAACTGCAGCTTGAGATATTTATAATTTTTTGAGGGAGCCAATTATGGCAATTGCAATGGAATTTTAATAATAAAAAAAAGAGTCCACAGTGGAAATTCAGGATATTTAACCTATTTTTAGATTACAAATAAAAATAGGAACTATGCACTAGAGACAGTTACATCAATAGTCATCATTCTTTGTTTCAGCAAGTATTTGAGTATCTATTTGCCTGATATGATTCTTGAGTCTTGGGATACATCAATAAATAAAAGAAATGAAGACCATGCCCTGCTCATATAGTTCTTAATATTAAAGTGTCAGTACATAGACAGTATATAATATGCTAAATAAGTTTATATGTTAGAAGGGATAAGTACAGTGCAAAAAATAAAGCAGAAGGGAGCTCTGGGGACTTAGTAGCAGGAAGCTGTGCTGCAGTCCTGAATGCACACAGTTCAAATCCACCAGATGCTCCACTGGAGAAGGAGGAGCAATCATCTGGATCAGATTTAACAGTATACAACCGAAAAAAAAATAAAGCATGGCAAGAATGCTGAGTTGCAGGAGTAAGTTCCTGTATATGCTGGCTAGAGACTTCTTTGAAAAGAATATTTGTCCAGTCAGCTAGTTGTTAAGCATTTACCAAGCATTGAGAATTAAGAAACAATTCAGATTCCATCTTAAATCCTAAAGAGAACATAGCTGAGCAAAGGAAGGGGGAAATTTAAATAAATTTGTGTTAAAGATTGTTGACAGATATCTATACAAAGCATACTAAAGCCAAAAGACCTTTTACTTATTTCTTTAATGAGGTCTCTTCTGACATCCATCTTGGCCTTTTTCTTCCACCTCTGTCTTTTGTAATCACTTTTTGCATTCTTCATGAATGATATTCTTGATATCTTCCCATAGCTCATGTGGTTTTTGCCCATTAGTGTTCAAGGGCTCAAATCTGTTCCTGAGATGGTCTTTAGATTCTAGTGGGATAGACTCAAGGTCAAAATTTTAGTTCTTATAGATTTGATTTAATTTTCTTTAGCCTCCGTTTGAACTTGCCCAGGAGTAGTTGATGCTCTTATTCCACAGACGTGGTCAGTCTTTCCTTCGAAGGAACATTTTCACTTTCCTTCTTCCAAAACAAACTTACTTGTTCTTTTCCAGTCCTCGGTATATTCAATATTCTTCATCAACACAGCAATTCAAAGACATCAGTTCTTTTGTCTCACTTATTATTTGCCTAAGTTCCACATGCTTATGAAGCAGTTGAAAATACCATGGCTTGAATTATTGTTGTGTACTGTTGAGTTGGACCCAACCCAGAGCTGACCCTCCAGTGGCTTTTCAGAGGCAGTAAGTTGTAAGGGAATGGATTTCCTATGAGGCTGGGCTCTCTGAGGAGAAATGCAGCACCAGGATTGGTGAAAGGTCTATCAACAAGCTACGTTATGCAGATAACACAACCCTGCTTGCTGAAACTGAGGAGGACCTGAAGTGCTTGCTGCAGAAGGTCAAGGACTGCAGCCTTCAATATGGATTGAGGCTCAATATCAAGAAGACAAAGATTCTCACCACTGGACCAATTGGCAGCATCAGGATGGATGGTGAAGAGATTGAGATTGTTCACAGCTTTAGTCAGCTTGGTTCCACAGTCAACACTCTTGACACCAGCAGCCAGGAAATTAAAAGACATATTGTGATTGGAAAGTCTACTGTTAGGGACCTCTCTAAAGTACTGAAGAGCAATGGTGTCTCTCTGGAGACTAAAGTGCATCTGATACAGGCCATGGTCTTTGCAATCACTTGTTATGCATCAGAGAGTTGGACAGTGACTAGGGAGGATAGAAGGAGAATTGATGCCTTTGAGCAGTGGTGCTGGAGAAGAGTATTGAGGGTACTATGGACTGCTAAGAAAACAAACAGATTCAGCCTGGAGAGGGTTAAGCTGGGCTGCTCCTTGGAGGCAAGGATTCTGAGGCTTATGGGTCTTATCATGTGCCATCTTCATCATTTCTGACATATGTAAGCCCATTGCTGCAGTCACTGTGTCAATACATCAGATTCAGGGCCTTCATCTCTTTTGCTGACCCTCCACCTACCCAATCATGATATCCCTCTCCAACAAATAGCCCCTCTTAAAAACATGCCCAAAGTGTGTGAGATGAAGCTTCATCATATTTGTCTCCAAGGAGCACTCTGGCTGTACTTTTCCCAAGACATACTTGTTTATATTCTTCTCCAACACCAAAGCTCAAAGCCATCAATTCTTCTTCTGCCATCCTTACTAATTGTGTAGCTTTCAGATGCATTTAGCAAGTGATTGAAAAGACTGTGGCTTGAATCAGGTGCACCTTAGTCTTCAAACTAATGTCATTACTCCTTAGTAATTTGGAGAGGTCCGTGAGAGCAGACTTGCCCAGTGCAGTACATCGCCTTATTTCCTGACTGCTGGTACCAAGGGTATTGGTTGTGAATCCAAGTAAGATGAAATTATTGACAGTTTTGATCTTTCCTCCATCTGTCATTCTGCTGCTTATTGGCCTGGTGAGGATTTTTGTCTTCTTAATGTTGGAATACAATCTAGACTGAAGGCTGTAGTCTTTGATCTTCTGCAATAAGTGCTAGTGATTTAATAAAGACTGACAATCTGCTTTCTGGAATCTTACGTTCTAGTGGAGGAAACAATTAGAAAAAAAGACGTCACATATATTATATACCAGCAATTCTCAAACTTTTTGGTCTCAGGATTCCTTTATATTTTTAAAAATTGAGAAACCCAAATAAATGTTTTAAAATGGAGAAATTTTAATAAAAGCAAAGACCTGTTCTTTAAAAAAACATACTCATCACACAAATAACATTTTATCAGAATAGAGAACCAGTAATTTTTCAAGAGAAAAAAATTACTTAGTGGAAAGAAAGACATTGCTTTATATTTTTTTTACCTGTTTAAGAATAATAGGAAATTACTGAATTTCCCTGTTTTCTGCATTCAGTCTACTAGTATGTTTTGTTTCGGTTGAAGTATATAAAGCAGATATGATGTCAGGCAGATAAATAGTTTGGAAAACAAATATATTTAAATATTACACAAAAAGAATAATATCTTAAAGATTAGTTTCTATGTGGAATCTGAAACTGTTATCAATTAAATGCTCATGTATTACATTTTGAATGAATCTTCCCCATGTATATTAGTTTATAACATCATAGATTGATTATTTGAAGAATATGTTTATATGGCTATTCAAATTTTTGAAATGTTGATATATTCGTTATATAATATAACCTTTTACCTTTTTTAATAGTGCCACTAATCCCTGGAAATCTGTTAAAGTCCCAACAGCAGTGGAACACAAGTATTCCAAAGGTCTAAATCTTGCCTGGAAGCTTGAATTATGTAACTTGAATTATGCAAGAAATACTGTTAATTTTCCCTGAAATTACAAACATACTTTGTTCATTTTCAGAAAATTGCCTGCCAGTTTCCTAAGTGTGAATAAGATAGTTTGTCCATTGTTTTTTCAAGTAGAAAGATTTCATGAAAAACCTTCCAATTTAGTTCACAGTTGAGACAATTGCACAAGTGCTTTTCCTTGAAATGACCATTACACGTTAGCACATAGTGGAAGTACTTTACACATACTTCCCATTTGTTACAGAATATTTAAAAACTTGACTCAAAGATGTTGTTGTTACTAGATACTGTCAAGTCAGTTACTACTCAAAGTGACCCTGTGAACAACAGATCTGAACCTTGCCCTATCCTGCACTATCCTTGCCACCTCTGATACGCTAAAGCCCATTGTTAATGTTACAGTCACTGTGTCAGTCCATCTTGTTAAGATTCTTACTCTCTTCCGTTGACCCTCCACCATTCCCAGCATGACATATTTTCCCAAGGACTGGCTTTTCCTGACAACATGCCGTAAGTATGTGTGATGTCTCATCATCCTTGTCCTAAGGAGCACCATGCTTGCACTTCCTCTGAGACAAAGTTGTTTGTTCTTTTGGCAGTCCATGGGATGAATATTTAGTACTCTTCTCCAGCAGCACAACTCAAAGACAATTCTTATGTCATCTTTATTCACTGTCCAACTTTTGAATGTATAGGAAGCAATTAAAAAAATAACCATGGCCTAAAAAAAACTCCAAACCAACCCAAAAAGCAACAACAACAAATACCAACAAATTAAATACACAGACAAAAGATAAAGAAATGAAAATACCACGGCATGGATCAGACACACTTGTCAAGGGTAGAGATAAAATTCTTACTGCTTCTTCAGGGGTGTTCTTAAGTGAAACAGACATGTCATATTTTTACTAGTATATGATCCTTCTATAAGCATAAATGACAGGCAGTACATTGTGATGACATTGCTTTGTTTTCTGACAAGGTGTCAGCTATCACCATTTTATCACCATACTTCACCAGTTTTATCACCATTTCACTTGTACCATCTGTACTATCTGACATCACCTATTTTTCACAGATCTATGAGGTACTTGGTAATACTACATAAATGTAGTATTCAACATAAATGGCTACAATTCAAAAGTGTTAAGTACTGTCTGCCTGAAGTCACGTAGCAATGAAGTAGTGAAGCTGGAACCAAACTCAAGTTTTCTGACTTCAAATTCTCAGTCTTTCCCTTTTCATAAATCTACAAAATGTGGAAAGGTTTATTTTATTATCTCTTAGGAAGGACTTTAACAAGAAGGGTATATTATGAAGTTGCCTGACACTTACATGCTCCACTTTCCTTTGCCACTTTGTAGGTGATAGGTGGGTGTTTGGGGGGTTTTTTTCCCCTGTGGAAAAAAAAAATAAATGTTTAAGTAATAATATAGTTGTGAGAATTAGATTAGTTGAGGCATGCCCTATAGATATAACTTATTATTTACCCAAATAGAGAGGATTTAGATATTTTAACTGAGGGAACAACTTGAAAAGAACTTGGGAATTGGGAGTTGTGAACAGCAAATACAATGTAGCTCAAATGAAAGGGTTCGTGGAAGAGTGTATTAGGAAGCAAAATCAGATTTGTACTCTCATTATTTCTGTGCTAGAGCTATAAACATTTTATCAGAATAGAGAACCAGTAATTTTCCAAGAGAACATTTTTTTGTGTGTCTGATTTGTGTGTCTAGAGTCTATGACAGTGATTAGTAAATTACCTGGTATGTATTTATATACTACCTAACTATTGGGATGTTGTTTTTTTAAAGTGTTGTCACATCAGAACTGACCTATAGATGACCCTCTAGTGGCATTTCAGAGGCAATAAATCACATGGGAGGAGATTACCCATCATTCCTCTGTAGAGTAGCTGGTGGATTCAAACCTCATGCCTTTTGATTGACAGAAAAACTTCTTACCACCAAACCATCAGAGAGCTCCCTAAGTAGTGGACATCTTCATTAATTCAAAGAAGGAAAGAATGTCATTTTAGCATGAATCCTTTATGTGGAAAAGACATTTTAGTGTAGCCTAGAGGGTCAAATAGGATTTTATTAGGTAAAGAGAGCTCTGGTGACCTTGTGGTAAGAAGCTCCCACCGGAGGCGTGTGTGTGTGTGTGTGTGTGTGTGTAAACATCAACACAGGAGCGGCAGTGGGAATGTATTTAAGCTTCCCACTGCATCCAGCCTGGCCTGTTACTGACCAGTTTCTACAGAAAACCCAGCCTGCATACTTAGAGTCGCGTGAGCCATTCCCCTAATGGGTTTAAGTTCCTGGAGGACCTTCTACCAAATCTTCGAACCCACAGGTCATAGAGGAATTGGGGAACTGAGCCACAGATGGAGCTGTTAATAGTATGGGCTTACACATTTGGGATTACATTGACTTGAGGCTTCTGATTAATAGTGCACTATTAATTTTAGCACATAGTATAATAAAGACAACATCTAAGCTATCAAATAGGCAGCTACATGCAAATTACACCCCCTATAAAACAAATTGACAGATAAGTGTACCTCTAACAGCAAACCTAAGAAATAATCAGGCATAAAAAACATCACAATGTAGGAAAATCCTCTCTATCCTCTGAGGCCTGTGTGGCAAGATAGGGCCCCACGTGTCTCTTGGTACCTTCAGGCTGAGGCCTGTGGCTGGCGCCTTGAGATGGGACTCTGGATGGCTCCTGAGGCCTTCTGGCTGAGGCCCTGGTGGCTGGTACATCAGGATGCAGCCCTAGGTTGCTCCCAGAGGCCTTCCAGCTGAGGCCCTGACAACTGGTGTACTGGGATATAGTTCCCAAAAATGCGGAATAAATCATTGGGTTTTCTCTGTATCTTGATTAGAGCCGAATTAAACAAAGTTAGAAACAATAAATGTTAAGAACTTTTGGTAAATATTATCGAGTAACTTAAAATCTAATTATAGAGGTAAAACAAAAATTTTAAACAGTGTTGAGCAGTATATGCTTAAATAAAGGGAGCTCTAGTGGCCTAGTGGCAAGAAGCTGTGCTTGCTGCATTCCCAGAGGCACGTGGTTCAAATCCACTAGATGTTCCACTGGAGAAGGAGGGGCAATCTTCTACTGTGCCAGTCATATCCAACCCAATGAATGGTACATACACGACACACATATATGATTAAATATTATAGTAAGTGTTGTTGTTGTTATGTGCCGTCGAGTAGCTTGCAACTCATAGCGACCCTATGTACAACAACCCTAAACTCCACGCTGTCCTGTGCCAATCGCACTGTCTCTGACACTCCCATCCCAATTATCCCAGTCACTGAATCAATCCACCTCATAGAGGGCCTTCCTCTCCTGTGCTGTCCCTCCACCCTCCCAAGGATGATGTCCCTCTCTAAGGACCGGTATCTCCTCACAACATGTCCAGAGTATGTTAGACGGAGCCTCAGAATCCTTGCCTCCAAGGAGCCACCCGGTTTAACCCTTTCCAGGACAAATCTATTTGTTTTCCTAGCAGTCCATGGTATTCTCAATACTCTTCTCCAGCACCACAGCTCAAAGGCATCAATTCTCCTTCTATCCTCCTTGGTCATTGTCCAACTCTCTGATGCATAACAAGTGATTGCGAAGACCATGGCCTGTATCAGACGCACCTTAGTCTCCAGAGAGACACCATTGCTCTTCAGTACTTTGGAGAGGTCCCTAACAGCAGACTTTCCCATGGCAATGAGCCTTTTAATTTCCTGGCTGCTGGTGCCAAGACTGTTGACTGTGGAGCCAAGCAAACTAAAGCTGTGTACAATCTCAATCTCTTCACCATCCATCCTGATGCTGCCACCAATAAATCGTCCACCAATCTTGACCCCACATTTCTCCTCCTAGAGCTCAGCCTCCCGGATAATCTGTTCTGCATATAGGTTGAAAAGGTATGGAGATAGGATGCATCCCTGCTGTACGCCGTTCCCAATTTTGAACCATGCAGTGTTCCCTTGCTCTGTTCTGACGACTGCCTCCTGGTCCAAGTATAAGTTTCGCATTAGAACGATCAAGTGTTCTGGGATTCCCATTCTTCTCGGAGTCAGCCATAGTTTATGATCTACACAGTCAAATGCCTTTGCATAGTCAATGAAACACAGTTAAACATTCCTCTGGTCTTCCCTGCTTTCAGCCAAGATCCATCTAACATCAACTACAGTATCTCTAGTACCATGACCCCTTCTAAACCCAGCCTGGACTTCTGGTAGTTCTCTGTTGATGTGCTGTTCCAGTCGTTTTTGGATAATCTTCAGTAAAATCTTGCTTGCATGTGAAATCAGTGAGATTGTTCTGTAGTTTCCACATTCTGGTGGGTCACCTTTCTTTGGGATAGGAACAAATATCGATCTCTTCCAGTCAGTTTGCCAAGTGTAAGTATATGATTAAATATAATATGTACTTGATCAAAGAAGAAATGAATGATGTATTGGCATTTGTAAATCTCTAGTAATTCATAGAAGAGAAACTGCTTTTAGAGTGGTTTCCTAAGGCTTCTTGAGGAGAACTAGGATTTCTCTCAAGACATATGAATTCTGAATGGATGAGAAATATCTTAGAGTCAGTTTTAAGATTTTTGAGGACATCAAATTATAACAGTAACCAAAAAGATAGTTCAGGTAGAGTGTTTAGGGTTAATGAGAAAATGGTTTGGTTAATGTGAAAAGGCATGGAATATAAAATGTGGAGAGCTTTTACTGTTAGAGTATTTTAATTTAATTTGAAGTGAATGGTGAGTTTTTTCTTTTTTTTTTTTATGGATAAGCATTTCATTAAACTCAATTTGAGTGGGGCATGCATGCTTCATTGTGCTTAGCCAAGCCTTTAGCAGGTACTTCTATATTTGTGGTAACATGCATAGATAGAAAAGGATGAAAGCTTAAAAACAATGTATAATAGGGTATTATGGTTATTACAAGAGTCCACAATTAAGGTTGCATAGTGGAATGTACTTGGGGCAGTGGGAGGGGTGCAGGGGATTGTGTACCAGGGAGGGAGTCTTTCTTTTACTTTTCAAAGAGAGGAGTGAACTGGGGTGGTGGGGAGGGCTGGGCAGGGAGAGAAGTGCAGCAATGAATGAATGGAAATCCAAAATCTCTGTAACTGCTCATTAAAATTATTTTTAAAAAATTAAAAAACAAAAACAAAAAAAATTTTAAAACAAAACAAAACCCAAGGCCTCAGAATGACCTTGAAACAGATTACCAATTATTACTAACTTCTGTTTCCCCTTCTATGGTAACATTCTTATTCATTATTAATTTGTGGGTTTTGGTCCTTATTTTATAATTTAATTAGATGGGTTTTTTGGAGGAAAATAAAAAAGAAAAGGATGAAAGCTTGAACTGCTATGTTGTTAGTATAAATTAAAAGAAAACATTGCATGAGAAACTCTGTCAAGACTTTAGTCTTAAGGTTACTTACATTTGGTCCTTGGTCTATAGTTAATTTTCATATAGAATGTGAAGTATGGATTCAGCTCTGATCTTTTGCATGTGGAAATTCAGTTGTCCCAGCACATTTGTTGTAGACACTATTCTTGCCATTGAATCGATCAGTACCCTTGTAAAAAAAATCATTTTATCATAGATCTTTATGTTTATTTCTGGACTTTCAGTTCTATTCCTATAATCTATATACCTATCACTATACAAGTACCGACTGGAAAGTTTGGCTACTGTAGTTTTATAGAATGTTTTGAAATCACGAAGCAAATGAAAAGGAAATATTCCTAATTTGATCTTCTTTTTCAAGATTACTGTAGCTATTTGGAATCCTTTAGAATTGTATGTGTATTTGAGGTTTGGTTTGTTTTTTTTTAATTTCTGCAAGACAACTGTTAAAATTTATCTTTAGATCACTTTTAGTGACAGTATTAAGTATTCCAGTCCAAAAACATGAAATATTATTCCATTTTTTAAGTTTTTAGTATATGAGTCCTTAACTTTTCTGGTTAATGAAAAGAGCAGGAGTCTGAAAATCAAAAGGGACAAATTTGTTCAGTATTTCTTAAGCTAAAGGAACTGAAGAACAAATTCGGGCCTCAAGTTGCAGTATTTAAAGATGCTGTGGTCTTGGGCATGTAATTGCTATCCCATGCCGTGTCCATCCAGATTGATTAGATGATTGCAGAGGGGCAGAAAGACATGTAAGAGGAGGCAGGCATGCCTGTGTGTCCATATTTGAATTTTTACAGTAACTGTGATACATGTGTATATTTCTTGTCTGTATTGAAACTGAAACTGTTAACAGTCTCAACCTCAGTCATCTGTCATGATACTGCCAGTTGGCTCAAAGGTGAGAGTCTTTGTTTTCTTGATGTTGACCCTAAATCCATATTGAAGGCTGTAGCCCTTGACCTTCTGCAGCAAGCATTTCAAGTCCTCCTTGGTTTCAGAAAGCAGGCTTATGTCATCTGTAGATTGTTGGTAGTTCTTCCTGCGATCCTGATGCCACATTTCTCCTCATAGAGCCCAGCCTCCCAGATAATCTGTTCTGAATATAGATTGGAAGGCATGGAGATAGGACACATCTGTGGCATACACCTTTCCCAAGTTTGAACCATGCAGTTTCCTTGCTCTGTTCTGATGACTTGCTCCTGATCCAAGTACAGGTTTTGCATAAGCACAATCAAGTGTTCTGGGATTCCCAGTTTTCTCAGAGTTAGCCACAGTTTGTTATGAATCACACAGTCAAATGCCTTTGCATAATCAGTGAAACACAGACATTTCTCAGATACTCTCTGCTTTCAGCCAAGATCCTTTTCAAGGAAACACTACATCGTTCAAAATCAGGAAAGGTGTGTGTCAGGGATGAATTCTGTCTCCACACTTTTCAATCTATATCCAGAACAGATCATCTGGGAGACTAGGCTCTATGAGTAGGAATGTGACATCAGGAGGAAGACTTATCAATAATTTGCATTATGCAGATTACATAACCTTGCTTGCTGAAACAAAGGAGGACCTGATGCTTTGCTGCAGAAGGTCAAGGACTGCAGCCTCCAATATGGATTGAAGCTCAGCATCAACAAATATTCTAACCACTGGGCCGATTGGTAGCATCATGGTAGATTGAGAAGAGATTGAGATTGTTAACAGCTTCAACTTGCTTGGTATCACAATCTACAATTTTGATACCAGTAGTCAGGAAATGAAAAGACGAATTGCATTAGGTCCCTGCTGTCAAGGACCTCTGCAAAGTACTGAGAGTGTCAGACTGGAGATTAAAGTGCACTTGATCCAAGCTATGGTCTTCACAGTTACTTGCTATGCAGCAGAGAGCTGGACAGTGACTAAAGATGACAGAAGAAGAATCAATACCTTTGAGTTGTGGTGCTGGAGAAGAGTATTGAACTGTAAAGAGAACAAACAGATCTGTCTTGGAGAGGGTGAATCTGGGCTGCTCCTTGGAGGCAAGGATTTTGAAGCGTCGTCTCACATACTTTGGGCATGTTGCCAGGAAGGACTGGTACTTGGAGAAGGACATGATGTTTGAAAGGTTGGAGGCACAGCACAAGAGAGGGGGAACCCAGATAGGATGGATTGACTGGGTGACTCAAGTAATGAGGGTAGATTTGTCAGAGACAATGAAATTGGCTCAAGATAGAGCAGGTGTTCAGAGCTGTTGTTGTACACAGGGTTGCTATGAGTCGCAAGGATCTCACGGGCACATAACAACAGCAACATTTTGGTTTTGGTTTTTTCCAAAGCCAAACTACACTCAGGTTTTTTTAAGATACTTTTAATAAATAATTATGGTATTTCAGGCAGGACATGGGCAGATAGTCTTTAACAGTACACAACAAGTTTAAACAAACAAACCAAAAAAAAACCACCCCAAAAAACAAACAAATTTAAAGCTCCCTTCTTCAATGGACTACTAAAATTAGAAAGTTGCTGTAAAACCCAATGAAATCTTCACTTGATGCTCTCTCAACAAGGAAAATGAAAAGTGAAAGTTGACATTTCACATTTAGCATGGTTAACAACTGTTTACAAGCCAATCCTAACTTTCACAAAATAAAACAAAAATGGCACAAATACCAATCTGAAGATCCACAATCATTTTAAAAAAATAAAGGAATCATTTGCTGCTCTTTTGAGTAATGCTACTGAGCTTGCATCACCAGAAAAGTCCAGATTGCCTAACAAAATGGTAATCAATTTTTTTAGGGGGTCTCATTATAGAGTCAAGTCTGTTATGAAGGCAGAGGGAAAGGAGGACGTAAAAACAAATTTTTGCTTTTCCACACCAGAAGGCATTTGTGCCATGTTGGTTAATGTGTAACAATACCAGGGAATCCTTCCTTCTGAGAACCCAGAGGAAGACTCTGAAAACTAGAAGATAAAAAGTGTTTCCATTCACATCAATCCAGCTTTAGAGACATACTATTAGTGACATTTATCCCTTCCACTACTAAATAACTACCTACCTAACTTTTTTTAAAAAAGTAAAACAAAAACTCAAAATTCTACATTTTTCTAAAACTTGATAAAAAATAGTATTTCAAACTATACAGTCACCAGAAGCACACAGTTATAAGAAACTCAAACATTTGACATCTCCAGCTCCTTGAGCATTCTGTGCCTGGTCTGTTTTGACATCTGCATTTCCTGCAGGGTTACTCCTATCCTTGCCAGCATCAGCTTTCCTTTTTTTCCGCTTTGGGTACATTTTCTCCCTTCTTCAGGGTTTTTTAGGTTTAGGCTCTGGCTTTTGAGGAGCAGATTGAGCAGATAACTTTGAGAATCTCCCCTGTGGCTCAATCTCCCTTAACACCCCCTTCAGCTTTTCTCTTGGGCCTGATGGGATGATGGTGGTGGAACACAGCCACTGTACTCAGGGATGTAGTAATGCACAGGCTTTGGCTGACCCAGGGGTTGTTCTCTCCTCGTCTTCATGCTGTTCAGTGTTTTTGTTTTTCTAGATGCTATTATATGTAGAATTTATTTCTTAATTTCCTTCTTGGATTGTTCATTGCTGATGTATGGAACCTTGTGGATTTTTCTTGACTTTGTGCCTTTCTATTGAATTACTGATTTTTATCTCTCGTAACTTTCTTGTGAATTCTTTAATTTTTTTCTGTATGTAGGATCATGTCCCCTGGAGGACATTATGCTGAGTGAAATATCTCAGTCACAAAGGGACAAATACTGCATGGTGCCACTGTTGTAGAATGGGTCTGTCATCAGGGTGGGGGTATGACAGAAAAAACTGGATAAATTATGTATATTGTATTGAAACAGATGAGGGAAAGAACAAATTAGAAGTGATATATGATTGAGTATTATGGTTAGCACAGGAATCCAGAATTAAGGTTGCATAGAGAAGTGACGCGGGGTGGGGGGTGGGGGGAAGGGACGTGGGAATTGTATACTAATGAAGGAATTTTTTTTTTTCTTTTTTCTCTGGAGGGGGAAGCGAACTGGTGGGGAGGGGTGGGAAGGGAGAAAATTGCGGCAATGAATTAATGGAAATCCAAAACCTCTGTAAAAAAAATAAATAAATAAAAAATAAAAAATTTAATTAAAAAAAAAAGGAATAGTTTTACTTCTCTCCTCACATAGATACCTCTTTTTTTTTGTTTTTCTTGCCTAATTGCTCTAACTAGGGCTTCCTTTGCAGTAGTGAATAAGGATAAGAACAGACATCCTTGTCTTGTTCATAATCTTAAGAGGAAAGGTCTTGAATATGTTTTCAGATATGATTTAAATGGTTTTCCTTCTCTTTTGATTTTGTTCAGTGTTTTTGTCAGGGACTTTTTAGAAGGATTTTGTCTACTGAGATGATCATGTAGTATGTGGTCTTGTCCTTTGATCTATTGATGTTGTAGACTGATTGTCTAATATTCAGCTATCCTTGTATTCTTGCGATAAACCTCACCCATCCCACCCCTATATACCTGATATATTTGTCTAGTTTTCACATAGGGTAATGCTAGCCTTTTAGACAAAGTAAATGTTTCTCTCTCTTCTATTTGTTTAGAAAGAATTTAAGAAAGATCTGAGTAACTTCTATAAATGCTTGTTAGAACTCCTGCCCCTTCTACCCCCACAATGAAGTAGTCAGTAGGAAGTTAGCTGCAGTGCTAATTGAAAAGTGGTGTCCCTCTGGCTTTTCAAAATGGTGGACACTCTCCTCCCATGTGATTTCTAGCCCGTGTGAAAACCTGCTGGAGTGTCAACTATTGTGTTCATTCAGGCCCCATGGTGTCATTTTTATCCACTTCCTCATTTTGTAATGTTGGATGTTTTTAAACTACAAAATTCCCTCTGAAGACTGCCTTTGTCTATCCCATAAATTTGGTATATTATGTTTTCTTCTCCCATTATGTCTAAGTATTTGCTGATTTCTCTCCTGATTCCTTCCTTGTCTTTAAGCCATAAACCTAACTTGTTCTCACTGCATATAATTACACCTTATGGTGACTCAATAAGGACAGAGTTGAGTTATCCCCATATGGTTTCCAAGGCTTTAATATTTTCAGCAGCAGATTGTAACATCTTTGTTCTGCATCGTAATTGAGAAGTTCAGTGTGCCAGCCTTTTGGTTAACAGCCAAGTGCTTAACTACTGCACCATGACACTCCATTTTTTAAATATTGTTGGTCATTTAATAGTGCTTGTTTAAATTTTCACTAATTTGTGTATTTTGCAATGTTCTTTTTGTTCTTCAAGTCAGATGTCATTCCATAGTTGTCATAGAAAATAATTTCTAAATTCTGAGATTAGTTTTGTGACCTATCATATGGTTTGTCCTGTATATTTGCAAATATAAATAACTTGCCTCTGGAAACCCTATGGACTTGGAGAAATGATGAAACTTATACAGGTGCTCATGTCTTTTGTTCATAGGGTCACTATGAGTCATCTACGACACAATGGCACTTAACAACAACATATATGTGCAATAGAGAACACTATGTTCTTTATTATTTTATTGTTGTATAAAATAGTCTATATATGTTTCTTAGTTGTAGGGGGTTGATGTTGTTGTTAGTTGCTGTCAAGTTGACTTTGAGTCATAGTGACCCAGTCAACAATAGATATGAACCTTGTCCTTTCCTGTGTTATCCATATGATCTCTGATATGGTTGAGCCCATTGTTGCAGACACTGTGTCAGTCCATCTTGTTGAGGGCTGAATGCATTAGGAAAACTTGCTGTCAAGGACCTCTTCAAAATTCTAAAGAGCAAGGAAGTCAGTTTAACACATAAGATGTACATGATCCAAGCCATGATCTTTTCATTTACTCTCCATGGATCTGAAAGTTGGACAGTGAATAAGGCTGACAGAAAAAATTGATGCCACTTGAGTTGTGGTATTGGAAACTAGTACTGAATGTATCATAAACTGGCAGAAATGCAACCAGCTTGTTCCTTAGAGGCAGGGAGGTTGAAGCATTGTCTAACTTACTTTGAGCATCTGGTCAGGAGGGCTAGTCTTGGAAAAAGACATCATGCTTGAAAAGATGGAAGATCAGAGAAAGAGAAGAAGACCCCAGCCAGATAGACATGTGACTGTAAGAATGGTCACACGTGTATCAGAGATGATGGATGGTACAGGATACAGAAAAATTCAGATCTGTTTATTGTTCAGAGGGTTGCTATGAGTTGCAGACACCTGGATAGCACCTAACAACAGCAACTGACTTTCCCAGAGAAATAGTGTTGTTTGACTCTTTTATTCCCTTGGTGATCTTTCTTCTAGGTGTTCTGCCCATTATTGAAAATAGTGTATTAAAGACTACAGTTATTATTGTAGAACTGGCTATTACTTTCTTAAGACCTGTCAGTGTTTGTGTTGCAGATTTTGAGGCTCTGATGTTAGGGGTGTGTGTGTGTGTGTGTATACAACTTATTTGAAACATTGCCTTTAGAAAGAATTCAGACAGCTAATATTATCTTCTGATAGTGAAGATATCAATTGCTTTTGGCTGTTGCTAAGGTCATTAACAATTTCAAGTAGTTTGAATCCATTTCAAGCCATCAATAAATCCCTGACTATCTAGATGATTCTGAGCCAAGTAGTTATTCTAATTGTTTTCATCCTTAATCTTAACCTGTAATCCTTTGTAGGCCCAGTGAAAGCATAATTCCACTTGTGGGAGTAGACTGTACTTTCCAGAGTTCCAACTTGTGGGAGATCCTGGTCTACAACCTTTGACCAGACAAAGCTCTTAAGTGTGTTGGCCAGTTCACGTTTTCTCTCCTGCAGTAATTTTCCACTAGCTTATAAGGCCATCAGGAGAATCTGGTGGCCTGCTGCAGTTGCACTGTCACCTAAACACAAAGTTTGAACCCACCAACTGCTCAGTGGGATTAAGATGGCCATTTCCTCCTCTGCAATTTACTGCCTCTAAAAACCTGGAGGGTCAACTATGGCTCATTTCAGACTTGAAAATACTCAACAACTATCTCCACCTTTGAAATAACAGCCCAAAATACCAGAATTAGATATTATGGAGTTTTTCCTTCTACTACATGTTGAGCTGATGATTCTTTACTATCTTGTATTTGATTCGTTCATTGTTTCTTTGCATGATTTAATCAATCCAATTTTTTTAAAAGAGCCCTGGTGATATAAAAGTTAAATGTTGGAATGTGTAACAATAAGTTAATAAAAAGCCAACTTTTCGTTCAATTTTCATTAAGAACACAATAAAATTTTCTTTAAAATATGTTAAGTGTTGGTCTGCTAACCAAAAGTCTAGCAGTTCCAACCCCCAGTTGGCTGCATGAAAGAAAGATGAAGCATTCTGTTTTTATTAAGATTTACAGCCTTAGAAACCCAACAGAAGATCGCCCTTACTCAGAAGCTGCTTGATGCAGGTGTGTTTAGTTTTGAGGTTTGGTCTAGATTTTCTAGTTGTTTCTGGTGGATAGGTTTCTAAGGAAATTGTTCAAATAATTTTCCTGTCAGCCTCCCAGTTTTAAAATTTTATCTTCAAATACAGAGGCATACTGTATAGATTAAGATTTTAATTTTTACAAATTTTATTTCAGCTCGTGATGCTGATGAACGAGAAAAGTGGATCCATGCCTTAGAAGAAACCATTCTTCGACACACTCTTCAGCTTCAAGTAAGAGTCTCAACATGGTTTCTTTAAATTTGTTTCTTTTCCATTTTTAAAAACTGATATGATGTAATGAGAATTTTTCATTTCTGATCTACTTATTTTTACTTTATAATGGGAATATGTGTATAGTAAAATCATATCATTTCTGCTTTCCAGAAGTAAAATATAGATTTTTGGCTAGAACAAGATAGTGCAAGACAATGTTGAAAGTGAATTATTATTTTAAAATATGCCAGATTCTTTTTGTTTCAGAGTTTTTTAAACTTAGTATTTATAATTGATTATTGACATGACCATGTTATCTAATTATGCATGATAATAGACAAGTGACAAAAATTGACCTAACTTTGTTGTTATACAATCTGTTACCATATGTAAGAGGCAGAAAAATCAACCTAAATAGTTTAAGAAAAACAAATATTCTTGCTCGTACAGAGTTTGATAATGGTGTTTAAATA
Organism: Elephantulus edwardii; assembly: GCF_000299155.1. Taxonomy (NCBI): domain Eukaryota; kingdom Metazoa; phylum Chordata; class Mammalia; order Macroscelidea; family Macroscelididae; genus Elephantulus; species Elephantulus edwardii. The sequence continues at coordinate 6,904,086 of NW_006399755.1, forward strand.
ATATAATGCAGAACCAGATCCTCCAACTTTAATTTTAGGTTTGATAGGACCAATAGGCAATATCATGATGGATGGAGAGGAAATTGAAATTGTCAACAGCTTCATCTTGCTTGGATCCAAAATTAACATCCTTAGTACCAGCAGTCAGGAAATAAAGAGATGCATTGCAATGGGAAAATCTTCAGTCAGGGACCTCTCCAAATTATTGAGGAGTAATGGTGTCAATTTGAGGACTAAGGTGTGTCTGATTCAAGCCGTAGTCTTTTCTGATCACTTGTTATGCATCTGAGAGCTGGACAGGGAATGAGGATGACTTGGAAGAATTGATGCTTTTGAGCTGTGTTGTTAAAGAGGATCACTGAACATCCCATGGATGGTCAGAAGAAAAAATGAATATGTCTTGGAAAGGGTGCAGCCAAGGCTTCATCCCTCAAGAAGGGGAAGACCCTCAACCAGGTAGAGGTGACAAGGTGACTGCTGCAATTGGCTCTTGTTTGGTGTCCCTTTCCTTTCTCCTCCCCTGCCCCCCTAATCAGCTCTTGGGTGTTAGGAAGTGTGAAGATGGCTCAGGATAGAAGGTTCAGACCTTTTGTTCATATGGTCACTATGAGTCATACACAACTCGATGGCACCTAACAACAGCAACAACAGCAACAACAATGTAGTAATAGGATTCCTGCATTAAATAGTATTCCTATTCCCAACTTTTCTTTTTAATTTATTCTTATCATGGTCTCCAAATTCAGGTGGGATATACTCAAAGGCATATTTTGATTCTTAGAGGCTTGTTTTACTTTTCTTCAGCTTCAACTTGAACTTGAATATGAGCAACTGAGAGTTACATAGTCAGTCTCTGGCCTAATTCTAATTTATGACTGTTTTTCTACCTTATCTTTGTGCAAATGTAGTTGATAAGATTCCTGTACATTTCATCTTCATTCATTGGTGTTCAAAGCTTCAAACCTGTTCCTGAGATGGTTTTGAAATTCGAGTGGGATAGACTCATGGACACATTTTGGTTCTTGTCGATTTAATTTTCTTCAACTTCAGCTTGACCTTGCATATGAGTAGTTTGTGGTCTGTTCCATAATCAGCAACTGGCCTAGTTTTCACAGCTGCTTTGAGCTTTTCCACCAATTCTTTCCACAGATGTAATCAATTTGTTATGCATACCATCAAGTGAAATCCATATGTATAGCCTGTGTTTGTATTTCTTTTTTTTCCCCCTTCTTTTTTTAAAATTTATTTTAATGAAAGTTTATAGAGACTCTGGATTTTTATTCACATTGTTACACACTTTCCTCTCTGCCCAACCCTCCCCCAGTTAACTTTTCTCTTTGAAAAGTTTAAAAAAAAAATTATTTCATTGTTATACAATCTCCCTCCCAGTCCTCTCCACTATGCAGCTTTCATTCTGGACTCTTGTCAGGACAGTAATACCTAATCATATATTCCTCCTAAACAGTTCTCTCCCTCATCTGTTTCAATGCTGTATACATTATTTTTCCCCCTCTTAGTTTCCCCCAACTCCAATGTCATTGCCACTTTACAACAGTGGCACTATCCCATATTTGTCCTTTTGTGACTGAGATACTTCACTCAGCATAATGTCCTCCATGGTCACCCATTCTGTACAATATTTCATGAGTTCCTTATTTTTCAATGCAACACGGTATTCCATTGTGTGAATATACTACAGCTTCTCTGTTTGTTTATTAATGGGCACTTGGGGTGTTTCCAGCTCTTTGCTATTACGAACAAAGCTGCAGTAAACATGGATGAGCATATATCTGCTTGGGTGGAAGTTCTGGTTTCTTTAGGGTATTTTCCCAGTAGTGGAATTGCTGGGTCAAATGGTATTTCTATTTGCAACTTTTCAAGAAAACACCATACTGCCTTCCATAGTGGTTGCTCCATTTTACACTCCCACAAACAGTGAATAAGGGTTCCAGTTTCTCCACAACCTTGCCAGCATTTGTTGTTTGCTGTTCTGTTAAATTTTGCTGTTATTACTTGGGTCAGATGATATTTCATAATTATTTTGATTTGCATCTCTCTTAGAGCTAGGGATTTTGAACATTTTTTCATGTGTTTGAACCACATGCCTTCAGAATTGCACCACAGCTTCTTGCCATTGGGGCTCCATAGTATAAAGTTATGAGTTGCTAACATGGTGTATTGATTTTCTGGTAATTTCAGGCTCTGGTAGCATAGTCCTTTGGGAGTTGCATTGCTAAACCCAAGGTGGCACATCTCTGGCAGTTTGAATCTTCTACCAGCTCTGTAAGAGAAAGCTGGGCAGTCTCTGCATGTTTTCTACAGCCTCCCAAAAACATGGTTTAGGTCAGTTGTGAGTCAGTTCTGATTTTATAGTTGTTGTTGTTGTTATATGCCGTCGAGTCCTTTGCGACTCTTAGCGACCCTATGCACAACAGCCCTAAACCCTGCTCTATCCTGTGCCAACCGCACTGCCTCTGACACACCCATCCCGATTACCCCAGTCACCGAATCAATCCATCTCATAGAGGGTCTTCCCCTCCTGTGCTGTCCCTCCACCCTCCCAAGCATGATATCCATCTCCAAGGACCGGTCCCACCTGGCAACATGTCCAAAGTATGTCAGACGAAGCCCCAGAATCCTTGCCTCCAAGGAGTTGTTGTTATGTGCCGTCGAGTCGTTTCCAACTCATAGCGACCCTATGCACAACAGCCCTAAACCCTGCTCTATCCTGCGCCAACCGCACCGCCTCTGACACACCCATCCCGATTACCCCAGTCACCGAATCAATCCATCTCATAGAGGGTCTTCCCCTCCTGCGCTGTCCCTCCACCCTCCCAAGCATGATGTCCCTCTCCAAGGACCTGTCCCTCCTGGCAACATGTCCAAAGTATGTCAGACGAAGCCCCAGAATCCTTGCCTCCACGGAGTAGCTTGGTTTAATCCTCTCCAAGATGAATCTGTTTGTTTTCCTGGCAGTCCATGGTACATTCAGTACCCTTCTCCAGCACCACAGCTCAAAAGCATCCACTCTCCTTCTGTCCTCCCTAGTCATTGTCCAACTCTCTGATGCATAACAAGCGATTGCAAAGACCATGGCCTGTATCAGGTGCACCTTAGTCCCCAGAGAGACACTGTTGCTCCTGAGTACTTTAGAGACACATATGCCAAGTCCCTTCAGAAAATATCTTCCGTTGTCCAACCCATGATCTGACAGCTTGTATCTTAAGCTTTTTTGGTGTCTGTGATTTTATAGTATAAAAGTTATTTTGGGGGGTCTGGTTGGGGGCTTTTTTTGTTTGTTTTTTATGGCAAGAAGCAGTATATCTCTAGCCTAATTTGAAAACTCAGATGTTTTAATGAAATATACAAGTTGCTTCAAAAGAAAGTTAAGTGATGAATTCTGTATTTTACCTGTAAAAATGAGGACATTGATAACACCCTAACTTTTTTTTAATTAAATCATACTATACCACCCATTTACCAATGAATAAATATGTCAGAAGAAATGTCTTTGAGTTGTGGTGTTGGAGAAGCATACTAAATATCTCATGGACTGTCGTAAGAATAAACAGATAAGTTCTGGCAAAACTGCAGCCAGAATGCTCCTTGGAAGGATAGTGAAGCTTCATCTCACATGCTTTGGGCGTGTTGTTGTTAAGTGCTATTGAGTCAACTATGACTCATAGCAACCCAAAGAACAATGGCTTTGAATCTTGCCCTATCCTGAGCCAATCTAACCATCTCTGACACATTTGACCCCATTGCCACAGTCACTGTGTCAATCCATCTTATCTAGGATCTTCCTCTCTTGCACAGACCGTCTAATCAGCCAAGCATCATGCCCTTCTCCAAGGACTGGTAACTTCGCTATACAGCACCTAACAACAACAACAATACCACCCAAACCAGGGTATTTTCTCTTGCTTCATACACATGTGAAAGTTGGACAATAAATAAGGAAAACTAAAGAATATTTGTCTTTGAATTTTGGTGTTGGTGAAGAGTATTCAGTATACTATCATCTTCCAAAAGAACAAATCTGCTTTAGAGGAAGTGCAACTAGAGTAGTCCCCAGAGGCAAAGATGGTGAGACTTTGTTTCATAGACTTTGGACATGTTATCAGAAGAGGTCAATCCTTATAAAAGAACGTTATGTTTGGAAAAGTGGAGGGTAAGAGGAAGAGAGGATGATCTTCAATTATATGAAACAAAACATTGCAGCAGTGTATTTAAGTAAAGAGGAGATCATGAGAATGATACAGGATCTGTTATACATGAGTCCACTGAGTTAGAGTTGACTTGATAGCACTCAACAATTCATGTAAAAAAGTGACCTCTTGCCCTTTTACTTTCTGTTTTCCTCCGTACACCAACTATTTTCAACTCTTTTAATGATTAACTTTGCTAATTTCATAGCATAGGGTTTGGCATTTCATTCATTTGACATTTATTAAGCACCTCATACATGCCGTGGTGGTGTAACCCAAAGGCAGTGCCTTTCGGCCAGTTTGAATCCACTAACAGCTTCACAGGATAAAGATGGGTAATCTCTTCTCATCAACTTGATGGTAGTGAGTCAGTTTTTTAAAAAATATGTGCCAGTCCCCATGTTAGAAGATACTATTATAGTGATAAGCACTGTGGTTTGTAAAGAGGTTGTTTGCTAATTCATTGAGTGTTGTCAGCCAAGGGAAAAAACAGAGACAGGGACTCAGGGACTCAGGGGGCTAACAGCTAGGAGAACTGCAGCCCCTATGCTATGCCTTTCTTTGGTTTTATTGAGAATCATCAGTAAGTAAACAAAGGAAAATCACAAGAGAATAGTAAACAAAACCAAAGATCATAGGGAAGTAAATCACAAAGAGAAATCTTTTGTAAATAAGGCCCAATTCTTCTCTGTTGTGTACCTTATGCTTTTCTCAGGAGGGAGAGATTTGGTAAATAGAAACTAAGAATTATGTAGACTCTTAAGGATTGCCTTAATGCCTACCCCTGTAAACATTTAAGGATTGCCTTAGTGCTACAGGGTGAATTCCAGTTTGTATCAGCCTCCCTCCTATCCTGACATAGCATTTGGTTTATTATTAATATTAAATTTGATAGTTGGCTTCTCACAATTGAGAATTACAAGCATTTAATAAACTTTAGAAACATACTTGCCCTTATCATAATAAGGAAGGTACTGCTTGTATCATAAGGCACGTTTTTATATTTCTTTCCTCTAGCGTAGAAATCTTGTATAGTGACTAGGGATGATAGAAAGAGAATTGATGCCTTTGAACTGTGGTGCTGGAGAAGAATGTTGAATATACCATGGACTGCTAGGAACAGGTTTGTCTTGGAGAGGATAAAGCCTGGCTGCTCCTTGAAGTCAAGGATTCTGAAGCTTTGTCTGACATACTTTGGGCATGTTGCAAGGAGGGACCAATCCTTGGAGAGGGACATTGCAGGAGAGGAAGACCCTCAATGAGATGGATCGATTCAGCGGTTGGGGTAATGGGAGTAGGTTGTGTCAGAGACAATGAGGTTGGCACAGGATAGAGCAGGGTTTAGGGCTCTTGTACATAAGGTCGCTATGAGTCACAAGTGACTCGACAGCACACAACAACAACAGCAATAGTGTAGAAATTTACTGGCCAACTTTAGATTTGTGACTTCTGGGTACTGGTTAGACCAAATAGTGACTTTAGATATCCTGCTTGAGAAAGTTGTCTTTTAATGTTATCTATTTCAACCATTTGACCTGAGAGGCAAGAAGAATACCTCAGAAATATATGGCTTGATGTCTTATGTTTTCTTCTTTTTTCATCTGTTGGGACCAAAAGTATTTTAATCAACAATCTCTGATTTGACTCAGAGCAGAATGTAATTGTTTTTGTAAATATGACCATCTAATTTTACACAGAGAAGGATTGGCCATCCACTTCTGAAATAACAGATCTTCAAAACCCTATGCACAGTAGAGCCTACTCAAATTGGACTAGCAAGTGTGACCCTGGAGACTGAGCCTTTATGTTGGGAATCACAAAGGAGGAGGGACAGTTGGAAACAGATTAGAACATGGAATGTGAGAAACATGAATGTAGGAAAATTGGAGATTGTTAAAGAAGAAATGGAACACATAAGTATTGACATACTGTTGTTGTTGTTATTAGGTGCCATTGAGTAGAGTAGGACTCATAGAGACCCTATAAACAAAAGATCTGAACCCAGTCCTATCCTGTATCATCTTCACACTTCCCAACACACAAGAGCCCATTGCACCAGTCACCTTGTCAAGCCACCTAGTTGAAGGTCGTCTTCTACTTTGCTGACCCTCTGCCCTTCCCAATACCACATCCGTCTCCAAGGAACAGCACCTCCTAGCAACATGTCCAAAGTATACAAGGTGAAGTTTCATCATCTTGCCTCCAGAGAGCACTACAGCTGGACCATCTCCAAGACATGTGTTCATTCTTTTGGCCGTCATGGAGCAGGGAAGCACTGGATGGCTTAGAATTGGGAAAGGAGTGTGTCAGGGTGGTATTCTGTTTCCATACCTGTTCAGTCTATATGCTAAGCAAATTATCCGAGAAGCTGGACTCAATGAAGAGAAATGTGGTATCAGGATTGGGGGGAGACTCATCAATAAACTGTTAAACAGATGACACAACTTTGCTTGCTGAAAGTGAGCAGGATTTGAAGCACTTGTTATAGAAGAAGATCCAAGGAATGCAGCCTTCAGTATGGATTGCATCTCACTTTCAAGAAAACAAAGATTCTTACTACTGGATGTGTCATAATGATGGAGAGGAGATTGAAATGGTCAACAGCTTCATCTTTCTTGGATCCATGATTAACATCCTTATTACGAGCCGTCAGGAAATAAGGAGACACATTGCACTGGGAAAGTCTGCAGCTAGGGACCTTTCCAAATTATTGAGGAATAGTGATATCAGTTTGAGGACAAAGAAGCATCTGATTCAGGCCATGGTCTTTCCCATTGTTAACAATGCATCCGAGATCTGGACAGTGAATGAGGATGACAGAAAAAGAATTAATGCCTTGAGCTGTGGTGTTGGAGAAGAGCACTGGACATTGACGCACTAGGCATCGGCAAAATGAAATGGATTGGCATGGGACATTTTGAATCAGACAATCATATGATCATCTATGCTAGAAATGAAAAGATGAGGAAACATGGAGTCACATTCAAAGTTAAAAAGACCATTTTTAGAGACATCTTGAAATACAATGTTGTAAGCAACTGGATAATATCTGTGCATGCAAGGAAGATGTGTAATACCATTCAAATATATGTACCAATAACAAGAGTCCATGAGAAGGCAAAAGATGACTTCTACCAGCTTCTGTGGAAATTGATCAAACATGCAACCAAGATACATTAGTAGTAATAATGGGTGAGTGGAATTAAAAAATTGGAAACAAGAAAGAAGGGTCGAGAGTTGGGAAACATGGATTTGGTGACAGAAATGAGGCTGGAGATAGAATAATAGAATTCTGTAAAATCAGTGATTTATCAATTGCAAATACCTTTAATAAGAAACACAAATGGCAACTATACATACATATGGATTTCACCTAATGGTCTACATAGGAAACAGATTGATTACATCAGTAGGGGGGAAAAATCACTGGAGAAGCACAATATCAGCTGTGAAAATTAGTCCAGGTGCTGACTGTGGAATAGACCATCATCTGCTCATATGCAAGGTCATACTGAAGCCAAAGAAAATCCAATCCACAAGAACCAAAGTTTAACCTTGAGTCTGTCCCACCTGAATTTAAAAACCATCTCAAGTTTGAGGCCTTGAACACTAATGAGTGAAGAGCAGACTAGCCGTGAGAGGATATCAAGAGTATCATCCATCAAGAATTACATTACAAAGACAGAGGTGATAAAAGACCAAGTGGGTATCAGAAGAGACTCTGAACAAGCACCAAGAAGCCAAAGAAATGAAGAAGTTAAGGACCTGAACGGAATATGTCAAAGGGCAGCTCTGGAAGTCAAAGTATTTTAATGAAATGTGCCAAGAGCTAAAGTAAGAAAATCAAAAGAGACAGACTTGCTCAGCATTTCTTCTCTTTGCATGCTTGAAAAGATAGAGGGTCAGCAATAGAGAGAGAGAGGCCTTCAGCCAGATGAATTGACACAGTGACTAAAGCATTGGGTTCAGGTATATCAGAAATTGTGAGCATGCCTAAGGATTCGGTCTGTTGGTCACAGGGTCACTGTGAGTTGTAGTCAACCTGATGGCACCTAACAACAACAACATGGAAGAAATCATAATTTTGAAGGGATACATAAATTCTCTAGAGTTTTTGTCTGTCTTTTTTTTTTTTTTAATCTTAAAATCTGTAAGTAGATGTTGCCTACATTTGACTTACTGCTGTGGCGTTGGAACTGACTCATACCTGACCGTCAGTGAGTTTTCTAAGACTGTAAATCACAGGAACAGATCTGTCTTTAACTCTCGCAGCCACTGATAGATTCCAACCGCCAGAGAGATACCACCTTTTGGTTAGCAATATAGCTCTCTATGGATTAGGCCATCAGAGCCTCCTTTTAAAACCCAGGACTTAATATTTTAAAACATCCCCTTCTATGACCCTGCCATGCCTTGCCAAACCTGAACAAAGAAATTAGATAGTAATCTAATTTGCCACGTCATAGCCCTATTTGAGCATTTCAGTGATGAATGTTTACGATCCTTTTGATTAGTAGTTAGAAATCAGCTTATGGTCTTCTAGGTTCCTTATGAACCAATTTATAGATTTTATTAAAACACTTAAGATGTCAGTTTTGGAGAGAAGTTCCTCAATTTCTTGGCACAAAGTGGGTAAAGTTGTTTTGGATTATGTAATTAATTTTAATTTAAAATGCTTTTTTAAATGCATGTTAACTTTAACCTTAGATTGTTGTTGTTAGATGCCATCAAGCTCTGTACAACTCATCACAACCCTGTGAACAGATCTGAGCCCTGTCCTATCCTGTTTCCTCCTCACAATCTCCCTGACACACTCAAATCCATTGCTGCAGTCACGGTGCCAGTCCACCTGGTTGAGGGTCCTCCTCTCCTCTCTCCCTCTACCTTTCCAAGTATATCTCTCCCCTAGCAACATGTACTAAGTATATAAGATAAAGCTTTCTTTCTCAACTTTGTCTCCAGGAGCACTCTGGCTGCATTACCTGGTTGAGGGTTTTCCTTCTCCTCTGTCTCTCTACCTTTCTAAGTATGTATTTCTCCTAGCAACATGCACTAAGTATATGAGACAAAGCTTTCTTTCTCATCTTTGTCTCCAGGAGCACTCTGGCTGCATTACCTGGTTGAGGGTTTTCCCGCCCCTCTGTCCCTCTACTTTTCCAAGTATGTATTTCTCCTAGCAACATGGACTCAGTATATGAGGCAAAGTGTACTTTCTCATCTTTGTCTCCAGGGAGCACTCTGGCTGCATTTTCTCTAAGACTTGTTTGTTCTTCTGGCAGTCCATTCATGATTCTTCTCCAACTCCACAGTACAAATTCTTCTCCTGTTATCCTTACTCATTGTCCAGCTCTCAGATGCATAGCAAGTGACTGAAAAAACCATGGCCTGAATCAGGCACACCTTAGCCCTCAAACTGACATCATTGCTTCTCAATAATTTGAAGAGGTCCTTGGCTACAGACTTTTCCAGTTCAATACATCCCCTGATCTCCTGACTTCAGGTAGGAAGGTTGTGGATCCAAGTAATATGAAATAATTGACAGTTTCAATCTTTTCTTCATCTGTCATGATGTTGCTCTTAGGATCAGTTGTGAGGATTTTTGTTTTCTTTACATTGAGAAGTAACCCATATTGAAGGCTGCAGTGTGTTACCTTCTGTAGCCAGTGCTTCAAGTCCTCCTCAGTTTCAGCAGGCAAGATTGTGTCATCTGCTTAACAAAGGTTATATAGATAAAAAGCTAGTTATGGGTAAAAAGCTGACTCATGGCAGCCATATGCATAACAGAACATTGCTAGGCCTGCATTATCCTCAGGCTCACTAGCAGGTTCTAGTCTCTTGTTATACCTACTGTGTCAGCTCATTTCACAAGGGTGTCTACTTCCCTTACTGTTCTTCTGTGTCACCAAACATAATGTCCTCCTTCAGCAACTGATCATTCCTGTGGCACAGCCAAAGTAAGTGAGTTAGACAATACTCTATTAAGATCTTAGATGGTTTTCATTGGCTAATTTTCAGAAATACATACTTAACTATATCACTATATACTGACAGGTTGTTGTTGTTGTTAGGTGCTGTTGAGTCAAGTACGACACACAGTGAGCCTATAAACAAAAGATCTGAACCCTGTTTTTTATTGTGCCATCCTCACACTTCCTGACCCACAAGAGCCCATTGCAGCAGTCACTGTGTCAGTCCACCTTGTCGAGGGTCTTCCTCCTTCACCAACCTCCCACCCTTCCCAGCATCATGTCCTTCTCCAAGGAATAGCTCTTTCTAGCAGCATGTCCAAAGTATGTGAGGCAAAGCCTCATCATTCTTGCCTCCAAAGAGCACTCCAGATGCAATCTCTGTTTGTTCTTTTGGCCATCCATGGGATATTCGGTGCTCTTCTTCAACACCACAGCTCAAAGGCATCAAATCTTTTTCATTGTCCAGCTCTCAGACACATAGCTAGTAATGAGAAAGATTATGACCTGAATCAGATGCACTTTAGTACTCAAATTGACATCATTACTCCTCAATAATTTGGAGAGGCTCCTAACTGCAGCTTTTCCCACTGCATTGTGTCTCCGTATTTCCTGACTGCTGGTAGGTACCAGCAGTGGATCCAAGCAAGATAAAGCTGTTGACAGTTTCAGTCTCCTCTCCATCCATCATAAGGTTGCCTACCGGTCCACTGGTAAGAATCTTTGTGTTCTTGACATTGAGATGCAATCCATAGCAAAGGCTACCTTATTTTATCTTCTTCAATAAGTGCTTCAAGTCCTCCTTACTTGCAGCAAACAAGGTTGTATCATCTGCATAACGCAGGTTATTGATTAGTGTCCCTTCACTCCTGATGCCATACTCCTCTTCATAGAGGTCAGCTTTTTGGTTAATTTGCTCAACATACAGATTGAACAGTGATGGAGAGAATATAAACCTGACACACTCCCTTCCCAATTTTAAACCATGCAGTGTTCCCCTGCTCTGTTCACACCATAGCCAGTCCAGGTCTAGGTTCCACATGAGCACAGTTACATGCTCTGGGACTCTCATTCTTTTCATTGTCAGCCACAACTTGTTATGACCATACAGTCAAATGCCCTTGCATAGTCAAGAAAACACAAATAGACATTCTTCTGGTATTATTTACTTACTGATATACAGATATATAATTCTCAAGACCTCTTCTTTCTTCCTAAAGTCTTACTCTGGAAGGTCTGTTGAAGCCTGTTCTGCAAAGGTGACCCTCCTGGCATTTGTAATACCTGGGTCATAACTTCCATCATCATAGAAATCTGCTACCCACTACAATATAGCTAACTGACCTTGAGTGGTTGAACTTTATATCAGGATTATAAAAATAAGAATTGTATATCTGTAACAAATAGTTACCTTTAGTACTAAAGTGTAAAATATGAACATTGAACTAGAGTTTCAATCGCTTTAATTTTTAACTAGAACATAAAGTTTATGTATATATGCACTTGAGGAAAAAATTCAGTATTGTTAGCAGCCTGTCATAAATGACAGTATAACACTTCAATGTGTGTGTGTGTATATATGTTGTTGTTGGTGTGTGCCGTCAAGTCGTTTGCGACTCATAGCGACCCTATGTACAACAGCCCTAAACCCTGCTCTATCCTGTGCGTGTGTGTGTGTGTGTGTGTATGTAT
>NW_006399755.1:6916739-6920252 GCF_000299155.1 Elephantulus edwardii
CGGTCCCTCACAGCTGACTTTCCCAATGCAATTTGTCCCCTGATTTCCTGGCTGCTGTGACCAAGAGTGTTGACTGTGGAACCAAGTAAACTAAAACTGTTAACTATCTCAATCACTTCACCATCCATACTGTTGCTGCCAATTGACCCACTGGTGAGAATCTTTGTTTTCTTGATGTTGAGCTTCAATCCATATTGAAGGCTGCAGTCCTTGACGTTCTGCAGCAAGTGTTTCAGGGCCTCCTCAGTTTCAGCAAGCAGGGTTGTGTCATCTGCATAACGCAGGTTGTTGATGATTCTTCCACCAATCCTGATGCCACATTCCTCCTTGTGCAGCCCAGCGTCTCGGATGATCTGTTCTGCATAAAGATTGAAAAGGCATGGAGACAAAATACATCCCATATAGTGTCTCCTTGCCCTCTTCTGACGACTGCCTCTTGGTCCAAGTATAGGTTTTTCATTATTATAATCAAATGTTCTGAGATTCCCATTCTTCTCAAAGTCAGCCATAGCTTGTTGTGATCCACAGTTTGAGCTTTAAGTCATAAGCACACAAATGAACTGAAAAACAGAACAAGGGAATACTGCATGGCTTAAAATCAAGAATCGAGTGCATCAAGGATTTATCTTTTCCCCCATACCTTTTCATTCTCTGTGCTGAACACCTCATTTGAGGGACTGGACTTTATGAAGAATAATGTGACATTAGGACTGGAGTAAGACCCATTAACAACCTGTATTATGCAAATGATACAACCTTGCTCACTGAAACTGAGGTGGACTTCATGTGTTTACTTAAGATAAGGCCTGCAGTCTTTAATATGGATTGCATCTCAACATCAAGAAAACAAAAATCTTTACTCCTGGGCCAGTAGACAGTGTCATGAAAGAGGGAGGAAAGATTGAAGTTGTTAACAATTTCATCTTGCTCAGATGTGCTATCAACACCCTTGGCACTAGCAGTTCAGAAATCAAAAGACAAGTTTCATTGAGAAAAATCTACTGTCAAGGGCTTCTTTATAGTGCTAAAGAGCACTATACCAGACTAGTGACTAAGGTGTGTCTTATTCAAACTATATTATCAGTTGCCTGCTATGCATTTGAGAGCTGACTAATGAATAAAGATGACAGAAGAATTGATGCCTTTGATCAGTGATGCTGGAGAAGAGTATTAAATATTCCATGGACTGCTAAGAGGACAAACAGGTCTCTCCTGCAGAAGGTGAAGCCAGATAATTTCTTGTAGAAAAGAATTTTTTTTAATTAATTTTAATGAAAGTTTACAGAGTCATAGGGTTTCTAGTAATTCATTGTTGCACTTTTCTCCCTGCCCACCCTCTCTCCCCAATTCACTCTTCTCCTTGAAAAGTAAAAGAAAAAATTTTTCATTGTTATGTAATCTCTCCTAAGCCCACTCCACTATGCAGCCTTCATTGTGGACTTCTGCAATGACAATAATACCCAATCATATATCCCTTTTAAACAGCTCTCTCCCTCGTCAGTTTCTATACATCATTCCTTCCCTACTTTTCTGTCTTCCCTCAACTTTGATGTCAGTCCCGTTTTACAACAGTGGCCCTATGCAGTATTTGTCCTTTTGTGACTGAGATATTTCACTTTGCATAATGTCCTCCATGGTCATTCATTTTGCATAATATTTCATGAGTTGCCTTGTTTCTCAGTGCTGCATTGTATTCCATTGTGTGAATATACCACAGCTTCTATATCCATTTGTTTTTTTCATGGGCACTTGCATTGTTTCCTCCCCTCTTTGCTCTTGCGAACAAAGCCACAGTGAACATGGGTGTGCATATATCTGCTTGGGTGGCAGTTATGGTTTCTATTTTTTAAAAAAATTTATTAATTTTAATGAACGTTTAGGGTTCATTAGAGACTTAGGGTTTCCAGTCATTCACTGGTACACTTTTCTCCTTGTTGCACTTTTCTCCCTGTCCACTCCTCCCCCCAAATCACTATTCTCCTTGAAAAGAAAAAGAAAAACTCTTTCATTGTTATGCAGTCCCTCCCTCCAAGTTCATTCTACTATGCAGCCTTCACTCTGGACTTCTGTAATGACAAGAACATCGATTCATATATCCCTTTTAAACAGTTCTTTCCCTCATCTGTTTCAATGCAGTATACATCATTCCTTCTCTCCTTTTCTGTCTTCCTTCAACCCTGATGTCAGTCCTGTTTTACAGCAGCGGCCTTATGCAATCTTTGTCCTTTTGTGACTGAGATATTTCACTCTGCATAATGTCCTCCATGGTCATTCATTTTGCTTAATATTTCATGAGTTTCCGTGTTTTTCAATGCTGCATAGGATTCCATTGTGTGAATATACCACAGCTTCTATATCCATTTGTTTGTTGATGAGCACTTGGATTGTTTCCAGCTCTTTGCTATTGTGGAAAAAAAACCAACCTGCAACTAACATGGGTGTGCATATTTCTGCTTGGCTGGCAGTTATGGTTTCTTGGGGTTAAATTTCCAGTAGTGGAATTGCTGGGTCAAATTTTATTCCTTTTTTTTTTCTTATTTTTTTAAAATTTATTATTCATTTCAATGAAAATTTACTAAGACTTTGGATTTCCATTCATTCATTGTTGCACTCTTCTCCCCTCCCAAGACTCCCCCTCAGTACACTACCCTCTTGGAAAAATAAAAGAAAAATTCTTTCATTGTTTTACAATCCCTCCCCCCAGGTCCACTCCACTATGCAGACTTCACTCTGGGCTCCTGTCATGACAAAAATTCCTTATCACATATCCCTTTTAAACAGTTTTCTCCCTCATCTGTTTCAATGCAGTATACATAATTGAATTCATCTTTCTCAGTCTCCCCTCAACCCCTAGGTCAGTCTTGTTTTACAACAGTGACACCATGCAGTATTTGTCCTTTTGTGACGGAAAGACTTCACTCAGCATAATGTCCTCCAGGATCACCCATTTTGAATAATATTGCATGAGTTCATTGTTTTTCAATGCAGCATAGTATTCCATTGTGTGAATGTACCACAGCTTCTCTATCGAGTCTTTTGTTGATGGACACTTAGGTTGTTTCCAACTCCTTGCTATTGTGAACAAAGCTGAGATAAACATGGGTGTTCATATATCTGCTTGGATGTCAGTTATGATCTCTTTGGGGTATATTCCCAGTAGTGGAATTGCTGGGTCAAATGGTATCTCTATTTGAAACTTTTTGAGAAAGCGCCATACCGCCTTCTACAGTGGTTGCACGATTGTACACTCCCACCAACAGTGAATAAGGGTTCCAGTTTCTCTACAACCTCACCGGAGTTTGTTGCTTGCTGTTCTGTTTAATTTCACAATTCTGAGTAGGGTGAGATGATATCTCACAGTTGTTTTGATCAATCACTATATCGAAAGGAATTGGGAGACACAGAAGAATTTCATGAAACAACATATGAGCAAGAGCGTATGGTGATGAAAGAAGAAGTTCAGGTTGCTTTGAAGGAAATGGCAAAAAGTAAGGCCCCAGGAATAGATGGTAT
>NW_006399755.1:6924867-6927040 GCF_000299155.1 Elephantulus edwardii
TCAGTGACTGGGATAATCGGGATGGGAGTGTCAGAGACAGTGCGATTGGCACAGGACAGAGCGGAGTTTAGGGCTGTTGTACATAGGGTCGCTGTGAGTCGCAGGCGACTCGACGGCACATAACAACAACAACAACAACAACAGCTCTCTTAGATCTGAGGATTTTGAACATTTTTTTCATGTGCTTTTTAGTAATGTGAATGTCTTCTTTGGTGATGTGTCTGTTCATATCCTGTGTCCATTTTCCTATTGGATTATTTACTTTTATCTTGTTGTGGTCAAATGGTATTTCTATTTGCAACTTTTTGAGAAAGCGCTATACAGTATTCTATAGTGGTTGGAGCATTTTACACTCCCACCAACAATGAACAAGGGTTCCAGTTTCTCCACAACCTTGCCAACATTTGATGTTTGCTTTTCTGTTAAATTTTGCTTTTTTTACTCGGATGAGATGATATCTCATAGTTGTTTTGATTTGCCTTTCTCTTAGACCTAGGGATTTTGAACATTTCTTCATGTGTTTGTTTGTCATCTGAATGTCATCTTTGGTGAAGTGTCTGTTCATACCTTGTGCCCATGTTTCAGTTGGATTATTTACCTTTATCTTGTGGTGCGAGACAAGAATTTTGAAACTTCATCTTACATACATGTTTTCAGGAGGGACCAGTCCTTGGAGAAGGACATCATGTTTGGAAGATGGAGGGTCAGGAAAGGAGAGAAAGATCGTGCATGAGGTGGATTGACATAGTGATTTTAGCTATGAGGTAGGTGTTTCAAAGTTGGTAAGTTTGCCTCAGGATAGGGCAAGGTTCAGAGGTGTTGTTCATAGCGTTCCTATGTGTTGTAGATCTCTTGAAAGCACATGACAACAACAACAACAACATCATGATTTAATAGGGTCAGATATTATAACACATAGAATTAGAGATATAGGCTGGGGGGTTTTATTTGGATGTTTTGAGTGTTTTAAATTTTTATTTTAAGATCAATAACTCTTCAATCAGCTAATTAAGCCTCTAGAGCTGGCAGACACAGAGCTAACTGCTAAAAAAGAAAATATTAAAGAAAATTTAAAAAGGTATTAGTGAAAGTTAATCATATCCATCTGGTAAAATTAGTCTATTTTTCTCTATTTCTTTGACAGCTGAATTGTTAGTTATTACAGTATTGATTTATGTCAGGAAATCTGTTACCAAGCAACTGATGTTCCAAGGAACTCTATAGTCTGTTGGTTAAAGTATTCACTGTTGGCTGCAAGGCCAGCATTTCAAATCTTCCCTATGGGAGATGATGAATCAAGCTGTTTTCATAAAGATTTACAGCCTTGCAACACAACAAGATAAAGGTAAATAATCTAATTTGAAAAAATGGGCACAGGATATAAACAGACACTTCACCAAAGAAGACATTCAGATGGCCATGCACATGAAAAAATGTTCAAATTCCCTATCTCTAAGAGAGATGCAAATCAAAACAACTATGAGATATCTTCTCACCCCAGTCAGAATAGCAAAATTAAACAGAACAGCAGGCAACAAATGCTGGTGAGGTTGTGGAGAAACTAGAACCATATGGCGATTTCTCAAAAAGTTACAAAAAGAGATACCATTTGACGCAGCAATTCCACTACTGGGAATATACCCCAGAGAGGCCATAACTGACACCCAAGTAACTATATGCACACCCCTGTTTATCACAGCTTTGTTCACAATAGCAAGGAGTTGGAAACAACCCAGTACCCATCAACAAATGAATGGATAGAGAAGCTGTGGTATATTCACACAATGGAATACTATGCTGCATTGAAAAACAAGGAACGCATGCAGTTATGCTGAGTGAAATATCACAGTCACAAAAGGACAAATACTGTATGGTGCCACTGTTATAGAATGGGACTGATATCAGGGTGAGGGTAAGACTGAGAAAAACGGAATAAATTATGTATACTGCATTGAAACAGATGACGGAGAGAATAATTTAAAAGCGATATATGATAGGGTATTATAGTTATCACAAGAGTCCAGAATTAAGGGTGCATCATGTTGTTATGTGCCGTCGAGTCGTTTGCGACTCATAGCAACCCTATGCACAACAGCCCTAAACCCTGCTCTATCCTGCGCCAACCGCACTGCCTCTGACACACCCATCCCAATTTCTCCAGTCACAGAATCAG
>NW_006399755.1:6927945-6961328 GCF_000299155.1 Elephantulus edwardii
TCTGGTATTCTCTGCTTTCACCTAAGATCCATCTAACATCAGCAACAATATCCCTGGTACCACGACCCCTTCTAAACCCAGCCTGGACTTCCGGCCATTCTCTGCTGATGTGCCGTTCTAATCATTTTTGGATAATTTTCAGTAGACTCTTGCTTGCATGTGAAATCAATGACACTGTTCTGTAGTTTCCACACTCAGTTGGGTCACCTTTCTTTGGAATAGGAACAAATATAGATCTCTTCCAGTCAGTTGGCCAAGTGGTTGTTCTCCAGATTTCTTGGCATAACTTGGTGAGCACATCCAGGGCAACATCTGTTATGTGAAATACTTCAATTGGTACACCATCTATTCCTGGGACCTTATTTTTTGCTATTTCCTTCAAAGCAGTTTGAACTTCTTCATCACCATAGGCTCTTGCTCATATGTTATTTCATTAAATTCTTCTGTATCTGCCAATTCCTTTCTATACAATGATTCAGTATAAGAAAAATTACAACTCTTTATAGCTTACACCTATGCAAAGAAAATACCAAATTTCTAAGAGAAATTAGCATTACCTTCCACTGGACTGATTGGTAGCATCATGATAGGTGGAGAAGAGATTTAGATGGTTAACAATTTCAGATTGCTCAGATCCAAAATCAGCACTCTTGGCACCAGAAGTCAGGAAAAAAAAATGTTCAGCCTTGGAAGTCCTCTAGGGTAGTTCTAGTCAATACTGTGTTATGAGTTAGAATCTACCTAATGGCAGTTGGTTTAATATGTGCCAGACATTCTGTTAAATACCAAAAATACGGGGTTGATCAAAATCAGAATACTTACCTTGTTGAACCTCGCAGTGTCTAGTGGAGGAAACAAACATTCTTCAGTAATAATAAGAAGTAGTGGTTAGTGGTTGTTAGATTTGACTGCAGGAAAAAAAAATTGGAGTATGATGGATTATGCCTAATTATTGTAGTGTTTGCCTGTGTGTATACTTTTATAAAAAAATGAACTATGCATTTTAAAGGGGTGCATGCTTATTGTATATAAATTATTACTAAGTTTTAAAAATAGAAATAACAGAAATGGTAAATTATTGTGTTAAGTTCTACAAAGAAGAGTTATGTGAGTTCTAAAATATGTAATAGGATGACTGAAAATATCAGGCAGAGAGATCTGGAAAAACTTCCCCAAGGAAATGATGCTGAGTGGAAGTGCAGAGTGAAGGGTGGTCTAGGGACCTAATAAAAGACAGAATTTGGCAAGTACTTGAGGTTGGAAGGTGCATGAGAAGCTGAGAACGTAAAAACAGCCATTTTATGCAGCACAGAAAAGTTGTGAAGTGTAAAATGGAGCTAAGGGTTAGGTAGGAGTTACACCTTCTGGTCACTGTTGAAGTCATATCTTGTGTATAATATAAAGACATGGACGTTCTTTAAGTCGTGGGATATGAGTGATGAGGGATAATGGAATTTTATTGGAAATAATACTGTGGCTGTTTGTTACTTTGGGCAATCGTAGGCAGCTCACAGGGCTGTTATCAAATCCATCCACTTCTCTGTGGGAGAATGCTCAGCAGAGTCCTTTCATCAATGTATAAACCCAAACCTGTGGAGTCGATATTGAAATCTTCCATTGAGTTTACAAGGTTGTAAACTTTTAAGGGAAGCAGATAGCCTGTCTCTCGCAGAGCCACATAGGTATTCTGTTCTCAGAATTCCTTGGTACAGCCCTGGCAATCTAGTGAAAGGTGGCTATGAGTCAGAATCAATTTTATAGGAATGGGTTTGTTTACTCTGGCTACAGAGGTGAGAATGGAGTGCACGGGTCAGGGTAGAGTCAGAGAGACAGTAAGGAGGTAATTACAAGAGGCCAAGACCTGTCACCGCATAATGGTGATAGAATTGGACAGAATTAAGAATGTATGTGTTATTGTTTTGTTTGTTATGTGATGTCAAGTTGCCTGGAACTCATAGTGACCCTATGTACAACAGTTCTAAACCCTCCTCTATCCTGTACCAATCTCATTGTCTCCGTTACACCCACCACAATTAATCCAGTCACTGAATCAATCCACCTCATAGAGTGCACCTCTCCTCCACTGTCCCTCCACCCTCTCCAAGCTTGATGTCCCTCTCCAAGGCCTGGTCCCTCCTTGCAACATGTCCAAAGTATGTCAGAAGAAGCTTCAGAATCCTTGCCTCCAAGGAGCAGCCTGTTTTAACCCTCTCCAGGATGAACTTGTTCGTTTTATTATCATTCCATGGTATGTTCAGTACTCTTCTCCAACACCACAACTCAAAGGCTCAAAGGCATCAATTCTCCTTCTATCCACCCTACTTAATGTACAGCTCTCTGATGCATAGCAAGTGATTGTTATGTATGCATGTAGGAGTGAAAATGAGGATTTGATGATGGCTTGACTGTGGAGTGAGGGACCTGTCAAGGAAGACAGTTAACTTAATCGTTTGCATATGGGGATAGATCGTGATGGTTTCATATATGGAGATAAGAGTAGAACTGGGTTAGGTCTAACCATGAGAATTGGGGCTGGGAGACAGAGATTGAATTTGGCACTGGATATTTTGAAGCATGTACATATCACAAACTAATGATGAATTTAACATTGTGTAGGTTGGTTTTTTTGTCTGTGTTTGTCACTGTGCCTTTTCTACCTGTGATTTTAACACTGTTCTTCCTTAATTTTTTATTCCCAGTATAGTAGATCATATGATTGTCTGATTCAAAGTGGCCAGTTTCTCAGCTTTCTCATGCCTACATTGTAAATCTCTGTATGTTTCATTTCATTTTTTATCTGATTTTCCCGGATTCTTCATACATTCCATGTTCCATTATTAATGTTTGTTTGCAGCAGTCAGTTTAAAGACTGAAGTGTACCTTTTCTGAGCCATGGTCTTTTGAATTACTTGCTTTGCATCTGAGAGTTGGACAGTGACTAAAGATGACAGAAGAAAATCGATCGTTGTCTTTCAATTGTGGTGCTGTAGAAGTCCCAGTTGTGGAATGCCAGGAGGAAAAATAAATACATCTTGGAGAGAGTGCAGCCAGGATGCTCCTTGTAGGGAAGGATGGTGAAACTTCATCTCTCATACTTTGGGGGTGTTGTTAGGAAAGACCAGTTTTTGGAAAAGGACACCATATTTGTAAAAGTTGAGGGTCAGCTGAGGCACAGCAGTAACTGTAACAGTGGGTTCTGGTATGGCAAAGATGATAAGGAGGGCACAGGAGAGGGCAGGGTTGACATCAGCATCCTATGAACAGTTTTGAAACTGGCCCTATCCTGCACCATGTTCATGATCTGTATTTGTTGTTGTTATGTGTCATTAAGTCAACTATGATTCACAGTGATGCCATGAACAATGGATCTGAACCCTGCCCTATCCTGTCCCATCCTCACTATCTTTTATATACTTGAGCCTAATGTTATAGTGAGTGTGTAAATCCATCTCCTTGAGAATTTTCCTCTTTTCTACTGATCCTCTACCTTCCCAAGCATGATGGTCTTTTCCAAGGACCAGCCCCTCCTAACATCATCTTTAAAGTATGTGAGATCACCATCCTTGCTACAAAGAACATCCTTGTTGCACTTTCTCCAAAACATACTTGTTCTTTTAGCAACCCATGGGATATTGAGTACTGTTCTCCAACACCATGATGCAAAGTCATTGATTTTTCATTTGTCATCTTTACTCATTGTCCAGTTTTCAGATGCATAGGAAATAACTGCTAGGATCATGACTTGGCTCAAGCACACCTTAGTCTTTAAACTGATATGTTTGCTCTTTAGCACTTTAAAGAGGTCTTTGACAGCAGATTTCCACAGTGCAGCATGTCTTTTGAATTTTTGACTGCTGGTACCAAGGGTTTTGATTGTGGATTCAAGGAAGATAAAATACTTGACAATTTGAATCTTTTCTCCATCTATGGAGAATAGGTACCAGTGTTGCCTATTGGTCCAGCTGTGAGGATTTTTGTTTTCTTGGTGTTGAGATGTCATCCATACTGAAGGCTATTCTTTGATCTTCTGCAGCAAATGTTTCTAAGTCTTCCTCACTTTAAGCAAACAAGGTTGTGTGATCTATATAACACGGGCTGTTGTTGATTCTTGCACTTATTCTTTTGCCACATTCTTTTTCATAAAGTCCATCTTCTCAAATTATTTGCTAGCATACAGATTAAGTACAGAGAAAGGATTAAGGATTCAACCCTTAAGCATACATCTTTCTTGATTTTAAAGTATGCAGTGTTCCCTTGCTCTGTATGCATATAGCTTCTTGGGATAGGTGTGGGTTTCACAGGAGCATAATTAAGTTTCTGAGATTCCCATTCCTCCCAATGTTAGCCATAATTTGTTGTGAATCACAGTCAGATGTCTTCAGCTAGTCAGTAAAACACAGACATTCTTCTGGTATTCTCTACTTTCAGCACGATCCATCTGATCTTGAAGATCCATCCAGCTTGAATATTTGGCAGTTCTCTGTCACTGTGTTCTGTTGTTTGTTGGTTTTTTTGTCTTTGTTTTTAATATCTTCAGAATGATTTTGCTTACATGTGATATTAATGTTACTGTTTGGTAATTTCCATATTCTGTTCGTTCATGGTTTGTGGTTTGGTGGGTGTTTTTTGCTTTTGTTTTTTTGAGGGAGGGAAATGGGAATATATAGTGATCTTTCTCAGTCAGTTAGCCAGGTACCTTATCTTCAGGATTTCTTGGCACAGTGGGGTGAGCACATTTTTGTTGGAACATGTCAATTAGCATTTCATCAATTCCTGTGGTCTTAGTTTTGTTTTTTTTCTTTAATGTGCAAATTGAAATTACAAAATGTGTGTGAATGCAGCTTAAACTTCCTTCATTACCATTGGTTCTTGATTATATTGTATTTCCAGGAATGGTTCCTTGTTGGCCAAATCTTTTTGATACAGTGGCTCTGCTATTGAATTGGTTCCAACTGATATTAATCTTCCATTGGTTTCAGAGGCTGTAGTATGAAGCAGCAGGATTTGAATTGACAATCTTTCTTTGCAACCTCATGTGGTACACACCGCACCAGAAAGGTTGGGTATAGCACAAGAACTTTTCTGTAGTAGAATTTATTCAGAACGTATATATTGAGTCCTTTGTGCAGGGTACACTATGCTAGTTTTTGTACAAGGTACCAGTAGAGTTGCAAAATTTAATGAAATACATAGTTGTGGGCGGGAGAAAAATAGCTCTTGGGAAATAGGCAAGAATAGAAAAAGACATTGTTTTCTAATTAACAGGGCAATATCTGTGATCTCATGCATTTTGGAGTAATTTTCTGTTGAGGTCCTCCTGAATCCCTTTTAGTCTAATTTAAAGTTAGGGGGTTTATTGGTGAGGCATCCTCACAACCAATTACAGTCTTTATGAGACTGTAGCGCAACAGCATACTCAGGATATGTCATCACATTAATGATTGTAAGCTTTTGTTTATTGATACAGTATCCCTTTCTCACTCCTCCCACCCCATCCCCAAAGTGACGTAAACAACTATCAGGAAGTAAGCAAAACCAGTTTCCAACATGAAACTTTTGGAAACACTGGTGATGACGAGCTGAAGGCTGGTGTGTGTAGGAACACGTTTAGGTCTTTTACCAGGTCCTTCCCCAGTCGCCACCCAATGGGAAGAAGAGGGATTGAAGTCCCGCTGCCAAATTGCATTCCCAGGAGTAACCACTTCCCTCCCCAGGGGCGGTGCCAGGGCGCGGGGCGGCGGCTGCGTGTCCCGCAGACCTGGTCCTGCGCGGCGGGCGGCCCTGGGCCCGGACCCCCAAGGTGAGCCCTGCGCCCTGCTAGGGGGTCGGGTGGGGGCCTGTTCCAGCTGGGGGCCGCCCCCCACCTCCCCTGCCCCGCGCGCTGCCTGCCGCTCAGGCGGCGGACTCCCTCCCACCTCCCCAAAACTGACCCAACCGCCAATCGTCAGCCGCTCACCTCCCCTTCAGCAGGTGACCCATGGCCAATCGCCAGGGGTCTCTTTGCCAGGACCCGACAGGACCAGCCAATCGTGGCGTCCCCAAGCGAGGCGGGGTAGGGAGGGGTGTCCCGAGGGACCAGCTGGACAGAGTTCCGTCTGACTGTGCTGCTGTCCTGGGGTCGGTCGAGAGGGGTGGCATAGGGGTGCTCGGGAGCAGCCCCCGGCTCTCTGCTCCGGAGGAACAGCGAGCAGGGGCCTTGGCGAATGGCTTGCTTGCTGGCCACTTGCAAAGTGAGTAGACCCTGGGGCTCTGCGAGCGGGGCCGGCCCCCACCCCTGAGTCCCGAGGTCCCCACTGCTGGCCCTGGGCCAGGCCGAGGGCGCAGGTCTGGGTGTCCCGGCCTCCACTTGGGGGGCGGGTGGAGGAGTGAGGAGGAAGTCGCGGCTGCCCCGGCCCTCCCTCCGCGGGGCGCCCCGGCCCTCCCTCCAGGATTGGAGGCTGAGTGCAGGGGCCTCTCCATCCCAGCGAGGTGTCTGCTACAGCTACGTAGGGCGGCAGACTCAGAAGGGAGTCTCTTTCCTTGCCTAATTGATATGGTAAAATTCTTTTTCCCTTTCGAAAACTATCACAGATTATAAACAAAAAAGTTGAGCTTTTTTTTCATAGCAAGGCTTGATTTTGACTCTCAGTTGTTGGCCAAATATTTTGTTTTCATTTTGTTTGGCACTGTGTTCTTGGCTTGTCCTGTATTTTTGTGTGAAATAATTGTGGGTGGTGTTATTTGTGTGTGTAGGCAGAGAAAGAGGTGGTTTTATGAGTTTCTCGAGTGGCTTAAACAAAATTACTGAAAACTTTGAAACCGGCTCATGGAGCTCATGTAAATAAAAAGGGAAGGGCTTAGATTCTTGACCTTGTTTAGTATGGAAAGTATCTCAGACAAGGAAGTTTGTGTCATAATGTATTTATTTATTTATTTATTTTTAGTATTCAAAAAAACAAGTCTTTGAGACAAGACCACTTATTTTTCCTAACTTAAAGTAACATTTTCCTTGTTGATCCTTAAACAGTTTCTTTTTTAGTGTATTTAGTTACTACGTTTTTTGAAGGAGAAACTAGGGAATAATTTTAGCTTTTTAGTAGTTTCAGTTTTAAGATTTTTGTAGTGACCATTAAAATTGTACATTCTCATGAAATTAGCTATGCATCATCTCTCAGAGCATTGTCTAATAAACCAACTAAATCATAAAACCTTTCAATAATTACTGTTAATACCTCATTTAATATTTACTTACTCGGCCTACTAAAAGTCAACATAAATGCAAATACCAATGGATTACCTTTCAACTTGTTGTTGTTGTTATGTGCCATCAAGTAGCTTGCGACTCATAGCGACCCTATGCACAACAGCCCTAAACCCTGCTCTATCCTGCCCCAACCGTACTGCCTCTGACACACCCATCCCGATTACCCCAGTCACCGAATCAATCCATCTCATAGAGGGTCTTCCCCTCCTGCTCCATCCCTCCACCCTCCCAAGCATGATGTCCCTCTCCAAGGACCCGTCCCTCCTGCCAACATGTCCAAAGTATGTCAGACGAAGCCCCAGAATCCTTACCTCCAAGGAGTTGCTTGGTTTAATCCTCTCCAAGATGAATCTGTTTATTTTCCTGGCAGTCCATGGTACATTCAGTACTCTTCCCCAGCACCACAGCTCAAAGGCATCAACTCTCCTTCTGTCCTCCCTAGTCATTGTCCACCTGTCTGATGGATAACAAGTGATTGCAAAGACCATGGCCTGTATCAGGTGCACCTTAGTCTCCAGAGAGACACCGTTGCTCTTAAGTACTTTAGAGAGGAACCATCTAAAGATTAGTAGAGAATTTAATTTAGTTCAAACTATAAGAATGATTCAACCAGAAGAAAACATTGGGACACCATGCTGTGTTGGTCTGAAAGATAGACAGTTGAATAGTTTGCACTCTATTGATTGAGAAAGGAAACTGTAAAAAGACAGCACTCTGAAATTGGGCTTTCATTTTTAATACTGTTCTAGGATAGCTTGGGAAGTGTTGAGTTCTGTCATTAACCAAACTTTTGCTGTAATTACTGATTACTGATGTTTATATTGATTAAGATTTATCAAACTAAAAAAATCTCACTGTTGTTTCTAACTCATAGCAACCTTCCACCAGGTTTTTTAAGCTGTACATTAGACTTAACAGGAGACTGATAAATAGAAGTTAGATATAAAGATGGTAAATTATAACAGGAAGAGACTCATATATAGGGAAGACACATTGACTGTTTTTATAATTGCTATATATTGTAATTAGGGAGCACTGGGGGCCTGGATAAGGACTAAGGCTGCCACCCAAAAGATAAGCAGTTTGAATTCACCAGCTGCCCCATGGGAAAAAGATGGATAGTCTTCTCCCATGAGATTTGGAGCCTCTGAAAACATGCTTGGAGGGACAACCATGAGTAAGTTCTCACTAGCTAGCAATGACTGACTGATAATGTATTTAGAACAAAATAATATTTAGGAAAATTTTCAATAAAAGTTTGAATGCTGTACGCTCAGAAACTAGTTCTTGAAAATAAAATTAAACTAAGTATTCGCACTGAATATTTTTATTAAAGCTCTATCGTACTCTGGCGTTTAGTCATTGACAGCTGTTTTCATGTCCAGTGACTTTTCTCTCATTGCAATTGAATCCAGTCACTTGTTGTTGTTGTTGTTATGTGCCGTCGAGTCGCCTGCGACTCATAGCGACCCTATGTACAACAGCCCTAAACTCCGCTCTGTCCTGTGCCAATCGCACTGTCTCTGACACTCCCATCCCAATTATCCCAGTCACTGAATCAATCCACCTCATAGAGGGCCTTCCTCTCCTGCGCCGTCCCTCCACCCTCCCAAGCATGATGTCCCTCTCCAAGGACCAGTCTCTCCTCACTACATGTCCGAAGTAAGTTAGACGGAGCCTCAGAATCCTTGCCTCCAAGGAGCCACCCGGTTTAACCCTCTCCAGGATGAATCTGTTTGTTTTCCTAGCAGTCCATGGTATTCTCAGTACTCTTCTCCAGCATCACAGCTCAAAGGCATCAATTCTCCTTCTATCCTCCTTGGTCATTGTCCAACTCTCTGATGCATAACAGGTGATTGCGAAGACCATGGCCTGTATCAGACGCACCTTAGTCTCCAGAGAGACACCACTGCTCTTCAGCACTTTGGAGAGGTCCCTAACAGCAGACTTTCCCATGGCAATGCGCCTTTTAATTTCCTGGCTGCTGGTGCCAAGACTGTTGACTATGGAGCCAAGCAAACTAAAGCTGTGTACAATCTCAATCTCTTCACCATCCATCCTGATGCTGCCGATTGGTCCAGTGGTGAGAATCTTTGTCTTCTTGACATTGAGCCTCAATCCATATTGCAGGCTGCAGTCCTTGACACTCTGCAGCAGGTGCTTCAGGTCCTTCTCAGTTTCAGCAAGCAGGGTTGTGTCATCCGCATAACGCAGATTGTTGATAAATCGTCCACCAATCCTGACCCCACATTTCTCCTCATAGAGCCCAGCCTCCCGGATAATCTGTTCTGCATATAGGTTGAAGAGGTATGGAGATAGGATGCATCCCTGGCGTACGTCCTTCCCAATTTTGAACCATGCAGTGTTCCCTTGCTCTGTTCTGACGACTGCCTCCTGGTCCAAGTATAAGTTTCGCATTAGAACGATCAAGTGTTCTGGGATTCCCATTCTTCTCAGAGTCAGCCACAGTTTGCTATGATCTACACAGTCAAATGCCTTTGCATAGTCAATGAAGCACAGATAACATTCCTCTGGTATTCCCTGCTTTCAGCCAAGATCCATCTAACATCAGCTACAATATCTCTAGTACCACGACCCCTTCTGAAACCAGCCTGGACTTCTGGGGTAGTTCTCTGTTGATTTGCTGTTCCAGTCGTTTTTGGATAATTTTCAGTAAAATCTTGCTTGCATGTGAAATCAGTGAAATTGTTCTGTAGTTTCCACATTCGGTTGGGTCGCCCTTCTTTGGGATAGGAACAAATATCGATGTCTTGAATCCAGTCACTAGGTACTATTAAATCAACCTCAGAAATACTTTTCAGATTCTCAGATTTGACCTCCTTTCCCATCCTTCTTCCCTTAAGGTCATACTGTTTTTAATTAAAGCTCTTCACCTTTATTTTTACTTTTACAGAAACCTTCTGATTAGTCTTTGAGTCACTGGATTCCCTTTAACCTATCCTTTTAGTCCCAAAGAACATGTCTTAACTGAGTTACTCTTCTGCTTAAAATCTGTTTTGAAAGCCCTTGCTTGCCAAACTCCAGCTGTCTGACATATCCTTTAAGACAGTCTGGTCCTAATTTATCTCTCTGGAGTCAAGACTTAGCTCCAGGAACTCCACCCAAAATTTTGCCTCCAGCACTGTCAACTATTTCTTATTTGGAGTATGCCATGGTCTCTTAAAATTTTTTATCCTTTCATAGACTTTCTTTGTTTAGGATTACCCTGTTATATCTCAAATTATAATCTTCAGTTCTTCATTTAACACACAGCTCCTGTATTACCTTTTCTAT
Organism: Elephantulus edwardii; assembly: GCF_000299155.1. NCBI lineage: Eukaryota > Metazoa > Chordata > Mammalia > Macroscelidea > Macroscelididae > Elephantulus > Elephantulus edwardii. Next base: position 6,938,483 of record NW_006399755.1, read on the forward strand.
GATGTCATCTTCCAGGCAAAGAGAGTTAGTTACCCTTGTCACATGTTATTACTGTGCATTTTGTTCATATGTCTATTTTACAACCCAAGTTAAGTTGTATTATAATATTTTTATTCTTATACTTGATTCTTGCCTTAAGTTCTCACATCCTGAACTTGTGGAGCCTTGCCCATCTTTGTATCCCTAGGCCATTTTGAACCTAGTGTAGTGCTTAGCATATAGTAGATATTGAGGAAATATTTGTTAAATGGTCAAAATATGAGACCCAGTATTATCTGACATGCGTAAACCTTTGGTTTCGTTGTACTGGAGAGTTGGAAATATTAACTAGGCATCAGACACATTGGTTGCTACCAAAAATAAGAGAAGGCTTGAAAAAATGTTTTTATGAGCAGATTTCCCAGGTTAATACTCTTAAATATGTATGATCTCTAACGTAGGTGAAAGGATGTTTGTAATGAAAAACCAGAAAACCCGTTGCTATCATGTTAACTCCAACTTGGCATAAATTGGTTTTGCTTTACCATGAAAAGAGACTATGGTACTGGCTAGAGAAGTACTTGAAAGAGGTAAAACTCACTGTTGTAGAATGGGACTGACATCAGGGTTGGGGTGAGACTGAGAAAGATTGGGTAAATTATGTATACTGCATTAAAACAGATAAGGGAGAGAACTATTTAAAAGTGATATATGATTGGGTATTATGGTCATGACAAGAGAGAGTCCAGAATGAAGGCTGCATAGTGGGATGTACTGGGGGAAGGGGGGATTGTATACCAATGAAAGAATATTTCTTTAATTTTCCAAAAAGATGAGTGAACTGGAGGGGAGGGGTGGGCAGGGAGAAAAATGCAATAATGAATGAATGGAAATCCAGATTCCCTGTAAATGTTCATTAAAATTAATAATAAAAAATTAACATTAAAAAAGGTAGAAATTTAGCTGACTTGATATTTTCTGTAATATCCTTTGAATATGATGAAAATACTTGGCCCATATTGATAGATATTCAGTAAATTTCAGTGTTAAAATGAAGATAGTGGTTTACTCTGTGTGTGGATATGTGCATGCAAGATTGATGATTAAAAATAAGAGTATATGACTTTCTCAGCAGGAGAAGGATGGACAGTCTCCTCCCATGCAATTAACGGCCTCTGAAAACCCGCCAGAGGGTCACCTATTGGTGGGTTCTGACTAGATGGTACATAACAGCACAACATTGACTTTCTAACAGTGGAGTTCATTTCTTTCTGGAGACACTTAAGAACTTTGTTCTTCAGTATATTAACTGAGCTACTCATTTAGTTTTCTTCCAAAATATGCCACCTCAACCAAATTAATTCCGCTTACTCTACTGTTTCTTTGCATTCTTTGCATTCCAGAGAGTAAAATCTGCTTTCATCAGTCGTTCTTATTCATTTTCAAGGTTATACTAAATGATAAAGCTTTGCTTGTTGTTTTTGCTTTTTTTTTTTTGTCATATCATTAGAAGATCTGAGTATAATTATAATTTCTTACTGTGACTTTACTTAAATGAAGTTTATTTTCTTCAAAGGTGAATGGAAGACTCTGTCCAGTGAAGTATTTATCTGTCTAATGAAATTTATCTGTTTATCTAGAAATACTGGCTTCACAGAATCCTAGTACTTGAAAGATACCTTTAACTTAAAATTCAGTCTTCATCTTTTATAGTAGAGGCTTCCCCAGGAGACACAACTAAAGATTAGAATAACTAGAATACAACCCGAATAACTCTCTTTTTTAATTATCTCCCAAAGAGAACCAGGGTGCTGCTGGTGAATATTACTTTCCATCCTTTTTCACCATGATTCCCAAGCCCCAGCTTTTTATTTCAGCCACTAATTTTGGTTTCCTTTCAGACCAAGCACATAGATGTGAAAATTATTATCGTTTTAGAATACTTCACTAAGAATATTGTTCCCCATTTGGTCTTCTTGTGCTTTTCAGCCTCTCTCTGTGCTTATACTAGCTAGTGCCTCAGTCTAAGAATATGCCCTTTCTGGTGATGGTTCTCCATTTTCTTGCCTGTTTGAATCTATGTCCATCTCTGTTCTGTGCCCCAGGAAGTTGACCTCTTAACTGCTGGAATTTCATGGAAGTCTTTGTCCTTTGGCTTCTGGTTACATATAGCTAGTGGTAAACAGTGGCAAGGGATAGAGAGTATGAGAGAAAAAACTTTGGGAGTATTTCTAAGAAACTTAATTAAAACTTGTTTTTGTGCATTCTTAAAAATGGTGACACTTTTGACTTCAAGATAGTGTTAAACTGATTGGTGGGCAGTAATCTGTGATTGGTGAAGAGAACATGATTTTTTAATACCATACTAATAAGCCATCTAATATTATTTAGATCCTAGAGCTGAGGGTCAGGGACTGCAGCCTTCAATATGGATTGAGAATCATTATCAAGAAAACAAAGATTCTTACCACTGGACCAATTGGCAGGCAGCATCAGGATGGATGGTGAAGAGATTGAGATTGTTCACAGCTTTAGTCTGCTTGGCTCCACAATCAGCATTCTTGGCACCAGCAGCCAGGAAATGAAAAGACGTATTGCCATGGGAAAGTCTGCTGTTAGGGACCTCTCTAAAGTACTCAAGAGCAGTGGTGTGTCTCTGGAGACTAAGGTGCGTTGGGTACAGGCCATGGTCTTTGCAGTCACTTGTTAATGCATCAGAGAGCTGGACAGTGACCAGGGAGGATAGAAGGAGAATTGATGCTTTTGAGCTTTGGTGTTGTAGAAGAGTGCTGAGGGTGCCATGGACTGCTATGAAAACAAACATTCAGCCTGGAGAGGGTTAAGCTGGGCTGCTCCTTGGAGGCAAGGATTCTGAGGCTTCGTCTGACATACTTTGGTACTTTGGTCATGTTGTAAGGAGAGACCTGTCCTTAGAGAGGGACATCATGCTTGGAAGGGTGGAAGGCAGGCACAGGAGGGGAAGGCACTCTGGGAAGTGGATTGATTCGGTGACTGGGGCAATCAGGATCAGTGTGTCAGAGACAGTGAGATTGGCACAGGACAGAGCAGAGTTTAGAGCTGTTGTACATAGGGTCACTATGAGTAGTAAGCAACTCGATGGCACATAACAACAACAACAGAGCCACTATAACCCATAGCTTTAAAGGAAGATATTGTCAGCAGATGAACCAACTAAACTGTTGGATGATTTAACACCACATAGTCTGTGGGGGTATTGTTTGGTGGTGTGATGTGGTAGATGTTATTTTTCTTTATGGTTTGGCTTTTTTGTGGTTACCACTTGAGTTACAGCCACAGGTTTATTTTTATTTATTATTGAGTCATGATCATGTTGGCAGAAGGCAGAGGATGAGGAGGGGGCAAAACCCTCTTAAATATGCTACTTTGTTTTCTTTTCTCCTTTTTTTAGTATTTCATGTGTTCTGGACTAGTGGTAAATGATTGTTAGTGTGTTTTGTTTTGTTTTTAGTACTATGCACTTTAAATGTTAGAAATTTATTTTGCTTACAAAGGCATAGCTGGGAAGTTACAATTGAGGTATTCTATTAATGAATTTTAAAGAAAATTGTTAATGATGTTGCTTGCCAAAACACATCTAAATTATTTTTTTATTTGAATGAAAGTTTATGAATCATAATGAGATTTTTATTTAGACATTTGTTTTATAACTAATTCTCATTAACTGATGTAATCAGTTAATCACAGTATCAACTTAATATATACTGCCTTTCCTTTTGCTCAATTTAGAAACTTAAGTAAGTTTATTCACCTTTCTTTGGTTCCATGATCTAGCTTCAGTCCATGTTATACAATATTTCATACATCCTTACTGTTTTTCAGTAATGTATAGTTCTCTGTTGTGTGACTTTACCATAGTTTATTTAGCCATTTGTCGTTTGGAGGACACTTTCCAACCCTTTGCTGCAATAAACATGGGGTGTGTATGTCAGTTTGTGTTCAGTTCTTGGGGAAATGTATACCTCAAGGTGGATCTATACTGTATCAAATGGCATTTCTGTTCCAGACTTTCTAAGGAAGCATCAAAGTATATTCCAGAGTGGTTTTATTATTTTACATTAAAACACTTGTAAATCTTTTTAAAAATATTTATAACGTGAACAATCTCCGAAGATACTTTATATAAAATTTTTGAATCTAGGTTTTATTTTTTTTAAAAAAAAGCAAAACCCCATAATATAAAAATGACTATTAATATATAAAGTGAGCTCTGTCTCAAATATCCCCTTTGATCAGTCCTACTGTCAGTGGTGGTTTTATGTTTCCTGTACATGTGCGTGTGTGCAACAAAGAAAGGATAAAATAACTAAAATCTGGAATCTGTTTTATTTTTGTCTTGTTATCTCAATTCAGAATCTGTACACAAAATGCATTTTTTATTTTTGTGATTTAAAACAAGTATTTCTGATTATATTTCTGAAACCTCACACAGTTTTTATTTTTTGTGTGTGTGACAGACATATCTTAAAAATGCTAGTTAACAGCTGTTATAGAAATATTCACTGGATCATTTATTGTCCAACCTTGGACATTTTGAAGAATGAAGGCGGCTACTTATAATAGTATTGCTCACAGGACAGTTGTAAGCAAGCATTGTCCCAGTAATGCCGAATAGCTGAATTTTCTTTATGTAGTTATTGTTTTAACTATAACATAAAATATTTTCTAGTTCTTCATTGTTCAGGGATATAGTATAGTGGTATCTGTTACATTAATCACATGCACACACCATCACTTACAACTTTCTAGGTGTTTTTATTGACTAGTGGGGGAGAGTTTCAGAAAAGAAAAAAAAGATATCAAGAATTTAGCTAGAGAAAGAAGAATGTACAAATTAAAAAAATCCTTATTCAGTTGCTGTAATAACCTAATTATTTTATGTAAGCAGGGGTAGTATTTTGTACTATAAAAGGATTGTATTAGAGGTCCATATCAGATGAAGAATAAGCATTTGTGCTAAGGGCTATTATTGAGGCTCTTGAATTTTGACTTCTTGATGCCTATTTGGTTAAGCAGTAAATTTCTTTTACAAATACATGTAAACAGTTAATATTTGCTTTGTAATATTCTTTTTAAAATTGAAATATGATACTATACATAAGTTGTTTTCTTTGTTAAAGATAAAAAGGAGTTGTATTCAAAGGTAGATTTGGGTATGATGGTAAAGGATGAAGCTTTATATATGTAGTTTGATTCTTTGTTACCAAGTTCAGATGTAATACCCAGTAAGTCTCTTTTTCTGATCTATTTTCAAACTGTTTCACCATTTATTTTATTAATTGCTAGTATCTTTTCGATAACTGGGTTTTGTTTTTTAAGTTTATTAATTTACTATTTTCCTTTTATAAAAGGATGTTAAATATAGGTTAACTCTAGACTTATCTCATTTTCTTTATTTTATGTCTCTATTAAGATTGCATGTGGTTTATTGTATAATCGAAGCAGTTTCTTTTGTTGTTTTAAATTTAGTTTGTTGCATGCCTTCTATATATTAGCCACTATATAAGATCTGAAGATACACTGGTGAATTCTGGTTATACAGGATTATAAAATATGAAGGAAAAGTAGAACATCCACCACTGTGTTACAGTATTTAATTTATCCAACAACTTTGTGTGATTTTTATTATTATACCTACTTTATAGATGAGAAAATGGAGGTATAGAGTGGAACTGACCAGATCAAACCAGTAATTGGACAACAAAGTGTGGATTAAAGATTTAAAATTAGATCAGCTAATTAAAAGCCTGTGCTCGTTTTCAGATCCCATCTGATAAGTTTTACTTTTCTTTTTAGTGTCTTTATTCCATGAACTTTTTTTCATGTATTATTACAGTTTAATAGAAAAATATTGATTTTAAGTCAGAGATCGAGTTGGAATTCCAATTAAAAACAACAAAAACTTCCAGCTGTATTATTTTAATAAGTACTTGTGATATATACCTACTCTACTATGTTGTGATGATGAAATACAAACATCTATAGTGTCTTGCACTTTTCTAATTGAAAAACAAGACACATTTTCATACATATTGTATATCTGTAGTATTAGATTTGCTCATATGGAGCTAAGCAAATGACTTTTCCTTTTAGTGCTTTCTTGGAGTACCTTGCAATTGTTGTTAAAGTAGTTGACCATTTTGCCAGCAGACACACCACCACCTAATTGATAAAGAACCTAATTTGGGCCTTACATATCAAGGACGTTACTTTAAATGGAATATACTTTCTTGAAGATACAATGAAGGAAAGAACTTATGATAGCCTCGATTTAAGGGATATTTAAAAAGTTATACTCACTCCAGTGAATTACTTTTAGTAGTAATTTTTACCTTCAATTTCCCTATATGATTAAATCTTCTGTGAGCTAACATGGGTAAGGTCCATAGACAGCAAAGGTTTTAAAAGATTCCCAGATTTGTAGTAACTTAAAAGAATTGCAGATTCATAAACCATACATAATTTCCTGGCTTATTTGAGATTTCTGTAATACTTTTTTTTTAACCATTAGCCCAACTTTAATCTACTTGCTAGAGAGAAAAGATGATACAATTTCTCAAATAATGTAACTTTCTAATTTAAATTTCTAAACATTGAAGAGTCATTACATTTGTATTAAAACATAGTTCTTTTTTGTTTGTTTTTTTAAGCCTACAACTTGCTGCTCATGTGTCAACTTTTTCCTCTACATAGATTTTTTTTTCTCTTATTAATCCTTTACTTAATGATTGATGTCAGACTCACAGCATGGTAACTTTCTATTCTCTCTTTTCCTTACCTTTATGGAAGATCAGTACCACACTTGCTTTTTTCCAGTCTTCTGGTATCTCTCCAGTTCTTGAATTTTCAAAAATAATTGTAAGTGATTCAATTGTAAGTATGCTTTCTACTTCTTTCATTGGATGAAAGCTTGTCTGTGATGCATGTCATCTCACATTGCTAATTGTAAAAGTAAACTTTCCAGATACATTCATATTTTAATAAAAATTACTTTTCTACAAAGTTTTCATTGATTATAGGGTATGTGTCTTACAGTCTTTTTTTTTTTCTTTTAATCATCCACTTTTTGTCAAATTAATGTCATTTATTTTTTCATTAAAAGGCTTGCTCTCTTGGGTATTTTCCCTTTGTTAACTTTTCATGTTATTTTATAGTTCTACTGCCAATAATTTATTTTGTTGTTATTCCAAACTTAACTGTGGGACTTACATAAATTTCTCTATTTCCAATATATATTCTTTGTAAATGTATTTTTGTTCCATACTATTATGTAGTGGGAAGAAACAACTACTGAGTATAGGCTACTTAGGGTCCTTTACATTTTCAGTGGGAAATAAAATTTGTTAGAAAAATTCTTATTTGTGAATTTTTTAAAAAATATTTTTACTCAGTCATAGCCGTTCCCATCCTATGTTATCCGCCTCAGGTCTTTAAGTCACCTGAATATTTCTTAATTTCTGACTTCCAACATCAAGACCTTGCGCCACCTTTGACCACCTTTACCTCTACTATTCATTATTCTTCTTTATCAACAGGAATTACTTTAAAAGCTCTTATTGCCTCAGTAATTGCTTCCTGTGCTGTTTTAAAGGGAGGGAGCATCTTGTCAAAGCAGCTGAAAGCGAATTTACTTCATCCAGCTTTGAAATCTTTTACTGTAGTATCCTTATTTTTTATAGAAGTGAAACATTTGGTTCTGTGTAAAAGTGTAAATGCTATTTCTTATTCTGTTTAATGTCACTAAGAGGAATTTATTTTTCTACATTTGTTATCGAAGTGCTTTCTAAAATGTTAAAAATGGAACTGCTCAATATGAGTATTAGAAATATGTTAGACTTATATACAGTTTTGAGGTATTTTGATTTTTTTCCCCCTAAAGTAAAAAGTAAAGCTAGATTACTTAGACAGTTACATCCCAAAGACACAGACAGACCTTCTTCCTTGAAAGGAAATAGCGAGGAAGCCAGTATATTTTTCCTACCAAGTTACGCGTTTTAGGAATCACCTTAAAATGAGCAAGGATATGTGTGGTGTACATGCAATTATATACACATACACATTTTAAACTAGGTACATAGATTTTGGCTGTTAGTTCAATGTGTACGCCCTTTCACTTTTTGTGTATATCTACTTTAGTTTTATTTAGTAAAAAAATAGTCCAGAAAAATTGGAGTTTTTTTTAAAGCATATCTGCCACATAGGTGGTATTTTTTCCTTTAAACATTACGGTTAAGTTGAAGTTTAATTTCTACTCATTTTCCTCTAGCTTAATTTATTACCTCCCAAGTTGTTTTGTATCTCTTTCCCATCACTAATTGTATTTAATTTATACTTTAAATGCATACAGAAATAATTCTGTTTTAGAATCATGATTTATCAGTTTAGTCAGGGAGCAAGAAAGTGATACAAGCTGAAAAATGCCACGTAATCACTTAAACAACATAGACAGAAATGAAGGGGATGAAAAAGTTATAGAGTGAAGGTAGTTGAGAAAGGGATGGAACAAATAACAGAAAGTTATAACAACAGACAGGAAGTGGAAAGTAGTAAGGAGTAGTCATGGAGTAGTTGCTGTATACTTCAGCTAATGCCACACATACTGATTTAGCATTGAGCTTATCCTGGGGGAAATCATAATCCGTAGACTTCCTGCTCCCATGAAGTTTATTATCTTAAGTCAGTCTATTAAATAACTTTTTTTGTTTCTAATATATATAAAAAATATGTTACATTGTACTTTACCTCTGCTAGCTTACTGTGTAATGTGTTGGGCCACTAACCAAAAAAGTCAGGTTTCAAATTCACAAGCTGCTCTGGGAGAATGATGGTAGATCTCTTCCATTAAAGATTTATGGCCGTAAATATCTGACGGAAAGTTGCTTGAGTTGGAATCAACTCAAAGATATTGAACTTCATGTATTCTGCAGTAAAGTGGGTAGTTGCATTTTGCAAAATTGCCTATTGTGACACAGACACAAAGCTCTGCTGTTGCAAAAATGACACCAGTAGACATGTTTGATACTGCATTGCCACAGCCTTCAACTTGGATAAAAATGTTCTGTCTGCAAAGGGCAGTAAAACAAGATATGCTGGTATCTGCTTGACTCCTAACTGCTCATTCTGAGGAGCTAGCATAAGACTTTGGGAGAAGTATGCATTAAAGAATTGCTTTTTTACTCTTGGTTATTTTCAAAGGAAGATAGAACACATTTAAATAGTACTCTGTTGTATTTTTAGAAATTATTTTAAATAAACATCTTTTCAAAATACCTAATGTGAGTAGTAAGTGTTATTGTTAGGTGCTGTCAAGTCAGAACTGACTCAGCTCAGCTACCCTCCAGCAGGTTTACCGAATCTGTAGTTCACAGGAGGAGATTGTCCATCTTTCTCTTGAAGCAGCTGGTGGACTTGAGGCATATGCCTTTGGTTTAGCAACATAACTCCTTACCAATAGGCCACCAAATCTCTTAGTAAGTATACTGCTTTAATATTCTAAATGTAAGATGAGAGTAATAGTTAGGACTTTAAGTGGATTTTGTAAACTAGTCTACATTAGAAGGTGTGTAGTTTTGCATCTCTTAGATATTTAAGCAAAGACTAGATGTCTTTCAGAAATATAATAGTGCTAATTTTTACTAGTTGGAGTGTAAAAGTTGGAATTAAGTGATTTTTGAGCCTGTATTATAAGTCAAAGCATATGTGAATCATATGGTACTTTGTCATAATGCATTTTTCTTAGTTGAGAAAAGTTTAATTGCTATTAACTGTTTATCTCTGTTACTGATAAATTTCTACATGCCCTGTTATTACTAAGGAGCTCTGATGGCATAACATATTATGTGTTAGGCTGCCAAATGATACATCAGCAGTTGGAATCCACTAGCTGCTTTGTATAAGAAATGTGGACTGGGGGGAGGGTTGGGAGGAGAGAAAAGTACAACAATGAATGAATGGAAACCCAAAGTCTTTGTAAATTTTCATTGAAATTAATAATAAATTTTAAAAAAAGAAATGCAAGCTATCTCTTTCCATAAAGATTTACAGCCTGAAACACTAGATAAAGGGTCTCTATTCCAAAGAAAGGTGATCCCACAGAGTGTGGAAATTATCAAACAATATCATTAATATCCCATGCAAGCAAGATTCCGCTCAAGATTATCTCAAAACAACTGGAACACAAATCAGCAGAGAACGGTCTGAAGTGCAGGATGGGTTTAGACGGGGTTGTGGTACTAGAGATATTGTAGCTAGTGTTAGATGGATCTTGGCTGAAGGCAAGGAGTATCAGAAGAATGTCTATCTTTGTTTCATTGATTATGCAAAGGCATTTGACTGTGTGGATCATAACAAACTGTGGCTAACTCTGAGAAGAATGAGAATCCTAAAACACTTGGCTTTGCTAATGCGAAACCTATAATTGGACCAGGAGGCAATTTTCAGAACAGAGCAGGGAGACATTCATGGTTCAGAATTGGGAAGGGTGTACACCAGGGCTGTATCCTGTTTCCATACCTTTTCAGTATTTATGCAGAACAGAAGGAGGCAGGGCTCTATGAGGAGAAATGTGGCATCAGGATTGGAGGAAGAATCATCCTCAATCTCCGTTATGCAGATGACATAATCCTGATTGCTGAAACTGAGGAGGACCTGAAGCACTTGCGGTGGAAGGTCAGGGACTGCAGTCTTCAGTATGGATTGAGTGAGGCTCAATTTCAAGAAAACAAAGATTCTTACCACAGGGCCAATTGCATGGCATCACATGGGATGGTGAAGAGATTCAGATTGTTCACAGTTTTGGCTTGCTTGGCTCCACGGTCAACACTCTTGGCACTAGCAGCCAGGAAATTAAAAGAACATATTGCGATGGGAAACTGCAGTTAGAGACCTCTCTAAAGTACTGAAGTGCAGGGATGTCAGTCTGAAGACTAAGGTGCGCCTGATACATGCCATGGTCTTTGCAATCACTTGCTGTGCATCAGAGAGCCTGGACAATGACTAGGGATGATAGATGGAGAATTGATGCCTTTGAGCTGTGGTGTTGGAGAAGAGTGTTGAATATACCTTGGACTGCTAAGAAAACAAACAGGTTTGTCCTGGAGAGGGTGAAGGCCGGCTGCTCCTTGAGGCAAGGATTCTGAAGCTTTGTCTGACGTACTTTGGGCATGTTGCAAGGAGGGACCGGTCCTTGGAGAGGGACATCAAGCTTGGGAAGGTGGAGGGACAGCGTGGAGAGGAAGACCCTCAATGAGATGGATTGATTCAATGACTAGGGTAATGGGGATAGGTGTGTCGGTGAGATTGGCACAGGGCAGAGTTTAGGACTGTTGTACATAGGGTCCCTATGAGTAGCAGTCTACTTGATGGCACATTACAACAACATGAGTTGGAATCACCTACATGGCAGTGGTTTTTGTTTGGGGTCTTATTAACAGCCAGGGCAACTAAGTATGTATTCTCTTTTTAGATTCACTAAAGATTTGTGAACTACTGGGTAAATTACTAGGTCATTTGCTGGGATTTCAAGCTGATAGCTGTTACTATAAAACTCCTAGTTTACATTACCTAAAGAAACATGGGTTGATGTATGGAACTTTGACTTGGATGATGTAAAATGTTAGGTTTAAGTGTAAACAATGTTGTTGAAGGGTAGATGGTGGCAGATCTGAGAAAATAGCCTTGATAAGTCTCAGATCTAAGTAATTTAAATTTGTTTTCCCCTCATTTGCGGGAGAATTAAAAAATTGGATAGTGAGTTATTTAAAGAGAGATGTTAAATTTTTATGGTAGTCATGCTATAGGTATTCTGAAAAGAGAAAATTCTTGAAGATCTCCTTCTTCCCAGACTTAAATACATTACCTTTTATTCAGTTATAAATGTTATTGACTTTTTTAATGTCTAGTGAGAACAGTGTACTTAGTTGCTATTAACTGGATATTTAAATGTTTTTCTGATAGTGTTAGATTGCTTTGTGATACAAACTAAAAAATCTAAGCCAAGCAGTCTTAATTTTTCTCTAGTCCAGTAGCATTGGAAAGAAGTTGCTTCTTTCTTTCCTAGGACAAGACTGTTCTATCTGAAGTGTAATGTATTGAACTTTCCACCATTTTTCTATCACATTCCACAATTAATATTTCTAATAATAAGTTCTGAGTTATCTTTAAAAATAAAAAATATTTTAGCCACATTATATAAATCCACCTGAATATTGCATATGTTATTTACAGTGAATTTTCTTTTTTAAACATGACATCTCTCATTTGGAAAACCTTTCCATATGCATTTGAAGCTATTTTGGAGAGTATGTGTGTGTTAAAAAAAGGACAACAGCAAAACTAAATAAACTCTAGGCAGCCTTAGCATTATTACTTTTTAAATTTCCCCACCCCGTGATCTTAATAGAACTAAAATTGTTAATGTTTTGAATGAGACTTTTATTTTGCGAAAAGAAACAATAGTAAGTGTAATCACTAAAATTGTTAGTAGTAGCCTTTGTTGAGGTCGTAGCTGCAATATTAGTTATAGTGGGAGAACACCAGTATTTGGCAGGTCAGACAGCTGAAGCTTAGAAAGCCATTCCATCTTATTCATTCATGGTCATACAGGTTGTTAGTTAGTGCCTGTGCTAGCATTAGTAAAGCTAGGTTTGTCAACCCATCATACCATCTCAGTGTAATATTTTAAAAGGATGCATGTTAAAGTGTTAAAAAAAATAATGTGTTGCAAAGATGAAGTATAAATAGAATATAAAATGACATTTGGCTGCAATTTCTTTAAATGGAGAATATGAAATTGATCAGCATACTTTGGCCAAAGACAAGAAAGATAAGATAAATGAAGGACAAGTTTGAAGTAGATGTGTTGAGCCACTCAATTAATATTAAAGACATGTGTGATTGGAGTGGGATTACAATGATTATAATTATTAGTGCTTCTTAACCTTTACTCTGTGGCTCAACTGCATGACATCTGGGTAAGAAAATTTGGCCTTTTCCACGTAGGATATGTCAAATAATTGAGAACTCAGAAGTTTCTTTTGAGCAATGTTAAAACAAGAGTTTTGTGTTCTTGAAGCTTCAAATTGTTTGTGTACAAAAAATGCACAAAGGCAGAAGCCAAGGCTGAGGCAGGAACCAAGTGACCAAAGCCAAAGCTGCCAGACTTATCAAGTAAACCAATGGGCAACTTAGGAGGAGACTCCAGAATCTCCTGGGTGAAATGAAACAAAAAGATAGAATAGTCCTGTATGAGTAAAACACAATATATGCAAACGTTGTATCCAAATAAATATAAAATAAAATCAATTTTAAAAATGAGAAATAAATTAGTACATGTAAATGTTGGACTGTGGAACCTCTGAATATTAAACATTTATACTATGACCAGAGTGTAGTATTCATGCTAAGGGTGAGTGTGAGTTGGGAAATAGATAAAGGAGGTGAAAATTCCAAGGCCTCTTACTTTGTTTCGTCTTTCTCTAGACCAGAGAGGAGAAAGGAGCAGAACATTAGAACTAATGGAGTGGGGTGGGGAACAAGAGAACTGAACAGTGAGACTGTTACGACTAAGAGGCTGGAAGAACAAGTGAAACAAATGGTAGAAGGTTGTTTGTATATGCTCCTTCAGCTACATTACTGTTCCGAGGTGATGAGCAGACTTTATAGGGCTTTTGGGAGAGAAGAAGGCAATTCTGAAGAGTAGAGTAAATCATGATTTGAGCAACAACAGGTGGAATTAGTGGGAAAAGTTGTTAAGGGAGATTCTTGAAGAATTTAGGCAGTTTAAATATACGTGTTGTTTGCATACTAGTATCATTTCCATTTTAAAGATGGAAATGTCTTTCTGAATGAGAGATTTTGCATACTACTTAAATATTGCTTGGCTGCACTTAGATTTACTTTTTTACAAATACTCTTTTTTTCCCTCTCCTAGGGTTTGGATTCAGGATTTGTTCCCAGTGTCCAAGACTTTGATAAAAAACTTACTGAAGCTGATGCTTACCTACAAATCTTGATAGAACAATTAAAGGTATGGCAGATTAGTTTATATATAGATTGTTATAAAGTAGGTAAATATATCATTAAGTTTAATTTTGCGTAAAACTCATAGTTTAATGTTGATAAAGCTGATTGTCATTGACCCAACACCAACTTGACCCCCTAGTGGATTTCCAGTTTTCTAAGTCACTGACTTCTTAGGGCTTTCATAGGGTTTTCAGAGGCTTGCTGTTTCAGAAGTGGATGATTACTCTTGTAACCTAGCCTGTCTTAAACTGGGAGCTCTGCTGAAACCTGTCCACCATGAGTAACCCTTCTGCTATTTGAAGCACTGGTGTAATAGCTACCAGTATCGCAGCAACCCACAAGTTACCCTAGTACGTCAAACTGACAGACAAGTACTGTACTAGGAAGAGCAACAAATAAACAAGCAAACATATGCATACCTAAACTGCAAAGTAATTAGCAGCATGCAAATCACTCTCTCAGTACAACAAACTGGTAAGTAGGTGTTATACTTCTAGTAGAGAAACCTATAAAGACAGTCAGGCATACTGTCATGGCACAAAACAGCCTTCTCTGATCCACCTTGAGACTCAGTGTGGTAGGTCAGGATAGGATACTGATTGGGGAGGTATGGCATGAAGGTAACTCAGGAGGATCTTTACTGCTGGTGCTTTGCAGGAAGGGTGGGGATTCAACAGTTTTCCTTGTGGCAGCAGGATGTCTGCTTAACTCTGCAGGATGTCTGGTTCAAGGCAAAAAGTGGGACAAGTGGGGACTGGAAGTTGTAAAAAATGAAATAGAATGAAGGAAGATGGATACTCTAGGCACTAGTGAACTGAGATGGACTGGCATGGGCCACTATGAATCATTATGCTGAGAGTGAAAAACTGAGGAAGAGTGGTGTTGGACTCAGTGAAACTGGAGAGCAAATGATTGAATTTGGTACATTCAATGATTTATTCACAACTTTTAAAAAAAAACAAAACAGACAAAAAACTCAAAAGGCGTCTTTACACATGGACTCCCTCTTATGGACTGTAAGAAGATTGACTTCATCTGTGGAAAGAATCACTGGAGAAGCTTATCGGCAATCAAAACCAGGCTAGGTGTTGACTGCAGAACAGACCATCAGTTACTCATTTGCAAGTTAAAATTGAAGTTAAAATGAAAACAAGTCTACAAGAAGCAAAAGACGACAATGAGTCTATCACAGCTGAATTTAAAAATCATTTTCCAGAATGAGGCATTGAACAAAAGATCGAAGACCCGATATCATCTATGAAGAGAGCAGAAGGTCATTACTAAGGCATAAGAGAAAGAAAAGACCAAAATGGATGTCAGAAGCAGGTCTGAAAATTGTACTAGAACATTGAGAAGCTGAAATAAAGGGAAGAAATGCAAAGTAAAAAAGAAGAACAGAAGATTTCAAAGGGCAGGTTGGGAAGACAGAGCACAGTATTAGACTGGATAGTACAAAGAGCTGGAGCTGGAGAATAAAAAGGGAAGCATTCACTCAGCATTTCTGAAGTTGAAAGAACTGAAAAACATGTTTGAGATTCAAATTGTAGTACTGAGAGGTGCTATGTATAAAATCTTGGATGATCCAGGAAGAATCAAAAGAAGATGGAGGGAATACAGTCACTGTACCAAAAAGAACTGGTTGACATTGAAAAATATTAGAAAGTACTATATGAACAAGAGTCAGTGATAATAAAGGAAGAGATTTGAGCTGCATTGATGGCACTGGCAAAAAATAAGGCCCCAGCAGTTGATAGACAAGTTTCAACTAGCAATTACAGTTTTAGACATGATTACTATTCAATGTTAGGAAATTTGGAGAACAGCTGCTTGACTGACTGGAATAGATTCATATTGTTCTCATTTGCAAGAAGAACTTACTGAAAAATATTATTAATACACATTCAAACAAAGTGCTGCTGAAGTTCATCCAAAACAGCTAGAAAAGTTCATTGACAGAACTGCCAGAAGTTCAAGTTGGATTAGGAAAAGGCCATGGCACTAAGGATATTATTGCTGATGTCATATGGATCCAGACTTAAAACAGAGACTATCAGAATATTTGTGTTATATTGACTGTGCAGAGACATTTATTTGACTGTGTGGATAATAACAAACTATGGCTAACACTGAGAAGAAAGGGAATCCCACAGTTCTTAAATTCTGATTACATGAAACCTATACTTAGAAGAAGAAGCCGTTATCCAGAGAAAGCATGGCAACAGCACATGGTTTGTGTCAGGCTATATCATTTTTCCATACCTATTAAGCTTGCATGCTGAGCAAATCATTCAAGAAGCTGGACTGAATGTAACATCAGGCTAGGAGGGAGACTCAACAACTTGTATTATGCAGAAGACACAATCTTGAAATACTTGTTATAGAAGATCAAAGACTTCTGCCTTCAATATGTCTTCCATCTCAACATAAAAAAAAGACAAAAATCCTAATCATTGGACCAATAAACCACATCATGATAGTTAAAGAGAAGATTCAAATTGTCCGTGATTTCATCTTTTCTTGGATCCACAATCAACACCCTTGATACCAGCAGTCAGGGAATTAGGAGGTGTATTACATTGGGAAACTCTGAAGTCAGGGACCTCTCTAAATTATTGAGTAGCAGTGATGTCATTTGAAAGACTAAGGTGCACTTGATTCATGCCATATCTTTTCAGTCACTTGCTATTCTTAAAGCTGGACAGTGAATAAGGATGACAGGAAAACCGATGCCTTTGAGCCGTGGTGTTGGAAAAGATCTCTGAATATCTCATGGGCTGCCAAAAGAACAAATAGATGTGTCTTGGAAAAAGTGCAGCCAAGAGTGCTTCTTAGAAGCAAGAATGACAAACTTTGTCTCACATGGATTGACACAGTGACCACAGTAAAGGGGTAAAGTGTGTAGGAGGTGAGGATGGTGGCACAGAAGAGGACAGGGTTCAGATTGTTATTCATAGGGTTGATATGAGTCCACACCTAACAACAGCAACAACAAATCAGAGGAGATTGCTTGTTTTTCTTCTGAGGAACTCCTGGTGGATTTAAACCATAAAAGAGCCTCAGCCTTCAGATTAGCAGTGCAGCTCCCGCTAATATTGATAAGATACTTTGAAAAAATACCTACTGTCTTGAAAATACATACGAATCATCCCTGGATGTGAGAAGTAAAGTTTGCTTTTCTGTCTTTTGTAAATATATTGTCGGCCTACCCACATCCATCCTCTCAGTTCCAACCTTCAGAACTGTATTGGACAGAGTTGACCTGTACCACCAGGATTTCTTAAGCTGTACATCTTTTTTAGATTCAGATTATCTCTTCTTATTACCAGGCAGTGGTTCAAACCTCTGGCATTTCTTTTAGTAGCCTGATGTTTAACCCACAGCATCATAAGGTCTTCTAGTAAATATGTAAGTGTGGTAAAGTAGCCCAATACTATAACCATTTTTTTTTTTCATTCTGTAGCTTTTTGATGACAAACTTCAAAACTGCAAGGATGATGAACAGAGAAAGGTAACTTCTGTAACCATGGTTTTGACTTTTTTAGATTTTTTTTTTTTTTTTTTTTCCTATAATTATATTTTATTAATTTTCATAAACATTTACAGAGATTTTGGGCTTCCACTCATTCATTGTTGCACTATTCTCTCTACCCTCCTCCCAGTTTGTTCTTGTCCAAATGCCACAGTGCTGACTTTTTTAGATTTTTAATTCAAAGAGCCGTTTGGAGAACTGACAGAAGGATTTCAGTGTTTTGACTGACTGACTTGTACAGTACTGCTGTGTAGACCTCAGTTTTCTTTGAATTTTTGTTAAGGCAAAATTTTAATATAACACTCTTCTTGATTCTAATTTTCAAATTTTCAGGAATGAGTTTTTTCTTCAGATATATGATGAAAAAAAGTTATTTTATTGGATTTACCTGTGATCATTGCAAATATTGATAAAACAGTTCCTGGGGAAATTTCAGAATAAAATTTCAGATACCATGACTGAGAATATGAATACTGCTATAATTATAGGACTGTTCTTCACTTACTCCAGTTAAATTTCTAATACTTGTTTTGTAGTGTTAATATTCTTCTCTTGAAATAAACATATTTTCTCCTTGACTGGATTTTATGATGTAAATCATTCCACCCCACCTTTTCCATTAACTATAGCCTTTCATTTGTCTCTTTTGTACTTAGTAATAGCAGTGACTTATGTTCATTTCACCTTCAATTCTTAGTCTTAGAATTTGATTTTAAGTCCTTGTAATCAGCAAATTTAAGAATGCTAAGTTACAAGCACTATGTGATAAGTCACATAGAGAAATCTGTAGAAAAGAAAACTTTTGTTTAGGTAAGAAGTGTTTGAATTGTTTTAACACATCTTCAGTGGAATCACATAAATTGTGTTTAATGAGTTTAATCCATTAAATATCTGTAATTTTTATATGAATGTTTGATTTAAGTAAAAAAAATTAACAAAATGTACCTCCCTCCCAACTTGTCTATACTTAACGATTAGTGAGTACATTTTAGTAAAATTCATTAAATAACTAAATAGTAAAAACAATGATAATACTTTTTGTACTTCTGATTATTTCAGCTTAAACTTATTTTTTACAGAAAATTGAAACTCTCAAGGAGACTACAAATGTAAGTCATAGGTTAATAAACTCTGAGTTTATTAAGTTTGAGAAGTACTTTGAAATGTTAATTGTTTTATCCTGTTTTAATTTTTCTTGCATCTTAGAAACACCCTAGAAAAGGGTATTTAAGAATTGTATACTTTACAAAGGTATTATAATTGAAGCTGGCTTCATATACCATTTTTGAGCTCTGGTGGCCTATTGGCAGGGAGCTTCATTGCAATCCTGAAGGTGCACAGGCCACCAGAGCTCAAAAAGACCACCAGTGGCTCCGTGGGAGAAGGGTGGGCAGCCTCCTCCCAAGCTATTAACTGCCTTTGAAAACCTGCTGGAGGGTTAGCTGTGGGTCTTTGCGACACTATGGTATACAACAACAATATCATGCCATTTTTACCTGTTTCTGGTCTTATCTGAGAACTCTAATAAAAGATGTCATCCATCCATGCACAAAGTATATTTGTTTTCTTATAATTATAGCAGATTGTGATTCAGGCTTTATGATGTACTGGCATTCTGCCACTTTGTGATTTGTGTATTAATAAAGTATTTTGGAACCGGCAAAATGCTATTTCAGGTTATAGATATTTTGAGAGGTTCCTTTACTCTCCATGTGTCCACATAAATCTAGAATAGACTTGTTTTGAGTTAATATCAAGGTTGCTACCGTTGATTTAAAAATTAGAAGTCAGTCACACTCACAACCGTTCTGCAAAAGTACTTCGATGTTGTTGTTAAGCACCGTCAAGTCGCATAGAGCCCCTATGAAGGAGAGTCCTCCACACTTGGGTGCCTTTCATCCTCTCTCCAGGTTCATAGGGTTTCCGGAGGCAACCTGTTATAGAAGTGGATGCCATTCCTCCTTCCACGCTTGTTTAATCGGGGAGCTCCACCGCATTCTCTGTCCACATTGGGTAGCCAACCATGAACACATTTGACACATCAGTGTCACAGTGCTCAGCCTCACAGCAACCAAAAGTGACTTAGATATTACGCAGTATAAATTAACAATTTAAAAAAATTTAACAATTTTTACATAATTCACAGAACTGCATCACTTATTATTGAATGTTTCTTTTCTAGTTACAATTAAATTCAGTTTAATAATGTTTTAAGCTTTAACATGGTCATTTTATTGGAGATGTGAATGTAAAATCATGTTTTGTTTTGTTTTTTTAGAGCATGGTAGAATCAATTAAACATTGCATTGTATTGCTGCAAATTGCTAAAGTAAGTTTTACTTTTGATTTCATTTATTGATACCTAAATGTTATAGCTTATTCTCTTTAATAACAAAAAAACCCCCTATCCCTTGGTTTTGAAATATTTTACCTTTCCTTAGTATTCTGTATTTTGGGGTTCTAGAACTTTTGAGGAAGAAAACAATTTATTCCTAGAGAAATTTTTCTGGTGCTGAACTATATTAATGAACTACTAGTTTAATAACTATTCGTAAGATAAAAGATACTTCAAATTATTGGCTTAACTATGTATATTATTAACAGTTATGATAAATTTTGGTTAAGAAACTACTGTTCGATTGTTTCAGAGTAAAATTTTTATTTTTAATTTCCTGCTTAACTTTATTCTATTTCTAGCCAGTGACTAGAAGGGTATGGGTGAACCTCATCAACCAAATTTGGAAATTCTGTGTGCATTTTTAATTAGTAGCCCATATACTTGCTAGGAGGGGCTATTCTTTGGAGAAGGGCATGATGTTAGGAAAGGTGGAGGGTCAGTGAAGGAGAGGAAGACCCTCGACCAGGTGGATTGATGCTGTGACTGCCACAATGGGCTCCTTTGTGACAGAAAGTTTGAGGATGGCACAGGATAGAACAACGTTCATAGGGTTGCTTTGAGACATACTTGATGGCATCTGACAACAATGTACTTATCCATTTGCATATATTTATTTACTCCCAAATAAGTACTTTTAAACCTAGCTTTTATTATCAATATAAATCAGAGAGAGAGTATTGATGCTTAAAAGTTAAGGGCATTTTAGGGCATTCATACTGCTTCCTGGAGACAGTTGAGAAAGTGGAAGAGTGTATATAGTATTTAGGCCAGTCTGAGAGATCTGTGAAAATCATTCAGGAGTTAAACACTTGTAAATCAGGACAGCATAGCCCTTTGAATGTAGTAAATAATGTAGCCTCCAAATTTTGGCCTACCTCAAGAACATTTTTGGTGTTCTGTCATTAGGATGAGTTTTAATTCAAATGAATAAAACACCTTTTTAGAAAAAAAAATAAAAAAAAAATTAAAAAAAAACACTAAAAAAAAAAAACAACACCTTTTTAGGATTTTTTGTTATTTTGATCTGTAACTGCTACCTACTTATTTAAATCTAATGTAAAAGACATTTCAAAGTCTGTTATGTAATCTGGGGAAATCTGGTGGCCTAGTGGTACGAAGCTACACTGCAATCCCAATAGCACACGGTTCAAACCTGCCAGCTGCTCTGTGGAAAAGGATGGGGCGTCTCCTCTCATGCAAAACCCACTGGAGGGTTAGCTGTGGCTCATTTCCGACTTGATTGTGCACAACAATAACGTTGTGTAACTTAGACCTGTTGGTAAATGAAACTTTACTTCCTCTCCCCGCCTCAGGAGGAAGTTTTATAATTGGTAAGATTGTGTTCAGGCGCAAACATCAAATTATAGATGGACTGTGAGTTCAGGTGCTCTGGTGATGCACAACTTAAAATGCTCAGTTACTAACAAAAAGGTCATTCAAATCCACTTGTCTTTCCATGGGAGAGATGTGTAGTAGTATATTTCCATAAGAATTTATCACCTAAGAAAGCTTTCTGAACAGTCCCAGAGGGCTGTTGTAAATTGGAATTAACTTGATAGCAGTGAATGTGGTTTATATGAACTTGGTTGTGTATCTGTAAACCTAATTTAAGTGTAAATCACATCATGTTGCTTGCCTTCTCAGTCCCCCTGATGATTCCCTACTTGGGTTGAAATATAAATTACTTACCCAAACTTCCGTCACCTGAGCTATCTCTGCTCTCACCCAATCTACTCTCCATTGATTACACCATTACAACACTGGCTTCATATAGGCCATTCTTTTTCCTCCTCCTTCAGGATTTGTAATTGCTTTTTCCTGTTTTTTGGATGGTGTTTTCCACTTTCATTTTAAATTATTGCTCACATGGCACCTCTTCAAAGAGACATTTCCTTATTCTGTCTAAAGTATTTTGTCATTTCTTTATGGCCTGTATCACTAGCCAAATTTACATGATATATTTATTTATTCACTTGTCTATACCAAAGTAAAATATTCACAAGAACTTTGTTTTATTTACAACTTTCTTCAGTGCCTGATCAGTAATTTTGATTTTAATTGTTCAATGTATTTTTTGATGTACAGTATTTAATAATTATATGGTTTAATATTTTCATTAGGTGTGTATATGTACTTTTTAATTCAGTCACCTATTTTAATTACTTATAATGTGCTTTCATGAATATCCTTATAAATTAATTTTTAGGACATCCTAGCCAGTCTGTGATTAAGATACTGAGAGAACTAATAATGACAGGAGGAGAGAGGCAGCATAGTATAACCTTTAAGTGCATGGACTCTGCAAGCAGAATGTCTGGGTTGAATCACTACTCAAGCAAATTTATTTATCCTATCCTTATTTTGGTTTCTTCTATATAAAGTGGAGATAATGGTAAGACCTCTCCCTAACTAATATCGTGAGGCTTAGTGAATTAGTATTTATAATGCTTTTAGTATCTAAGAAGCCCTAAATAAATATTAAATGGAAAAAAATTTTGGGAAAGCCTTAATTTTAAAGGAATAGTATCATGCGTTGTTGAAAATGAGGGCAGTTCCATCTAGTAATGTTAGGAAGCTCTGGTATCCTAATGGAAAGAAGCTGCACTGCAATTCTGAAGGTACATGGGTCGAACCCACTTTCTGCTGTGTAAGATAAAGATGGATAGTCTACTTGTGTGCAGTTAACTGCCTCTGAAAACCTGCTAGAGGGTCACTTTATGGTTCAGTATGACTCACACTACAATAACTTCTAGAAATAGAAAATATTACAGCTATTATGGAGAATTTTTTTTTTAAAAAAAGAATGGGAATCCCAGAACATTTGATCGTTCTAATGCGAAACCTATACTTCGACCAGGAGGCAGTCGTCAGAACAGAGC
>NW_006399755.1:6965945-6981459 GCF_000299155.1 Elephantulus edwardii
GGTCCTTGGAGAGGGACATCATGCTTGGGAGGGTGGAGGGACAGAGCAGGAGGGGAAGACCCTCTATGAGATGGATTGATTCTGTGACTGGGGTAATCTGGATGGGTGTGTCAGAGGCAGTGCTGTAGGTGCAGCACAGAGCAGGGTTCAGGGCTGTTGTGCATAGGGTCGCTCTGAGTCACAAAGGACTGGAAGGCACATAACAGCAACAACAACAAGATTAATTAGAGCAGGGTTTTATAGTAAGGGTCTTTAGGGAGGGAAGGGAGGGGCACTCCAGTGGTAGTTGGGGCTGTTATCTCCTTTTGTTGACATGTTGCTATTTCTTGAATCCTTTGTTCTCCCTTTGACCTTGGTGTCTGACTTTTTTTTTTTTAATTATTTACTTTTCTTATTGTGTACCATTAAATCAGATCCAACTGACACAGGAGATTGCCCCTCCTTTTCCAGCAGAGCATTTGGTGGATTTGAACCACATGCCTTCGGGATTGTAGTGCAGCTTCTTTGCCGTTAGGCTGCCAGAGCTCCCTTGGAGAGCTGACTTGATACCACTTTTGGTTTGCTCGTCAACAGCATTAGGTTCTTAGAACAATGTTGTTAGAACTTTTTTTATTTGAGTGATGTGAGTGAAAATTGACAGACCTAATTTGTTTTCTGTTCAACCATTCATCCTCAGTTGTTTTATAATGTTAATCCTAACCATGATGTAATTTCTTTTCCCCACTTCCTTTCCCTGTAATTCTTGTTTTTATTAATAGTTCTTTTTTTATTCTTTTGTTTTCTGGTCTTTATCGCTGCAGAAATGCTACCTTTTTGTTCTTAGATAGTCTAAGGAGTAAGTGCCTTCCATTATTAGTTCTATTTTTTTAATAATAGTGTTTACATTGAAGACTTTTCTAATATCTGGCTGTGGGTTAAGCCAGTAGGAGTGAGTTGTTACTAGGGATTATAGTCTTGGGGAGTCTGCCACTTTCATTAAACCTGGACAATTTTTTTTTGTCATTTGTTCCATATTTTCTTCCTACTCTTTCCATATACTGTGACCCCCTTTAGAATGGTCAGTAGTGTTAGCCAGCCACCATCTCAGGGCCATGGGAGTTGATATTTTAGTGATCCTTTGGACCAGTTGTTTCTGTACATCTTGATTTTCCTCCTTCCTTCTTTGTTCTTGACAGAGACCAATAGTTACACCTTAGGTAGTTGTTCATAAGCTTTTAAGACTCACTTAAGTAGAACATTATCTTTGTGGATTAAGTCTTGCCAGTTGACTTAGATGCCAAAGCCCCCTTTGTTGTTTTGGGCCATTGAGTAGGAACTAACTCACAAATTAGCCTCCAACAAGTTTTCAGAGATTGCACAGCACACAGGAGGAGATAGTCCATCTTCCAAGACCCTAGGATCTGCAACTCCTTCCTTCTGAGGATTTCATTATAATTAAAATGTTGTTGTTAGGTGCTATCAAGCATTCATAATGACCCTATAAACAACAGATCTGTATGCTTTTATCAGTACCCTCCAGGTCCCTATCTCCATTTCTCACTCTTTTATTCCTGGCAAGTTTGAACCAACTCATCTCTACTCCTCCATTTTTCCATGTTTCCAAGTCTCTGAATTCTCCTACTCATCAGCTGGTGGATTTGAACTGCTAGAGAGGTGCCCCCTATGGACTGTACCGCCAGAGCTCCACTTTCCCATCCTTCCCTCCTTTACTGCTGTTGAGTAGGAATTTACTCAGCGCTGACCCTCTGTTTGGGGTTCCTAAGCTGGAGTTCTAAAACTCTGTGCATGAGGAGATTCCATCCCTCCTCCCAAGAGCCACTAAAGCCTTGGAACTGCCAGAAAAGCACAGCTTTTAGCTTAGCAGCATAACTCCCTATGGACTGTACCAAGAGAGCACCTGTCTCCACCCCTCATGACAACCATTAAATTGGGAGCTGTTCTATACATTTCCTTTAATTGCTAGCTTCAGACATTTCTGGTTTAATTAGTTTTGGGTGTGACCTGAACATTGATAACTTGTCTGATCTTCCAGGCTGTAAATCTCATGAGGGAAATGGTCCTTCTCTCCACATTGGTGGATGCCCACCACTCAAGAAGTACAGCCTTTGGGTCAGCAGCGCAGCTCTCACCTCACTAAGCACCTTTAGGACTTAGAGTTGGTACAAGTTAAAACTTTATGATCATATCTATGTAAAGTAAAAATTGACATTTTAAGTGTATAATTCAGTGAGGGTAGAACTGGCCCATATGATTTGCAAGGCTGTCAATCTTTCTCCATTGAAATGCTAACCTTTGTTAGCAGCACAGTCCTTGATCTACTTTACATAAGGTAGGTACAAATACCAGTTAGTCAAATAATTAGTTAAAAGGAAATTGAGACCTTAAATTTGTTAATTATTTACTGGAATATCTGAGTCTCAGTGATGTTCTATAGAATGAGAACAACAATATAATTGAAAATTTTCTAATAACCACTTTAAAAAAAAATGAGTAAAATTAAGAAAAAACCCGTTATTTTGAAATTAACCCCACTTGTTTTTAGTCTTGTTTTTGTTGTTGTGTATCATCAAGTTGGAACCAACCCATACTGACCCTCCCTGCAATGGGTTTTAGAGGCAGTTAATCACATGGTAGGGGATTGCCCATCCTCTTGCAGAACAGCTGGTAAATTCTAACTGCATGCCATCGGGATTGCAGTGCAGTTTCTTGCCACTAGTGCCACCAGTGCTCCTTGATATATATAACTTAGGATACCTAAAATGCAGGGTGGGGTAGGCTTTCATTCAGCGGTGCATGGGGGTGCTATAGGTCAGAACAAGATCGAGGCACCAAACAATAACACAACCCAAAATACTAATCATTTCACATCACCAATACAAATGTATTAATGAGATATTTCACACACGTACAGAGTCATCAAAACTATGTATTTATTTTAGACTTATAAGTAGCCACATCTTAAATATGTTTAGTAAGGTAATCTAAATTTTAGAGTGATAGTGGCATCCACTTCCTAAACTACATGCCTCTCGAAACTCTATGAACCTGGAGAAACGATGATAGTTATTAGAAAGGTTTCAGGCTTTTGTTTCATGGGGTGGTTATGTGTCGTGCTCGACTCGACAGCTGTCAACAACAATCTAAATTTATAATGAAATCTATTTCTAAGTATTTACATCAAATCTTTAGGCCAGATGTGTAGTTAATTTCAAACAGGTGCCTGTGGTTCTTATTTTTATTTCCTTTAGTGCAAGAAATGAGTCTTGGTCTTACAGCTTGTACTGTGCTGCTGATATACCAACAGAAAATAAGCAACCTGTTGTACAGCCTTGGAAACCCAATCGAAGTTAAAATTAGATAGAGTTTGGATTTTTTTTTTTTTAGTGCAAGGAAAGACTTGCTTGCAAATAGTGATTCATTTATTTCAAATCAAGGGCAAATTTACGGCACTTTAAAGGTCAAGTACAAGCATCAAAAAGTTTGTAACCTAGTAGCATAGTACAGTTACATATGATTAATAGTAACTGAATTGGGCAGCACAGATCTTCATAACCTTCTAAGGACTATGAAGAGATACTTTTAAAAATAGATGCAGACTCAAAAAAATTTTCCCAACAATAAAATTTCTAGAAAGACTTTGTTTTCATCAGTTTCCCATCAAACATTTTAAAAAATTCTGTAAATAAATCCTGTACTCATTAAGCTGTCTCTTTTTCAAGCTCTGACAACCACTAATTGACTGTGTCTAGATTTTTCTGTTCATATCCATTACTCATACAATATGTAGTCTTTTGCCACGGGTTTGTTTGCCTTTGCTTACAGTGTTTTCAAGAGTCATTCATATTGTATCATGTACTAGAACTTCATTCCTGAATCATCTTTTGGTGTATGTGTGTACATACTTCATTATCCATTCATCAGTTGATGAACATTTGATTTGATTTGGTTTTTTGGCTATTAGAAAGGATGCTACTGTGAACAGGTTTCATTTCTCTTCTGTATGTATACTTTGGGGTTAGAGTTTATAGTAACTTTGTTTTTAACTTTTTGAGAGCTGCCACTGTTTTCCTAGGTGACTGCTGCTGCATTTTGTAATACCATTCACAACTATGAAAGTTCTAATTTGTCCCTTTTTACCCCACCACTTGTGGTTAAATGTCATGTTGACTTTAGTAATTTCTAGTGGTATGAAGTGATCTTTCATTGTGATTTTTTTAAACTTGCATTTCCTTAAAGACTAATATGTTGAGTATCTTTATCTGTATCTGTTTGTTCACTGTTTTGCTTAATCTTTTTTGAGAAATACCCATTTGCCCATTTAAAAAATTTTATGAAGCAATAATAGTTTTCTCATATTCTGGATACAAGCTGTTTATCAAATGCATGATTCAGAATTTTTTCTTCATATCTGCGACTTACCTTTTTTTTTTTTTGCTTTCTGATGGTGTTCTTTGGAACCCAGAGTTGTTAATTTTGGTGAAGTCCACTTACCAGCATTTTTCATTACTTACGTGTTTGGTGATATAACTGAGAAAATCACAAAAATTTACTTCTTTGTTTTCTTACGAGTTTCATAATTTTAGCTCTTACACATAAGTCTGTGATCCACTTTAAATTTTTATATGGCATGAGGTAAGCATCGGGTTTTTTTCCCTCCAACCTGATTCAGCCCCTTTTGAAGGCATGAGATGTGAATGAGAGATTTTTCTTCATTTTTCTCATATGATTAGAAAAATAGATGTGTAATGAATAACATTTTATTAGAGTATAGGGAATGTATTTTGAAGGTGGCATGGTTTTTAAAAATCCCAGTCCAGTTATGGACTTCTCAGTTTTTTGTTTTGTTCTCCATCCTATTTCCTGATCTTATCTATGCTGGTATTGTCAGAGAATAGCCATTGTATTAAGACATGAAGGACTTACACCAAATATATACTTATAATTTAAGTAGACTAAAGCGTTAGATCCTTACTTTATTTCATTAATTTTGTTCATACTGAATTTTGTTAAATCTGTATTGTACTTGAGATTTAGCATTAGCTCACCTTAATTAAAAAGCATCTTGTCATTTATTGGGGGAAAAAAATGAAACAAAAAAATTAGTGTAATACAACATAGTTATTAAAGTTCATGATGAGATGATAATGATGACATTTAATAGCCTGTGACCTCATCTGGATTTGACCTTGTCTTAAAAACAAACTACAACAGTAAAACATGTATTAAACCCAGAGTCTAAATAACTTGTAGACAGCCTGAACTACTGAATAGGAACATTTTGAAGGGGATAAAAGTCTGATAATGGATAACTCATTTCATATTATAAGCTGTAGTTTTCTGAGATAATGCAGTGTACTGTATCAGTAATTTGATGACGCTTAAAGAGAGCACACCAAAAATGAGTGGCTTAAAACAGCAATACCCATTTATTTTATTCACAAATGTGTGATTTAGACAGGCCCCCCTCAGAGCCACCTAACAACAGAATGTCTTATCCGTACACTCTGCAGCATCAGATTGGTGACTTGACAGGTGAGAGGATCCCATTTTGCTGCTTTATTTTGTTGCTGTTGTTCAGAATATACACAACGAAAGTACATCAGCTTAGCCCTTTATGTAGAGAATCATTCTTACCCTGTTCTTAGTTTTTCACTTTCACTAGCATGACATTCACTAGCCTAAAATTTTTACCTAATCTTTTGAGTTATTGTTTTCAGTTTGCATCTCATGTAGATAATTCTTAAATAAGCATAATGCTCAAGGCCAACTTTTCTTTTAGCTAGTTAAGTTATACTCTTGTTCAATTTTAAAAATATTTCAGGTAATATTTTGTTTTTTAATGTTTAAAAATTATCTCAGGGCGGTAATTTCAGACATTCATCTATCCTTCATGGTACCAGAAAGTCTATGGCCCATGAAAATTTGAAGTTCTGTATTCCCTTTGTGATTAGAATTCTTTTATGTAATCTTTTTTTTTTTTTCTTTTATGTAATCTTTGATCATCATGTTCAGTAATGATGGAGGATCCCAGTTTCAAGATGGCTGAAGTTGAGCTGAGGACCTAAGCTTCCTCTACAGATAGTTCTTCTTTGCAAGCTGCATGGCATTTCTTATAAAATGATGATCGTGTTCCAGGAGTAAATGTCTTCTTTTTTTTTAAAAAAAAAGAGAGAGGAAAATTAATAACATATCTGTGACCTGGTCTCATTTCTCCATTACTTATCAGTAAATACAGTAACACAGCAGTTTGCTTGTTGACAGATTGGAGTTTTCTTTAAATTTTAAAAGTTAGCCGCTTGTTGGATATGTCATTGTCAGATTTTTTCCCCCCCTAGTCTGTAAGTTCTTTTTTCACTCTTTTGGAGAGTATTTTCTTTTTTCTTTTGTCCTTGCCTAGTGCAAGGCTTCCCAAAAATTAGTTGTTGTTGTTTTTGTACCGTCAAGCTTCAGCACTGGAAAAATCCTTGGTAAAGGACCAAAGACGGATAAGTTCCAGGCTGAAACCTGAGTGTGGAGAGTATTTTTTTGACACACAAAAAAAACCCCTCAAAAACTCATATATTGGCATCGCGTTAGAACCACAGCCTAGCTGACTCTCCAGCAGGTTTTCTGAGGCTGGAAATCAAAAGGAGATTGCTCATCTTTTTCTCTCAAGAGCTGCTTAGATTTAAACCAACAGATAGGTGCAGCCTTTGGGTTAGCAGCATAACTTCCTACAGACTACCCACCAAAGCTCTGGAAAAAGTACCTGCCATCAAATGACCCTCTGTTGAGTTCCTATGGCTATAATAAAGCTATAAATTGCTATTGGAGAAGACTGTCGTCTTTTTCCCTTAGAGTGGCTGGTGAATTTGAACCCTGGAGGAATCTAATAACCTTTGAATTTGAACCCTGGAGGAATGTAATAACCTTTGAACAGTCAACTCACTACTGACTAAAGTGACCAGTGTTGATAAGGATTTCATTTTTAAGAGGCCTCAATTGCTTAGTTTTCCCTCTACTTATTGAGGTTTTGGGTTTTTTTCCCCCCTGTTATTTTTGATAGTCTATTTATGCCATAGATTAGCACTTCTAAATTTACTTCAGTTTTTTGTTTAACACGGTGCCGCTAATGGCGGCAAAAAAAATGTGTTTCTAAGCCTGGTCTCAATTTAAAAGTGTGTGGCAACATGTTAATGATCTTTACCATTTTAGATTTTATGCCTAGGCCTTTCTCAGTCTAGAGTGAGAGGTTTTTTTTAATATGGTGTGAGATAGGGATCTTGTTTCCATTTTCTGAAAACAGCCAGTTTAATCATTACCATTTGTTAAAGA
The DNA here is from genome assembly GCF_000299155.1 of Elephantulus edwardii. NCBI lineage: Eukaryota > Metazoa > Chordata > Mammalia > Macroscelidea > Macroscelididae > Elephantulus > Elephantulus edwardii. The sequence continues at coordinate 6,973,260 of NW_006399755.1, forward strand.
AATTGCCTTTTCCTTACTTATTGGATCTCATCACTGTCAAAGATCAGCTGTCCATTGGTGGATAGATTTATTTCTGAATTCTCAGTTCTATCCTGTTGGTCTATGTCTCTGTCGCTGTACAAGTACCAAGTTATTTTTATTTAACTGTCAGCAATTGTATGGCCTCCCACTTTATTTTTCTTCTTCCATATTGCTTTGCTCATCTGGAGTCTCTTTAGTTCTGTATAAAGTTGGTAATTACTTTTTCCATCTCATTGACGAATGAGAAATGAATCTGTATTGATATTGCACTATAGATTGTTTAGGGTAGTATTGCCATTATTCACACTGTTTGTGGAAACCAATCTGCCAGTGCTTGGGCACAACATCTTGTTCATTTATGTAGATTTTGGGGTTTCTCATAATAACGTTTTACTATTTTTAGGTCTTTGCCTCTCTGGTTAGGTTTATTCCTAAATACTTCCTTTTTTAAATTGTGTGTGTGTGTGTGTGTGTGTGTTCAAACCAGATCTGACTGGCACAGAAGGAGATGCCCCTCCTTTTCCAGCAGAGCATCTGATGCATTCGAACTGCTTTACCTCTGGGATTGCAGTGCAGTTTCTTGCCACTAGGCCGTCAGAGCTCCCTATACTTCCTCTTTTGAGTGACTGTTGTAAAACAGTTTCCCAGCACTCCTTCACCCCCTCTTATTTCATTTTCAGGATTTTCTTTGTTACTGTAGAGGAATCCCAACTCTTTTGTTGTTGTTCTTGTTCTTACCCAACATCATAAAAATATTTTGAGGACAGCTGCATCCACAGATTTCAATTACATGATTGTATCTTTGCCTACTCTTCTTTCTCAAATAACCTCTTTGAGATATGGTTCAAGGTCGAATTTGTCCCCCTTATATTTTGTCCACTATTCTTTAGGCAAGATCTGTTGCCTCATGGTCAGGTCCAGGGTTCTTTTTATGTGAAACATCATTTCATTATAAAGGTGCTCAGGAAGCCTTCTTATGGCTTCTTTTGGCTTCTTTTACACGCTCATCCTCATATACTGTATCATCTCCCAGTAACTGAGTTTATTGAGTCCTGCAGCATTGTAATACCATTTTTTAATACTATCCAGCCACCAACCTGGTACTGCAACAGTGGATTGGCCCACCATCTTGACCCGAGCCCAACCCGTTTCTGTGTGTTTATTTTTGCTGAATCAGTCACTTAGATCCAATAATATTTTTGCTGAGTTGTTGGTGTTTTCTGTATATAGGTATGTAACTCTTTCTAAGAAATTATGTGGAAAATCAATTTCTGTTTAGAAAGCAAAAGTAAAATTTCATTTTCTTAATAAACTTTTTTTATTTCTTCTGTATTATTTAAAATAATCTTGTTCTCTAGAACACTGAAATTTTAATGTTCTAAAATTTAATTTTTCAGAGGGGAGAAACCCAACATAAATTATCTAGATTTTTTTAAAGATACACTCTTCTTTTGGCTATCTACTGTATTGATAGGCCTCATGACCTCCTGCACATTTGATTCTAAGGAAAGACTACACAACACAGCAGCTATTTGTATGCATGGTTTTGATACATGGCAGTAGAAGACTACAAAGTAAAAACAGCAGAGAAAAAAGCCACTGCACCATAAGTGTAAATCTAGGTGTCTTACAGGTACTTCTCTCCCTGCAGAGCCACAAGATGTGCTTAATTAGGTTATATCTTGTGATAATATGTATGAAATGTTGTCTGTGAGAGAAACTCCTTAGAGACTTAGTGCCTGAGGTTTTTGCTGGAGCTTTGTCAAGTTGGTACCCTCTACAGAGCACATATTTCCAGAAGAAAAGCAAGTGCTCTGCATAAGTCATAATGAGTCATAATTTAGGCACAAATTGGGAGAGCCATCTCCAAATCCAGTTTTCTGGAGAGGTGCAGATGCTAGCCAGTTGCCAACTTTGCAAGCAAGTCTGAGTATAAATGTCTTGGGCCTCTCATGTTAACTCTTTCTGCACTTTGAGAAATGAATATATTTTTAAAGAGCGAAAGAAATGAATAATACTCATTAAAATCAGAAAAATAAATTAATAATAAATTACTTTTTATAAACTCTGATACTTAGATTTCTCAGTAAGTTTGGTAGTTAAACAGAGTTTATAGATGGAACATAACTTGCAACTGTTTACTATAGCATGCTGGTAGGTTCTGTTTCCTACCTTTATTTTGTACTCTTAATTATATTGCTGGGCCCTGGGTGGCACGTATGCCTCTACACCCCTTAGGATAATGGGGAGGTGAAAGACTAAAGAATCTCAGGAGAGAAGAAATAGGCTCTTTGTTTGTTTTACAGGAATGTGTATGCATTTGTAGTGATTGATTTGTCTTTCCTGTGAAGATAATAATTAATGGTACTAACTTTATGAAGTTGTTGATAGAAGAGATGAATTTGATAGATGTAAAATACTTGTTAGGTAGTATTAGCCAGTCAGTGCTTCATCATTTTATCAGAATAGTTACAATGTTTACTAGAACGAAAACCAGAACACTTGTTTGGAAAAATATTAGTGTAATTTTGTTTCCTGCAGTCAGAACATTTGAAATTTTATGTATTTTCAATTCCTATAGGTTGTACCTTTATAATAAGAGTTGACATATTGATTATAAATATTAATTCAGAGACTCAAGTCTTTATTCTTCAATTACTATGTCCCTTTTAGTCATTGGCATCCATTTGACTACAGTTCAATAGTGTATTCTGACAGTGAACATAATTAAATGCCTGTAAAGCTTGGTACTTGCCATTCTGTTGATTGTCATTGATACATGGCTGGTGTGATAGATAGTATTAGGTTAGGAATGGTCACATAACATTAAAATCCTTGTGGAAATAGAAAAATAGTGTTCTAAATTTTTTTTTACTAGTCAGATGAGTAAAATAAACTTTTGTAATAAGGAATAATAATGAAAGAATAAAGTTAATATTTCCAACATTTTTCCTTAAGGACCAGACTAATGCGGAGAAGCACGCAGATGGAATGATAGTAAGTTTAATCTAATCTTTTTGTTTCTCTTTACATCTGCAGAGCTTTATAACCAGTTCATGTCAGGAGAGGCCTGAGTTTCTACTTATTTTTCAAAGCATACTCCTCTTTTCACCTTTGCGCACTGCTTTTGTTATTGACTCTTGCAATTTTCTTTGAACTCCTAAAGTCCATTTTTCAGTGATTTGGAAGGGATATGACAATCTGAAAATTTTAATCACTTTGCATGTATTAACTTGAAGGTTAATCATGGTATGATAATTCTGCTTATGACTAAATAAGGCATAACTCACAGTGCTTCATTTCTTGTTAAACTTTTTTCTCAAATGAAAACAGAGTTGGGGAAGGGTCCATTATGGATATGTATCTTAATCTAGTTAAATACATTTATAAGTTTCTGTTATATCTTTAGCTTTCTTTTTAGATTCTCTGTTCTGTGTTAGTTATCATTATAGTGATATACCCTGCATTTGTTGAAACAAATTACATGAATTCTCTTATTAACAGCCATTTTCTTAATTTCTTTTTCTTTGCCCTTTGGCATTTCCCGTTTACCTTATCATCAACTTTCACTGAAATGAAGAAAACTTTATTATTATTATTATTATTATTCTTTATTACCATTTACAACTTGAAATGTAGCATTTGAAGTTTGTAGTGGTAGCCACCCTATTTTTATGGTAACTAAGTAAATACTGTGTTCAGACTGGTTTCTAAAGCAAGAGGCAGCTTCTTTTCCCCCTGAGCCTAATGCCAACTTTGTTGAGATTTGGAAATTCATCATCTAAGTCTACAGAAATATTTAATGGATGAGCATAATAATTGCTTTATATGTATTTTAAAATGAAAAATCAAGTTCAGTATCCAGTTTATATTACTCATAAGACAACAGTAATAAGAGATACATTTTAAAGTTTGTATTAAGTATATTGGCATTTTCATTTCTTTATTCTGTGGTGATACAGTAGTTATATAAGTATAATATGTCCTCTTGAAGCATCATGGAAGATTGTAAACATCATAAGAAAAGATCACATGTGTTTGATAGTGTGGTATAGTTTTCAAGGACTCTTAAGAACAATATTGGTAATTATTTTTATCCTTTTAAGCAAAATTAGTTACTTTTGATCTTGTTTTATAAAATAGCATTTTATAAAGTATACAGAGTTTGAAAGCATGTAACAAGTTGCTAATTATAGAAAATACAAATTTGTAGAAAAAAATTGTATTATTTGATCATGGACAAAAGCAGGTGTTTCTCCCCACCCCCACCCCGAAAGAGTTGGTTTTATTGTGTTGGGTTGGATTTTTGGGGGTTTTTTGGGGGGTTGGTTGGTTGGTTGTTGTGTTTTTGTTTTTGTTTTTGTTTTTTTTTTGTGAAAAAGGAACTGTTCATGATAGAGACCCTATGGCCAGACTGCTCAGATGCAGTAAGCTGTATAACCTTGTTGAGTCTTATTCTCTTCATTTAGAAAAGAAAGATTAGTTTTACCTCTCTAGTTTGTAATATAGAACATAGTACGTAGTAGTTAATATTAGCTGTGCATACATGGACGCATATATATTTACATGTAATAAAGTTATACATTGAATGCATTTCATTGCAGTTACCACAGCAGATTAAGATTGAGGGTTATTGGCTCTTTGTTGGCAGTCTGTCTTTTAAAAGATGAATGTAATTTGACATATTTCAGCCTGAAGTTAAGTGACCAAAGACATGCTCTAATAATGCTGTTCATTGTTCTTAAATTGAAAACAACCATTGCCTTTGCAGTGGTTGTAAATGGCATGAGAGGAGATGGCCCATCTTTCTCCCAATGAGCAGCTAGTGGATACGAACCACTTGCCTTTGGGTTTACCATGCATGTGCTTATCACTAAAAGTATTTTCTTTGTTAGACAAGGCTAACCTTAGAACATTTTATCTACAAAACAAAAAGAGATTGTTCAAAATAAATGGCATTCTAATATCTTATTCTAAAGCTACTTTATGTCTTGTCTTCAGTAGTTTAATTTTCTGTGTGTGTGTACCTGTAGATTTGTTTGTTTTTGCCTTCAAGTCGGAACTGACCCACTGCTGACCCTTAAACAGGTTTTCAGAGGCTGTAAATAAAACAGGAGGAGAATTCCCATCTGTCTCCTGCACAGCTGATGAGTTTGAATCACCCGTGTTCTTTGTTTGGCTGTGTAGCTCCTTACCCACTAGTCTACCATAATTTAGATATAAGTAAAAATTACATTTTCATTCTATGGATCAAAGTATCTGGAATTTTGTCTTTGTAAAGCATGTAGAGTCCTTTAGAGACAAACACTATATAAAAACAAAAAAAAAAAATTCTTAAGAATACCTCTAGAACTTTGTGAGATACTTGTTTAATTACTATAGCCTTGTGTTTGATCTAAAAATATTGAAGACAAAAACAGTGTGCTTTTAGAACTAGAAAGCCCTTTTACACATAAACCTCACTACCATTGAGCTGACACTGTACTGGGTTTCTGAGACTATAAATCACGTGGAAGGAGATGTCCCATCTTTGTCTCTTAGAGTCACTGGTGGAGTCAGACTGCCAGAGATGCTTGGCCTTTATATTAGCAGCACAATTCCTTACGGACTACACCTCTGGCTCTCCCTTATTATCTTTCATTTTATGGCTTGGGAAACTGAGGCCTTTAATAAGGAATGTGCCAAGCCCATTTGCAGAGTAAAAATACTAAGGAATTAGAATTCTAAGTAATTTTTAAAAATTTTCTTCAGTGCTTCAAAACCTTACCTTCTTTACTAAACTTTATTATTACCATTACTCATTGTTTTCAGGATTCTCTTCTGGTGTTTCTTCTTTTTCAATTGTAATATTTGTGGTAGATAGACAATTGGGTGACAATAATCAGAATATTAATATTCAGAGCACTTGATTTAAGGATTTTAGGTTAATGATTTTAGAATATTCATATACTTTTATATACAAAAATTACTGTGGTTTTAAGTGAAAATTTACACAGTAAGATAGGTTCCCATTAACCGTTTTTACAGAAATTGTACCATGACATTTACTTGGAATTTTCACAATGTATCAGCATTCTCATTATTTCTATTCTACTTGTTGCGTTTCTTTTGAAACTAACTTCCCTTTCCCTCCTGTCTCATCTTGCTTTTGGGTAGATATTGACTATTTGATCTCATATAGTTGGTTCTTAAGGAATACATTACTTACAGATAATACTGCCTCTAATAAGCCTGCCGAATATTTGGCTGAAAGGTGAATATTAAAAAGAGTGACTCCAGAGCCAAGTTCCATTAATTTTGTTTTGTTTATTTTTAACTTGGGCATTATGTGAGATTAATAATTATTGCCTTTGTTTCCCTTCTTAGGCACCTGTAGGTTTTTGTAGATTTTTTTTTCTGTTTGTTCATGAGGTAGATAACTATATAACTTATAATTAAATAATACATTTTATACCATAAACTCTATCTGATAACTTACATGAAGTTTTCATTTTTAACATCACAGAAAGTTAAAGGACTATTACATTTTGTTTCTTAGGTTTGGTCCAGTTTAAAGTCTTGTAATTGGTGGATCTGAATCCACTCTGGCAGATCCCTTGCATTAAAATCCTGTTCCCTTACTTCTTCTCCCCATCAAAAAAAAACCCCAGTAGGTTATAAGCTGTTATTTTAAAATTTATTTGGCCACTAAAATAATTTTTTTGCTTTTGAGTCAGAGAAACCTAGACTTTTGTTTTCCTGAAATTGTAAATATGATTTTAGGTATATTATTTCCTCTTGCTTCTAAAATTTTCAACAGAAAACCACTGCTAATTGGCAAATATATCTCTTTGCCTTTAGTAGCTTAAAAGTAGGATTTTTTATTTTAATTGAAAATCAAGAATAGATGGCTTATTCTGGCATGCTGTAGAAAAAGAAAAATATAAAGAATAAGAACTCAGACCACTAGCAAGCCAGCTAAATCCAAAAACTCCTCCCCTAAAGTAGGTATTTTGTAAATGTATTCATAGACTAGAAAAGTCTTAGTACGTACAGAGTTACAGTGACTAGTCATAGTAGTGTTTTTTAACACCAAAGCAAGGAAAAAAATAATTTCTTTATGTTTATTAGAGAAAAGTACTTGTGATAATTTAAGAGTTCCAAGAAACAGTAGATTGAATTGAGAGAATGAAATATCCCCACACCATTTAAAAACTCCTTTTCACAATATTTTCCCCACTTGACTTGACTTTCTTTTATGACAGTGCTTTTATGTGACAACTCTAAGAGACTCCTAGAATTCTGTATTAAAAATGTGTTTTCATTTCCTCTTTAAATTGTATCTGTGTAACTGTTCTCAGGAATTTACTGACAGAAATGCAGGCATTTCATCTGTTTGAGAGTGTCAGCACAGGAAATGTATTTATTACATTAAAAACAATTGTTCTGTATTTTGTTTTATCTCAGAGTACTATTAATCCTGTAGATGCAATATATCAGCCTAGTCCCCTGGAACCTGTGATCAGCACGATGCCTTCCCAGACTGTTCTACCTTCAGGTATAGTATTTTGTGGACATTCTTATTGATGAGAAAACTTCTATTTACAGCTATTTTGGTGATCTGGAAGAACTCTTTTAATTAGTAAAAGTGAAAAATCATAAAAAGTGCATAGCTGAGAATGAACTGCATAAGAGTGTTTTCTGGTTTTGGGGGGAAGAGGTATTTTTAAATTTTTTATTAAGATTTTTAACAAAAGTTACCAAGAACTTGGATTTCCATTCATTCATTGTTGCACATTTTCCGCTACCCCCCAACCCTGTTTACTTTGCTCTTTAAAAAATTTTTTTCATTGTTGCACCTTTTCCTCCCTCTTCCCTGTCCCCTAGTCCACTTTGTTATACACCTCTTGTTCTGTTGTCATGCAAATGATACCTAATCATATATTCCTTTTAAACTTTTACATTTATTCCTTTTAAGTTGTAGTTGTTTTCTACATCTGTTTCAATGCAGTGTATATTATATATCCCCTTTTCTTAATTTCCCCCCAACCTCCATGCCAGTCTTGTTTTATAACAGTGATATTATGCAGTATTTGTTCTTGTGACTGAGATCTTTTTTTTTTTTTTTAATTTAGGTTGTTTATTTTTCATTTCAATGAACATCTAACAGAGATTTTGGAATTCCATTCATTCATTGTTG
>NW_006399755.1:6982706-6989679 GCF_000299155.1 Elephantulus edwardii
AAAAGGCTGTCATTTCCCCACCTAACTGATTTCATCTCTTTGTCAAAAATCAATTGCCCATAAATAGATGGGCTGATTTCCGGGTTCTCAATTCTATTCCATTGATCTATGTGTCTGTCATTTTACCAGTACCATGCTGTCTTGACTACCACGGCAGTGTAGTAGGATTTTAAGTGACTGAGATCTTAACTCAGCATAATGTCCTCCAGGGCCACGCATTTTGTGTAATATTTTATTAGAGCCTTGTTCTTCAGTGCTACATAGTATTCCATTGTGTGACTATACCATAGCATACCATCTCCCCCCAGTAACCATAGTGAAGGTCAAAAGAGCACCAAACAATGAGTAATGGTGAGGTTGTGGAGAAACTGTAACCCTTATTCACTGTTGGTAGCAGTGTAAAATGGTGCAACCACGCTGGAAGGCAGTATGATGCTTTCTCAAAAAGTTTAAAGTAGAAATACCATTTGACCCAGCAGTTGCACGACTGGTAATATACCCTACAGAAGCTTCCACCCAAACAGATATGTACCCACCCATGTTTATTGCTGTGTTCTTCACAATAGCAAAGAGATGGTATTGGGGTGGGGGGAGGGTAAGTACTGTGAAAGGAATTTTGAGTTAATGAGATGAAAACAAACATGATTACTAAGACTTGAGTTAATTGCATAACAGAATATGTGACCACCATTCATCACTATCAAGGGATACTTTGCATACCTTGATCTGCTTGACAATTTGAAAAGCCATGAATTTGGGGTATTCTTTATAGTTCCAAGCAATAAAATGGTTTATTCACAAAGTATTTTAAGGTAAAGAGAGGGAAGAAAGAAATTTGTCTTATCTGTTGTACAAATTAAGATCTTGCATATTACAGATAGTTAATGCACTCAACTGATAATCCAAAGAGTAGAGGTTTGTGCTCATCTAAAGGAACTTTCCAATCTGACATGCATGGGTGACCTTGAATCAAATAATTTTGACCAGATGGTCATTACTTTTCAATATAGAGTGATAAAACTTTTGTTAAAATTGGGAAAGAGGAGTCAGGATCAATATTCTGTTTCACTGATTCCTCTTGTTTCACTGATACCTTTTATTTTTCTATTGCATATATCTTTCCTGTGTTCTTACTAGGTCCTCCCTCTTACTGTTTATTTTTAAAACTTGTTTCTGTAATTTGGGTGAAAGTGAAACTCTCTTCTTTTTTAAACATTTTCACTACGTCCACTTGCTTTGGAAATTTTTTTTAAAACTCCTTGAGTGGATGAACCTCATGTTTCTCAAGGGACTAAAGGGCTTGTCTTATGCTTCATTTAACATTGTATGTGGTTTAAGACTGTTCAGAAGCATTTACTGATGCTACAGAGCTTTTGTACTGAAAAATTGACTGATCTTGGTTAGCCTTTTGATTTCCTGCTTAGTTTCTTAGCATATCATCCATGAACTTAGAAGGATAGGAGATCAGAAAGGAGTAACATAGAACTTGGTTAAGTGGAATTTAGTTTCAGAAATTATTGATCTTTAGGATTTTGAATCTCAGACAAACCTAGTTAACAGTATGTGTTCTGCAGTTTCCCTAATATATTTCCCATGTTCAAATCTTCTAGAACCTGCTCAGTTGTGTAAGTCAGAACAGCGTCCCTCATCCCTACCAGTTGGACCTGTATTAGCTACTCTGGGACATCATCAGACTCCAACACCAAATAGTACAGGTATAGATTTATTCCATTCCTTACTTCCCATAAGTTCCCACTAACATTTGAGTTTTGTGATTAACCAGTGGTAGAGAACTGGTTGAAGAAATGTGTATTTTTGTTGGAAATATCTTAATTTTACCACTATAATTTCATACATGAAAATAAATTTATGATTGAACCAGAAGCTTTAGTAAGTAATTACATTAACATAAATAGAACCAGAGGTCTGGGTATTTTGTTGTTTACCTTAAAATAAGATTTATTTTGGAAATCTGTAATGACTTAAATTTACACAATTCAGACTTGCGTGTATTTATATAATACAAAATTAAAGCAGAATAAAAGCTGAAAGTTCATTTTGCTTTTCTCTCCTCTAGTCATTTATTTACCTAAGTGTCCAGTGTGTGTGTGTGTGTGTGTGTGTGTGTTTTTAACCTAATTCAGATGGTACTTTACACTCTGGCTTGCTCTTCTCATTTAATTTAGAGAGCTTTCCTTGTTTATATGCTTGGAGCTGCAGCATCTTTTTGACACCATTTATTGAGGCATATAACAAAATTGCCATCAATCCTGCAGCCACCACTGTTAAGATGAGAAGCATTTCTGCCATTTCCCAAATAGGCTAATTACATGTCCACTGTTCTTTGGTTCAAAAGGCTAAATTTGTTTTAAAAGCATACTATTAATAGAATGAAGTTGTTGTTGTTGTTGTTCTTACGTGCCGTTGAGTAGCTTGTGACTCAATACAACCCTATGTACAACAGCCCTAAACCCTACTCTATCCTGTGCCAATCTCACTGCCTCTGACACACCCATCCCTATTACCCCAGTCACTGAATTAGTCCACCTCATAGAGGGTCTTCCCCTTCTGCGCCGTCCCTCCACCCTCCCAAGCATGATGTCCTTCTCCAAGGACCTCTCCCTCCTTACAACATGACCAGAGTATGTCAGATGAAGCCTCAGAATCCTTGCCTCCAAGGAGCAGCCTGGTTTGACCCCTCCAGGATGAATCTGTCTGTTTTCTTGGCAGTCCAGGGTACATTCAATACTCTTTTCCAGCACCACAGCTCAAAGACATCAATTCTCCTTCTATCCTCCTTGGTCATTGTCCAACTCTCTGATGCATAACAAGTGATTGCAAAGACCATGGCCTGTATCAGACGAACCTTAGTCTTCAGAGACACCATTGGTCTTTAGTACTTTGGAGAGGTCCCTAACAGCAGACTTTCCCATCACAATAAGTTTTTTGATTTCCTGGCTACTGGTGCCAAGAGTGTTGACCGTGGAGCCAAGCAGACTAAAGTTGTTAATAATCTCAGTCTCTTCACCATTCATCCTGATGCTGCCAATGGGTCCAGTGGTGAGATTCTTTGTCTTCTTGACATTGAGCCTCAATCCATACTGAAGGCTGCAGTCCTTAACCCTCTGCAGCAAGCATTTCAGGTCCTCTCAGTTTCAGCAAGCAGGGTTGTGTCATTTCCATAACGCAGATTGTTAATAGATCTTCCACCAATCCTGACACCACACTTCTCATAGAGCCCTGCCTCTCAGATAATCTGCTCTGCATACAGGTTGAAAAGGTATGGAGACAGGACACATCCTTGGTGTATGCCTTTCCCAATTTTGAACCGTGCATTGTTTCCCTGCTCTGTTCTGCCTCTTGGTCCAAGTGTAAGTTTTGCATTAGAATGATCAAGTGTTCTGGGATTACCATTCTTCTCAGAGTCAGCCACAGTTTGTTATAATCCACACAGTCAAACGCCTTTGCATAATCAGTGAAACACAGATAGACTTTATTCTGGTATTCCCTGCTTTCAGCTAAGATCCATCTAACATGAGTTAAAATATCCCTAGTACTACGACCCTTTCTAAACCCAGCCTGGAGTTCTGGCATTTCTCTGCTGATGTGCTGTTCCAGTTGTTTTTGAATAATCTTCAGTAGAATCTTGCTTGAGTGTGAAATCAATGATATTGTTCTGTAGTTTTCACACTCTGTTGGGTCACCATTCTTTGGAATGGGAACAAATATAGTACAAGTTGTAAAACATAACAGCATGAAATCAAGGGGTTTTTTGGTGTTTTGTTTGGCTTTTTTTTCCCACTGGAGACAGGAGGTTTTTTTTATGATGATGGGGGTGGAAAAGCCGCCCCCCCCCCCCCGGAGTACAGGGGCTGGGTCAGTCGGGAGAGGAGTAGGGGCAAGCCCTGAGGGGCAGGTTAGGGCACATTCATCCCAGGATTCTGTCTTCCCTAAGAAAGGGTGAGAGCGCCTTGGGGGCAGAGCAGTTCCATGAGCAGCAAAGGCAAATACTAGGGACTGCTGACCACCCCTAACCTGAGGCATAACAGGCACAAACACTTGTATGAAAAAGCTGCATGAGCTGGTCAGTAGGGGATAATAAGGAGAGGGCCCTGGGCTGGCTTCTTGGAAGGAATCCAGCCTTTGCCTAGGTGACCTCATGGGAATACTTGGTGTTCCCAAATGCAGTGTAGCAAGGCCTAAAGCCCACTTCCCTGCAGGCCTCCTTAAAGGGAAAAGACATCCAGAGAAAATGGGATTCAGGGACGCCCTGGCAAGGGGAGCCAGAATTAGTCCTCAAGGCACAACTGGGGGCAGACAAGGGACCAAGGCACAACTGGTAGGGGAGCAGGGACAGCCTCCAAGCTGAATGCTAGGGTTATATGCCAGGGTCACAAGAGGATGCAGGACCTCCTACCCTTGATTGGCATGGGGTTGAGCACAGTCCAGACAGACTCGGCAAACACCTCTTTGACGCCATCCTGCTGCAGAGCAGAGCACTTGAGGTATTGCACAGCATGCATCTGTTTGGCCAGTGCCTGGCCCTGCTGCAGGGCGATGGGCATCTGGCGCTGCTCCATCGAGTCAGAATTGACCCTCCAGCGAGTTTTCAGAGGCAGTAAACCACATGGGAGGAGATTGCCTATTTTTCTCCTTCGTAGTAACTGGTGAATTAGAACTGTGTATCTTTGGTTGGCAGCACAGTTCCTTACCATTAAGCCACCAGAGCCCTAAATATGCCATTAGTGTTGTGTATTAAATTAGTTTTTTTAAATGCATTGAATTGATGTTGAGTTACTCATTGAACCAAAACCTAGAGAATGCTGAATGCTTTATCTCTGTTACACCTGTAAGCCAAAACTAGAACCATTGTTAGGAAGGAGGGATATAAACTCCCATTGTTGTGTCTGTACTTCCCCTGAAACCCTCACCATCCTATTCCCCTGCCGACCCCCATTGCACTCCACCCTCCCAAAGCCATAGCATTACTAGAGGGTGCGGTGATACAAAATTGCCATGTGGTTTTAGCCATTTTAAAATTAAATAAAGGTACTGATGACATTATTTGGGTCTTGGTCCTTAATAACAGCTTTAGTGGTTATCTCTGAATTTTGATAGGAAAGATTAATAATTGCTCTCCTATTTCAAGTTCTTAGGAAAGTACTACCAAATACTTTGAATAATGGAGTGGAAATGTTATGGCTGATTTCTACATATCATGACCTATTTTACCTCTTCTTAATTTTAAAAACATCATTTAAAAAATAAAATATTGTGGAGGAGATAGATTTAGTTAAGGTAAAGAAAAATTTAAATTTTAAGTGACTTATGGCTTGAGTTTTTAATCACTCTTAACTCATTTTTCTAACCCTTTCAATAATACAAAAGAGAAACAACTGAGAAGGTAAATATTGTTTCTCATCATAACAAAACTATGCTATCTTGTTTATAATTCTTACTTAGACTTAACTTTCTTCTTGACATACTTCATACCTGAAATTATGCATGTTACTTAATCATTTATCCCTCCTACGTATATGCCCCTCTCTTCCTAGTTCCCCTAATCCCCATCCCAGTATAAGAACGTTTTCTTTCCCTCTTACTACTCCTTTTGAGAGTAAGAGCAGGAGAATTATACCTTATTTGATAAGATGAACTACCTTTGGCATTGCACAGTAAATTTTACCTGTTTAGGGCAAACTTTTGTGTTTTAATTTTAGAAATCCGATTTGCTCGGTTTGCTTTTTGCTTTAAGTTGAGTTTCTTTCTTTCTTTTTGTTCAACTTTTTTTTTTTACAAGAATGGACTAAAATCCCCATGATACCGTGAAAAAGCACACCATTGGTCTGAAATTTTAGCATTAGAACTTTATGACTAGCAAGTGAATCATCACGTAGAGCAGATTGCAGCCTTGTTTCTCTCGGTCGCTGCTAATGCCCATTTCTTTAGAAAGAGAGTCTTTCTAATTCTTTCTTTTTCCACATACTTGCCTGACAGCTCTTCTGTTTAACTCTTTCCTCTGACTTCTTCAACACTTTGACTTAGATGGAAAAAAAAGAGACGTTTTGAGTAATAGGTGTTCAGGACTTTATCCAGAAGTTTTCTCATTTTTATGTTCTTCTCCAGAAATACTAATTTGAATGTGATAATGTGGGCAGTATTTTAAAGTTGTTGTCTTGATATGCTCTCCTTTTTTTTCATTCCCTTTGTTTTCCTGCTGCATTTTTAGGAATCTAAATCTACGTTATTAAACAAGAGCCTTGGTACTACAGTGGTCTTCCAACACCAAAATTCCTTTTAAATATAATCAAAAGAACCTAATTTCTAATTACGAATAAGTTCTTCTTTACCTATAGAGCAGAGGCAATATTAATTCTTTAAATGACTGTGTTCCTTATCTTTAACCCGATTTGTTTTTTCTTTGCCTATTTTAAAGTGTTTATGTTCTTCATAAATACTGTAAAGACATTTACCAGTTTAATCAGATGCTTTTTCTCGTTGAGAGAGGTCTGCTTTGACCCTTTCTCCATAATTTCTTTTTCTGTATAACTACCATTTTTCCCTAATTAAGAATTTTTTCACTTTACAGGCAGTGGGCATTCACCACCAAGTAGCAGTCTAACTTCTCCAAGCCATGTCAACTTATCTCCAAACACGGTCCCAGAATTCTCTTATTCTAGCAGTGAGGACGAATTCTATGATGCTGATGAATACCATCAAAGTGGCTCTTCCCCAAAGCGCTTAATAGATTCCTCTGGATCTGCCTCAGTCCTGACACACAGCAGCTCGGGAAATAGTCTGAAACTACCAGACACCACAGAATCACTTAATTCTTCCATGTCCAATGGAACAAGTGATGCTGATCTTCTCGATTCCCGTGATGATAGAGATGATGAAGGAGAAGCAGGATCAGTGGAAGAGCATAAGAGCGTTATAATGCATATCTTGTCCCAGGTTAGGCTTGGAATGGATC
>NW_006399755.1:6989779-6994754 GCF_000299155.1 Elephantulus edwardii
ATTATTACATATTTTATAATAATTTTTGAAGAGAGAGAGATGTTCAGTAGGTTTCTAAATACCTATCATAAGCCAGGCACTGTTCTAGGCACAACAGTGAAAAAAGATCTATTCCCTGCCCTCATGGAGCTTACAGTCTGTTAGGAGGACAGATATGTAACAATATCCACTACGTGCTAGAAGCACAGGAAACTGTGCTGTTTTGAAATCTCAAGAAGTAGGTGAAGGCTAGAGTGTATTGTAGGGAAGGCAATAAACTAAGGTAAGATGTGAATGAGTAGAGGGAAGAGGAATGGGGAATGGTGAGATAATGACCTGTAGGCAAAGGAAGTTTGATTTTAGGGAGGAATTTAGTGTGAGTCGGAATAATCATCTTTCTCCTGCCGAGAACAGTAGTAGAGTTGAACTCTGTACCTTGCATTGGCAGTGCAATTCCTTATTACAAAGCTCTGTAGCTCGCTATAGTTGTTGTGCTGTTGTTAGGTGCTATGGATTATAACAAATTATGGCTAACATTGAGAAGAACTGGAATCCTAGAATACTTAATTGTGCTCATGTGAAAACTTCTGTGTGCAAACAGAGCAAGGAAACACTACATGGTTTTAGTTAAAAGTAGGTGGTTAAAAAGAAACAGAAGACATAGTGATACTTAAAAAATTGGCAAAGGCCAGATTGTGAGAGTATCCTTTGGTCATTTAGGAATTTTTAACATACTTCATGAGTTACTGGTCAAATTTGCATTTTAGGAAGATAGTCATTTGTTTTTCAAGTACATAATACTGTTACATTTACACGTCTTTCACATACATTCTCATTTGACCCTCAGAACCACCCTGTGAGGTAGGCAGCACAGGTCATTCAACAGATAAGATCCACGACCTTCAGAGTACTTAACTGACATACCCAAGCTTCTAGTCAGTAAATGATTTGTATTAACACCAGTCTCTGGCCTAAAATATCAACACTCCTTCCTGCTTCACAGGCATAGTAAAGAGAAAATGAATTCAAGGCTAGAAAAATATTTTTAAGAAAATGCACTATATAAATCATGCCAACAAACTATGATCTACCATGATATATGTTTGGCTTGTTCTTGTTCTGATTCCAGCTTAAATAAGACATGAACCCAGAATTTTCTATTTGCCTCTGTTCTGTATTATATGATTTTCATGTGGGTAAGAAACAATGTGATCGTGTTTTAAGTTACAATCAGGATAACTTGTTAATAGCAAATTAAAAATAATATAGCAAAGTCAGCGTGCAGCTTGGACCCACTGAAATACACAGCAAGCAAAGCAACACGGTCAGATAGCATAGATTGCATAGAAGGGAAATGTGACGTCAGAGTTTAGACTGGCTCACACAGTTACCTAAGGCAAAGTGGTCTCAATGGCAAAGAAGTTATGCATTCCTCGCTATATAAACAAGAGCAGAGGATTTGTGGGGACCTGTATAAGAGCATCTATCAGATAGCTCACTCCAGCTGCCTACAGGGAATATCAACAACAGTGTCACCTTCGTTTTAAAGAATGTACCTGTCCGAATGGGCTGAACTATATACATCCCTGGTTAAAATACAACCAAGACCATCATTCATAATCAGACTGGCAAATGGAATTTTGAGGGTTTTTTTAAAGTAATGAAACAATTTAGATGACTCTGTACTGAGGAAGTTTTTGGTGGTTTGTGTTTTGTGGTTTTTTTTCAGGACTGACTGTTTGTTGATTCTCCCAAACAATGTTATATGGAGGTATTATTAGTGATTCTAAGAATCACTAATGTGTGATATGTGAATTTAACATTTTAAAAGTTTTATTCTGTTTTAAAAGTTTTATACTATCTGTTCAGAAAAGATTATATACTATGTAAACAATTCAAGCCATGCAAAACCATTTTTCAGTGCCTTTTCAAGTGAAAAGAATCCTTTATAGCATGCTTCTGTTCCTAAGATGGTTCGTACTTAGCAAGCTTTGTTTTCATTTTTTTATTTTCTTCTATGATAGCTTTATACTTCACTTTCATTTCTGCCAATTCTAGGTGAAGTAGTTTCTTTCTGGATTTTCTGGAGTTTCAGCTCCTACATAATGCTTTAAAAATTCCGAAGACTATTAGGTTTCTCTGGTTCTTCGTATAAGGCTACCAGCACCTTTTTCAGTGTGTTCAGCATCCTGGACTTCTCAAAGTACCTCTGGAACTATTCGCGCTTTGAGTTGACAACTTTGTAATGGGCCACGGTGACAGCAGTGGTGGACCTGGTGCTAGGGACACTTAGGAAGGTAGTTTTCCTAAAAGCAAGAGTCCTGTTGGTATGATAGTTAATTGCTTGGCTGCTGACAACTAGCTATCTTTTGGAGAAGGATGTGGGCATCTGCTTTGGTAAATCTTACAGCTCCAGCAACCCTCTGAGGCAGTGTCCTAGTCTTTGTCGTAGTCCCGCCCCCAATCCTTCTGATTAGGAGTCAGAATGGACAGCAGCAATGGGGACTTCCTCTTTGTTTTATTTTTATGTAGCATTGTTACAATGCTAGATTAGAGAGGAGGAAAGAAGATTAGGCAAAACTTGGTAGTAAATTGAGAAATGTTGATATGCTAAGATGATTGATTGTATTGAGGTAGAATGAATTACATAATCTTAAAGTGGGCAGATCTTGACAGGTCTTGGGTTTTCCTTCATTAGAAAATATTTAACCTGATGTTTGGTGGCCAGTGGTTAAGGAGTGGCAGTGACAGCCCAGAAGTAGGCAGTTTGAGTCCACTAGAAAAAGATGGTTAATCTCCAGTTCATAGCCTTTGAAAAGAGGGTCAGCCGTGAGTTAGTTCTGACTAAAGAGCAATGAGTTGTGAGTTGAGACTGCTGTGTATACCTTCACTGAAAACACAACAGAGTATTCTTTTAAAAAAGGAAATACTTTGAACCTATTTTATAACATCAAATAAAAAATGCCATTATATAGAATAACACCCTCAACTAACATCGAATTAACCTATGTAGTCTCCATTTGAAAACTGAGGGTAATACAGGTTTTTGTTTTTTTGAGGTTTTTTTTTTTAATTCTAGTTTTTTGAGGATAATAATTTTTATTTCAAGAGGCCATTCTGAATATTTAAATGAAAATAGTCTAAGTCAATTGCTGACACATAAGAGCTTGTTAAATAAGAAAATGTTTTTTTGTTTGTATTTGTTTGAATTTTACTTGAATTTCTTTTACAGATATTTTTGGTTGAGTTGTATTTTTTTCCCCCACCTCTTTTGCTTTTTTAGAGTCTTTTTGATTGTTACAGTTTATTATTTTGCTTTGTCTGACAGTAACAGATTTGGAAATTATTACATGTAAATTCATAAACTTGGTACCATTCCTAATGTATTTGTTTATTTGGTTTTTTTGGTAAGAAGGACTGCTTGTTGTTATTATGTGTCCATGAGTCTTAAGCAACACATAGCTGACCCTGCAGTGAGTTTTCAGAGACAATAAATCCCATGGGAGACAATTGCCCATTTATCTCACAGAGAAGTTAGTAGATTTGAACCTCATGCCTTTGAGATTGCAGTGCAGCTTCTTACCATTAGGCCACCACAGATCTCTGCATTGCATGTTGTTGTTAAGTGCTGTTGAGTCGTAGATGACTCATAGTGACCCTATGAATGAAAGACTTGAACAATTGTATAACTTTGATTGTTTCTCAGAGTTCATAGTGTTTCGGAAGGCAAGCTATTTTGGAAGTGGATGTCACTCCTGCTTCCAAGCTTGTTTTAATTGGAGAGCTCCACCAAACACTGTCCACCATACGTAACCATTATCAAATTTGACATATCAGTGTCACAGTGTTCAGCATCACAGCAACCACATGTTACATCTGTACAGCAAATGGACAGACCAAATGGGCGATACCACTTAGAAGAATGTTTGAGCAAAAACAATTAAAAACAGACCTGAGGGCTACAGATTAAAATCACCCACTTTTGGCTTGGTAGCATAACTTTCTATCCACTACGCCAACAGAGCTCTCTCGTTGTTGTTGTTGTTAAGTGCCCTCAAATTGTAGAAGACTCATAGCAACCCTATGAATGGAAGACCTAAACACTTTTATAACTTTCTTCGTTTCTCCAAGTTCATAGAGTTTCCAGAAGCAAGCTATTTTTGAAGTGGAGGCCACTCCTGCTTCCAAGCTTGTTTTAATCGGGGAACTCCATGAAACACTGGTCCAGCATGAGTAACCATTAGCGCATTTGACATACCATTGTCAGAGTTTAGCATCACAACAACCAAGAGTTACCATGTTTGATACTAAGCCTAATTGTCAAGAATCAAAGAAGAATAACAATCTCCACAGATAAAGAGGCTCCTACATATCCAGCTCAGGAAGTTACTAAACAGTTTATCCTCATCAGAATGAAAGAATAATGAATGTAGAGCAAAATGTAAAAAGTTTTCCTAACAACTATTTTCCTTTATAATTTTATTATATGATCAGTCACATGTATAACTTTATGAAAATAAATAAAACATCTAATCATAGGCAACAGATGATACCTATATAAATTTCTATTTTAAAACTTCCTGTGTTGTTGCTGTTTGGTGTCATCACATTGACTATAACTCATAGTGACTCTGAACAACAGATTTGAACCTACTCTATTCTACATCAATTTTTTAAAGTGTGTTTTAAAATGTATATAGGACTCTAAATTTCTTTAGGGCCTGTATGTAGTGAGAAATATGATCACATCCTACTTGCTCCAAATCGCAGACATTTGTTTTTTGTTTTGTTTTGTTTTTTTAAATTTTTATTTATTTTATGTGTGTACTGTCAAATTGGATCTGACTGGTACAGGAGGCGATTGTTCCTCCCTCTTCAGCAGAGCATCTGGTGGATTTGAACCGTGTACCTCTGGGATTGCAGTGCAGTTTCTTGCCACTAGGCCACCAGAGCTCGCCAATTGCAGACATTTGTAAGGAAAAGAAATGATGCTGAT
>NW_006399755.1:6994854-7026956 GCF_000299155.1 Elephantulus edwardii
GTCTCCCACATTGTGGTCCTACATCCTCTCAAGGCTGGCTGCTTCAACTTCACCTCAGCAACCAATACAGACCTGGCCCAGGAAGGTTGGCCTGTTGTGACTGGCTTTACCAGTGCACCTGGACAGGGAGGAATTCTAACACAGTTTGACAGATCCCCCCCCCCCCCCCCCATCCCCAAAAATCAACCATACAATCTCAAAGGGCAGCATTTGCCCCGAGATAAAACTCTAAAAGCAGGAAGGGATGGGCCCGGAAAGCAAATTTGACTTTTGATTGTGAGGGAAAGAAATGGCCCACATGCTGTGAACTGAAGGTTGAGTTAAAGAAGGGACTTCAAGGTAGCCAGTTTAGCAGAAAGGATTTGGTATCTCATTCTTGCGAAGTAAATGATTGGGAAACTATTATTCACATTTTGCTAATAAAAGTTTGACATTTTGTATGGCCATTGCTGGTTCATTAGTCAATTTTACTTTTCATACAGTTGTACCTTATGCATACCCACCACCCATCTGCCTGTGGGGTCTTTTGTGTTGCTGTAATGCTGTTTAGCTGTCTTGGGCTGAGTTCTCTACAGAAGCAAAATCAATGAAGTGTTTATATAGAGAGATATTAAAAAAGAGATTGATTTTTTTTTTTGAAAGAGAATGGCTCACACATTTAGAAATAGACGTTGGTAGGTTCCACGTATGTGGGTCAGTCCACAGAAGAAAGGCATTGGGAGGCTTAGGAGTCCAGGGTCAGCTGACTGGCTTTGGAGGACTGACAGGTAAGTAGTCCCAGGTGAGCAGCTACAACAGGCTGCTGGTTTAGCTTTGGGGTGATGAACCAGGTACAGTACTGGGCAGAAGGCTCTCCTGCTTTACTAGGAGTTTATACATATATTCAAAGCAGGCAAACCCCTAAGGAGACTCTACTTCAGGTTAAGCTAATCATATCACATAACTGCCTCTAAGACTACCTCATTAACATAATGGATTAATAATACTTGTACATACTGAAAATTGTCATCACTTTGGCATACACTATTAACCATCACTTATAGGCTTCTGCAAAGCTTCCAGACTAGCGAAGATAGACTGGGAAAATAGACCTAGTAGTCAGCTCCCCAAAATCAGCCAGAAAAAGCTGTGTGGATCACAGCAGTCAGAGCCCCAACTGATGATGGAGACAGCTCAGCCAGGGCAGGGCTCTGTTGGGCATGGGTCTGTGACAGCAGCTAACAGCAACGATAGATTTTAATCTAATCATGAAAAAAAATTAGTGAAATTAAAAGAAAATAAGCGTGTGAAAGAAAAGCCTAAAGATAAGAATAAATGGTTATTCATTTTTTAAGTGTTCTATTATTTGTTTTAGTTTAGCAGGATTAAGGGCAAGTTCCTATACAGGACATTAGTTTTATTATACCCAAAGTATATGGTTTGCTAGGAAAGGAACTTAATTCTTTAACCTCTGATCTCTTTATCACTATATTCAGTAAACACTTTATAGTATTGTGCCTGACCTCCTTAAAATAACACTATTGCTTATAATCTCTGACCCTGGTTTCAGGGGTCCTGAAGTCCCTATGAAATTAAAATTTTCAGAGTTACTACCTTTTGTATATATAGTGGATACAGGAGAAAAAAAAATCCTGCAGACTCTTGGAGTGTTTCTTCCTTTTTCATAAACTTCCTTTTTTTTTTACTTTCCCCTTTATTCTGTCCTGTAGCAAATACACCATTCAAATAAAATCAAATGAGAAATTTGGGAGTTCTGGTAGTGTCAACCTCTGATAAGAAATTGCACTGCCAACCCTAAGACACGTGGTTTGAGTCTCCCAGCCGCTCTCCAGGAGAAAGGTGGACAATCTACTTCATATGATTTAAAGCCTCTGAAAACTCACTCGGTGGGTCAGTCATGAGTGAGTTACGGAACACAACACCAATAATTTTTCTCTCTCAGTTTCATACATTCCTATTATGCCCTTATCTAGATTTCCCAAACTGATAGGTAGGTAGTGCTGTGTTTTATGCGGATAGCATATTGTTTTGTTGGTTTGGCTTTTTTTTTTTTTTTTTTTTTTTTTCCCCCTTTTCTCTTCTTCTCCCTGCCTCTTTTGAAACAAACAGTCCCTCGGCCAAGGACTATCCACTTAGGTTTGTATCCAAAGACGAAATTTGTAGGTGAAAGGAGTTAGGAGTCAGCCTTCGTTAGAGACTGGTTCATTTCAGGGTCGAAAATATGGAACGCTTCACGAATTTGCGTGTCATCCTTGCGCAGGGGCCATGCTAATCTTCTCTGGCTGGTTTGGCTTTTGTTTTGTTCTTAGTAGTCCTTACGTCCTTTTAAATGGGAATATTTCCATATTATACCCAGGCCCTAATCACAGTGTTCTCTGCATTTGATTTTGTGGTCCATGGAAGTCATTAGCTGGTGCTAACACTCCAGTCACATATTTAATTTTTTTTTTTTTCTCTAAAGAGCAAACATGAAAGTTTTTCACTATGCTTTATCTACCAAACTAGCTTCAGTGTTAGCTATATTATTGAGCATGTGCAATATTGCATTTATAAACTAAATTAAATTAAATGTTAGAAAGAATGTATCTCTTGAAATTGGGCTTAAATTGAAGTAGCTTCCCTGCTTGCCAGTTAAGTGTGTGCTCCGTATCAGTCATTGACTCTGAGTATCTGTTTAAGAGATTAATCATACTGGCCTTGTCATGTTAGGATATTATAGCTTGGGGGTACATAATACAGTGTACAGCACATACTGCTGCTCAGTAAGTTATTGTCATTTAAATTTAGAGCTTTAAACTTCTCTGTGCACTTTATAATCTTAGGATTAAGTTCAATACAAATTATTTTGTTACTGAAATACACACTGTTTCTTATATTGTTGTTAGGCATGTTTTTGAAATCGTTTGGCCTTAACAACTTAAATTGTAGAATGGTTAGCAGGCAATTTGTCCTTCCTCATTTTTCCGTTTTGAATTCTACTGAGCATTTCATTTATCCTGGCTCTAGTTTTCAACCATGAATGAGGAGAAAACGTGCAACATCTGACCTTTGGAATTGCATCTAAAATGAGACTCCATACGTTTTAGGCCTCGGGGTTTTAGATCAATTGATTTAAAAGATTGACTCTACTTTGATGTATCCAAGAGCTACAAAACATTTCTAAGACAATTTTCATGCAGCTCTTTGTATTTAACGATAATTTGATTTCTCTTACCTAGGTCTTTTTCTCATATTTTCCATTGGCTCTCAAAACTGGTGAGGTAGACATTAGTTACAGTACCTTGTGATGTAAACTGCTAAATTATCAAAGAAGCAATATTTAGTTACCTAAGGAGTTTTGAAAAATAGATCTAAAGAAGGTAAGTAACCAGGGAAAACTGTGTTTACCATAGTATACATAATGATATTTCACATGTAGAGATTTTTTTATTATAGTACATGTATTGTTTTATAAGTAATACCTACAGTGTGAAAAATTGGATTTTTATATTTAAGGTTTATCTTTCTTACTATATATTGGTCCTAGGAAAGTTCTTTTACAGGTGTAACAACTTACAGAAGAAAGTTTTTGTATACCTTGTTAATCAACCCAGTATGCCAATTACTATAAACTTAATTGTAAAAATTATGCTTTTGGGGGGGGAATTATTTTTTTACTGATTAGGAAGAATGTGAATGCTGATATAGGCTGTTATCTCACAAAAAGTAGGCAAGGCAGTTTTCTGAGATTAAGTAAGAAACTGTTGCTTAAAACTAAGACATAGCTACATTTATGTATTGTAACAAAATGAGGAAAATGGACAAAGTTAAGCTTAACTAGAGGGAGAAGCAAACTTTGACTGATTTTTTAACAGACTGTTACCTTACCATACCAGTTTGTCTTGGTTGAGGACACACTGCATAAAGCACAAGTTGAGACCTTGTTGGCAAATTCTATAGTTTATGGTCCTGCAATGAAGGTAGCAGGCAAGGAGGTAGAAAGTATATGTATTGATTATGTAATCAGCTAAGTGTAAGAGGCTAGTATGTTTCTGACAGTTATCTGCATATATTGGTTTTTAGTAGCGTTGAGCACTAACATCTTTCAGTGATTCTAAATTGCTTTAACTTAAGAGGTTAATTTTTATTTTTTTCAGTTCCTCTGGATCTGCCTCAGTCCTGACACACAGCAGCTCGGGAAATAGTCTAAAACGACCAGACACCACAGAATCACTTAATTCGTCCATGTCCAATGGAACAAGTGATGCTGGTAAGTGGTCATTAAAAAAAAAACAAAACAAAAAAACACAACTTAAAAACATTTGCAATAATATCCGTGTATTTGTAATATACTGATAACAGCACTGAAAGACCCAATTTAATAGTAGTCTAAGCAGATTGTTTTCTTTTAGATCTCTTCGATTCCCATGATGATAGAGATGATGAAGGAGAAGCAGGATCAGTGGAAGAGCATAAGAGCGTTATAATGCATATCTTGTCCCAGGTTAGGCTTGGAATGGATCTTACTAAGGTAAGGCTCATGATTGGTATTTGCTACCGAGGGTGGTGATCCTCTGTGACTGCATGGGAGGTGTGTTTGTGCAATACAATGTTAGCTATTATTAGCTGAGGTAGTAATGATGTAACTTCTGTTCATATATTGCATCTTAAGATTGAATGTAAGGAAACTCTGGTGGCCTAGTGGGTAAGGAGTTCAAATCTACCCTCTACTCCACAGGAGAAAAATGGACATTTTCCTCCCATACATTTTATAGTCTTCCATTGGAGGATCAACTATGAGCCACTTCCAGAGTGATTGCACTGAGTTGAAGTTGTTGATGAATATTTGTTATTCTTACGTGCTGTTGAGTCGCTTGTGACTTCTTGCCACCCTGTGTACAATAGCTCTGAACCCTGCTCTTTCCTGAGCCAACTTGACTGTCTCCAACACATCTACCCTCATTACCCTAGTCACTGAGTCACTCCATCTCATCGAGGGTCTTCCTCTCTTGCCCTATTCCTCCAGCCTCCCAAGCATGACGTCCCTCTCCAAGAACTGGGCCCTCCTTGCAGCATGTCCACAGTATGTCAAATGAAGTTTCAGAATCCTTGCCTCCAAGGACCAGCTTTGTTTCATCCTCTCCTGGATGAACCTGTTTGTTCTCCTAGCAGTCCATAGTATATTCAGTGCTCTTTTTTTTTTTTTTTCAGTGCTCTTCTTAAGCACCACAGCTCAAAGGCATCCATTCTCTTTCTATCATCCCTAGTCATTGTCCAGCTTTCTGATGCATAGCACATAATTAGGAAGACCGTGGCCTGGATCAGGTGCACCTTAGTCTGTAGACTGGCAGTGTTGCTCTTCAATACTCTGGAGAGGTCCCTGGCAGCAGACTTTCCCAGTGCAATTTGTCTTTTAATTTCCTGACTGCTGGTACCAAGAGTGTTGCTTGTGGAGCCAAACAAACTGAAGCTATTAACAATCTCATTCTCTTCACTGTTCAGCGATATTGGGATTGGTCAGTAGTTTGAGCAAAGACTAAAGTCATGTTCTATACACAGAATCAGAGTGATCAGAGTGTTAATCTTGTGTTCAGAGAACTTAAGTTGTCATGCTATCTCCGTTGTTACTAAACTATATGATCTTTAGCAAGTTCCTTCCTCTGTGAACTTTTGGTTTCTCATGTACAAAATTAACATACATTGACCCACTTTGTATAGTTGTTGTAATAAATGGAAGAGTTAGTGGAAAATCATGTGGTGTTCACATATTCAGGAAATACTGTGGTCTAAATTTGGTTTTAAACTTGTAGCTCTTAGAGCCTATGGTGATGAAGGAAGAAGTTCAAGCTGCTTTGAAGGAAATAGCAAAAAATAAGGCTCCAGAAATAGATGATATACCAATTGAAGTATTTCAGATACCAGATGTTGCCCTGGATGTGCTCACCAAGTTGTGCCAAGAAATCTGGAGAACAACCACTTGGCCAACTGACTGGAAGAGATCTATATTTGTTCCTATTCCAAAGAAAGGTGACCCAACTGAGTGTGGAAACTACAGAACAGTGTCATTGATTTCACATGCAAGCAAGATTCTACTGAAGATTATCCAAAAACGATTAGAACAGCACATCAGCAGAGAACTGCTGGAAGTCCAGGCTGGGTTTAGAAGGGGTCGTGGTACTAGGGATATTGTTGCTGATGTTAGATGGATCTTGACTGAAAGCAGAGAATACCAGAAGAATGTCTATCTATCTGTGTTTCATTGACTATGCAAAGGCATTTGACTGTGTGGATCATAACAAACTGTGGCTGACTCTGAGAAGAATGGGAATCCCAGAACATTTAATTGTGCTAATGCGAAACCTGTACTTGGATCAAGAGGCAGTAGTCAGAACAGAGCAGGGTAACCCTGCATGGTTCAAAATAGGGAAGGGTGTACGCCAGGGATGCATCCTGTCTCCATACCTTTTCAACATGTATCCAGAGCAGATTATCCGAGAAGCTGGGCTCTATGAGGAGAATTGTGGCATCAGGATTGGTGGAAGATCTATTAACAATCTGCGTTATGCAGATGACACAACCCTGCTTGCTGAAACTGAGGAGGACCTCATGCTCTTGCTGCGAAGGGTCAGGGACTGCAGCCTTCAGTATGGACTGAGGCTCAATGTCAAGAAGACAAAGATTCTCACCACTGGACCAATTGGCAGCATCAGGATGGATGGCGAAGAGATTGAGAGTGTTCACAGCTTCAGTTTGCTCGTCTCCACAGTCAACACTCTTGGTACCAGCAGTCAGGAAATCAAAAAGCGTATGGCGATGGGAAAGTCTGCTGTTAGGGACCTCTCTAAAGTACTCAGGAACAACGGTGTCTCTCTGGAGACTAAGGTGTGCCTGATACAGGCCATGGTATTTGCAATCGCTTGTTATGCCTCAGAGAGTTGGACAATGACTAGGGAAGACAGAAGGAGAGTGGATGCTTTTGAGCTGTGGTGCTGGAGAAGAGTACTGATTGTACCATGGACTGCCAGGAAAACAAACAGATTCATCTTGGAGAGGATTAAACCAAGCTGCTCCTTGGAGGCAAGGATTCTGGGGCTTCGTCTGACATACTTTGGACATGTTGCCAGGAGGGACGGGTCCTTGGAGAGGGACATCATGCTTGGGAGGGTGGAGGGACAGCGCAGGAGGGGAAGACCCTCTATGAGATAGATTGATTCGGTGACTGGGGTAATCGGGATGGGTGTGTCGGAGGCAGTGCGGTTGGCACAGGATAGAGCAGGGTTTAGGGCTGTTGTGCATAGGGTCGCTGTGAGTCGAAAACGACTCGACTGCACATAACAACAACAACAACAACAACAGCTCTAAATAGAATGACCAGTTGGTTTGGGAACTGGTATGTGGATGCCATTTTATATCTGCCATTTTGCTAGAAACTTCATCCTTTCACTAAACTTAACCATAGAGCTACCAATGTATTTGTTACTGTTTACTAGGCTAAATCATATTAAGTATGACAGAGAGCATAACCTTATTTGTGATTTCAAACTTGTAATCTTTCCATTCTTCATAGGGTTGCTATGAGTCGCCTGCGACTCGGTGGCACTTAACAACAACAACAGTCTTTCCACTGTTGCCTCTTACTTTTAACCTTTGAGCTACAGTAGCTTTCATTCATATTACTTGAATTATTCTTCCATCTAGCTTTAGAAATTTTTCAAAATTTAGGATTTTTAATTTTGTTTTGCCTAAATCAACTCTAGTGCTGGAAATTAGTGTTTACCGTAGTGAGTTTTATTTTGATTTTTCAATTTAGAAAACAATTAAAAATAAAGTGCTCACTCACCATACTCTAACAAGTGCCTGGGATAAGATTTCTTACTCCAAATTCTGAATGAGAGGGGGAAGATAAATTATAAGGATAGTATTTATTTGTGGGATCCAGCATATTTGTCTGTGAAGCCATGTTGTGGTTAAGTACTGTCAAGTTGGAACCAACCCTCCTGTGGTGTTCAGTGGCAGAAAATCACATGGGAGGAGATTGCCCACCTCTCTGCCACAGAGAAAAATGACCCTCAGGTTTTCGCATCACAGCTCATTAGTACTAAGCCACTAGCGCCCCCTGCGGAGCCCTAGGTAAGAGCATACGTGCATGAGTCTGTCCCTAAAACTGCTTCAATGATATTAGATTACCAGCATTGAGGACTCTCCTTCATAGGGTCTCTGTGAGTCGCCTTCGACTCAATGGCACTTAACAACAATAATATCAACATAGAGATCAGTTGGCCTAGTGGACAGAAAGCAATGCTACCAAGCCAAAGGTGGGTGACTTTTAATCCGCGACCGTTGGGCCTGTCTCTTTGTTTTTGTTCAAACATTCCTCTAGGTCATATAGCCCTGGTGTGTCCTCTACAGTCCAGCGGCAACTTGTGCTGCTGTGAGGCTGAACACTGACGCTGCTGTGTCAAATGCATTAATGGTTGATTACCCAGTGCGGACAGTGTAGGGTAAAGCTCCCCGATTAAAACAAGCTGGGAAGCAGGAGTGGTATCCACTTCTGGATACCACTGGCCTCTGGAGCTGGCCTCCGGAAACCATATGAACCTGGAAAGGGGATTAAAGACACACAGCGTTGAGGACTCTCCTTCATAGGGTCGCTGTGAGTTGCCTGTGTCTTGACGGCACTTAACAACAACTGCTAGAATAAGCACTTCCAAGTTTGAAAGCTGTAGCTTAATGTTGACTTCTGAAATATAGCACTTTTAAAATTCTTTTGTCTTAGTTGATTTGGGCGTCTAATAACAGAATACAAATTTAAAAGCAACTTAAACAGTACTAGCTTTACTGTCTAATGTAATGAGAGGTCCAGAAGGAGAGTAGTTCCAGAATTGATTAATAGGTCAACGATACTGTAAAGGACTTGGATTCCTTCATTCTCTTCTTTGGCATCCTTAATGTCCTGGATTTTATTCTCAGATATATCTTACTGTCATTGCAGAACAGGCTTCCACATTTTCAGGAATGTTATCATCTCACTTACTTTGGGCACCAGTCCTTGAAGCGAAACATCATGCTAGGAAAGGTCAACAGAAGGGAGAGAGACTCCTAGCTAAATGGAGTGGCTGACAGTGGGCTTGAACAGAGATCTTGAGGATGGTACGCGATAAGGCAGAGTTCAGATCTGTTGTTCATAGGACTGCTAGGAGTTGTAGTCAACTCAGTGATGCCTAAGAATGCCATTCTTAAAATACATTTTTAGGCAGAACATTTTCTTTCTACAATTTAAAAAAAAAAATTGGGAAAAACAGTCTTTTTCAAGAAGTGGTCTAACTTCCTTGGAAGAATAAGAATCACAAAAGCCCAAAACTGATTCCTGTCAGGTATACCTCTACTCTCCAACTTTACTACCTTTTCTGACAACTGTCTCCACTGCACATTCTACCTCTCTTGTTAGTTTTGATCAGTTATTGTAATAGCCACACAAAACTAGTCATAGTCAACAGTTGTGTGGTTTTTTTAGGCTACAACTTGGGATAAAGAGACATTTCAGGAGCCATGCTTCATGTCATCTTCATTGTTATAGCTGTCTTCTGAGTCCAGGAAGTTCTTAGCTTAGGGACACCAGGCCCCAAAACTGTGTTTCTCTTCAGGCTATTTTTGATGCTACATTCCCATTTAGCCTCTGTGAGATTGACCCTTCTGTTCATTTTTAAGGCATGGCCTTTCCAGCCAGACCACAGCTGACCAGTTCTCTCAGTAGACCAGTCAGTTAATTGCATAGTATTAGGCTGATTTCCCAAAAGCTCACTTAATCCTATTGGTTGGAACAATGGGTTAAAGCACTCAGCTGTTAATCTAAAAAAGAACAGTGGTTCAAAATGAGCAGCCACTATGTGAGAAAAAGATTTAACCCTCAGAGATTTACAGTTGAAGAACCCCTGTGGCAGAGCTCTACTCTTTTAGGAGTACTATGTATCAGAATCAACTGGGCAGCATTGAATTTGGGTTTTTGCCTAGAGAACTGAAAACAGGACATGGGGCAGAGGGCTGTGAGCGTCTTTCTGAAAGGGTCAGAGAGTGAGCATTGCACAGGCCCTCAACATCCCAGCATAGAAAACAGATAAAGAGCCCACAACCCCATGCTGCCTCTAGAGCCACACCAGCAGCAAGAGGTGTGTGTATTCATTGTTGCCTCACAGACTTTGCCCACTATTGTGATACTGAGAGTGGGGTTTATCAGGGAGATAGATTGGGGAGTGAGAAAAGCAAAGAATATCTCACAATGCAAATCTAGGTTTAGTCCAGCAGTCCCAAGCCAGATTAACAGCAACACACAGTTCCTTAATAAGTAGCAAGTCCTAGTTTCCATTCAGCAAGACAAATTTAAGAAACCTCTGGTCTCCTCAGTCATCCAGCAAGGTTTTCCCTCAAAGCAGTTAGACGACAGCTTCAAAGATCCCTCAAGCTTGGCAAAATTTTTAACTGTGGCCTTTTTCTCAGGGATTCTCTGATGATCTCTTACCACGGTTTCTCTACAGCAATGCCACAATCTCTCCACCACTATCACTAGGATCTCACTCTCAACCTCAGTTTTGCTGCCAGTGTGGGAAGCACTCTCTTACCCTAGTCCCACAAATGTTGATGATTTTCAAGACCATGTGCCTGCATTTAAGGTGGCTGGAGACAGAGGGGGCTAAGGTAATAGCTAAAAAGCCACCTTTAGCATCATAGACTGTTTGCAGTTATTATAGGTTGTGACTCAGTGAATCATTTTTGGCAGAAGTATAAATCCAAAGGTTATATATGGAAATGTTGCAGGGTCACATCTATTTAGCACCTTAATCTTCAAAACAACCTTGACATGCAAGAAGGACATTTAATTATTATTTTATGGAAACATAGGAAAGTTTAATTGAATTTCAAGAAAACTTGTAAATATAGAGAAAATTTTTTTCCTTGGATTACAAGTGAAATCAGTATTCTTTTTGTGTTTGTTGTGTTTCTCTTTTGAACATTACATGTGCAGTACTTATTTTTATACAAAAACATCTGCCTCTGTTTATTAACTACATCACCCTCCCAACTTTGAGGTATTTCACTAAGTGCTGCTATGCCATTTTTCTCTCTCTTATTAACATATTGCTGTTTAAAAAATAAATTTAGCGTAGTATATGTTTATAAATACCAGGGAATGGGAGCATAGTTGGCAAATATAGAAGGTGTGCAAAATTTATGTAAAAATGTCATAGTCATTTTTTGTTGATTTTTTAGGAACTGTTCATACATTAATAGTATTTAATCTTTTAATAAATACTTGTTATGCATCAGAGAGTTGAACCAATGACTAGGGAGGATAGAAGGAGAATTGATGCCTTTGAGCTGTGGTGCTGGGGAACAGTATTGAATGTACCCTGGACTGCCAAGAAAACAAACAGATTCATCCTGGAGAGGGTTAAACCAGGCTACTCCTTGGAGTCAAGGATTCTGGGGCTTCTTCTGATATACTTTGGTCATGTTGTAAGGAGAGACCGGTCCTTAGAGAGGGACATCATGCTTGGGAGGGTGGAGGGACAGCGCAGGAGGGGAAGACCCTCTATGAGATGGATTGATTCAGTGACTGGGGTAATCGGGATGGGTGTGTCAGAGGCAGTGAGATTGGTACAGGATAGAGCAGCATTTAGGGCTGTTGTACATAGGGTCGCTATGAGTCTCAAGCGACTCGACGGCACATAACAGCAACAACCCTTTAAATGCTCAAAGAAACAAAACCTATGGTTTTGTGCTTTAGCATTCTTACTTTGATGGTTTATAATTTCTGTTTCCCAGAAGTCAAAGGATGTGGCACAAATCTGTACATAAGTTTACCTGCCACATTTAGGTTATGAACATACGTATTTTATTTGCTTATAACTTAACTCTGGAGTTTGATAATAAAGATTAGATTCTAAATGTTCATCGCTTTAGTGTCCCTTTCCAACTTCATGTCCCTTTTTATATCTACCCAATCCAGTGATGCATTTCTTTTACATCCATTCTGGTTTCTTCATTCTCTGTTGGTCGCAACCTTACTAAGGCTTTTTTTCCCTAGTGCCACTTCAAGGAAGAAAGCCCCACCTCTGCCTTAATTCTGGATACTCAAATAGAGCATCCTTTTGTCCCCCCGAATGCTCTGTCGTGTATGACTTCTGTCACATTCCACCTAGAGTGTAAATGCCGGGCTGTTCTCTCATCCCTACCTTTACCACCCTCAGAGCTTTTAACATAGGAGCTTGAATACAGTGAGATGCTGCCAATTTCTTAATTTCAAGGAGTTTTGTCTCTGGTGTTGTACTCCCATGATGACTAACTAATAGTCTCTTACAAATAATAATATATTTTTGTCTGTCTCATAGTAATCTTTTTTTATTAGTTGATCCTCATCTTTCTCATTGTTACTTTTATTCTGATTTCCATTCTTATTTACTTTACCATATTCCTAGGCCCTTAGCATTTTCCTTCATGCACCATGGTCAAAAGACTGTTTCTTTTGAATCTGTTCTTTATTTCTTTAGTCACTCATTTAAAATCTTTTTAATGTGTAATAGGAGCCGACATTGTAGCTATGAATGAAACTTGTGTTCTGAGAGCTCATCATGTATTTACAGACTCAGATGTGAGTATATATACTTGTCCAGCAATAACAGAGAAGCAGCTATGGACAGTGCATGGACTCCTATCCTCCTCCTCAATTTTGAATTCTATTCATGAGACATTTTCTCACTATGAGTGAGAAGATTTTCACTAAATTCATTTTTCCTCCTCTCTAAAACAGAGGTATCATCTTATTACAGAGCTTTTTTACAGCTTAATAAGATATGTAGTGCCCCAGTAGTACTCACTTTTTTGTCATACTTAATACTGAGTAGGTTGTTGTTTTGTGCCGTTGAGTCAGAACCAAATCATAGCTGACCCTCCAGCAAGTTTTCAGAGGCAGTAAATCGCATAAGAGGAGATTGTCCATCCTTCTCCTTCAGAGCAGCTGGTAGATTCAACTAGATGCCTTTGGGTTTGCAGAACAGCTTCTTAGCACTAGTCACCAAAACTCCCTAATATCAAGTATGTTGTTGTTGTTATGTGCCGTCGAATCGCTTGCGACTGATAGCGACCCTATGTACAACAGCCCTAAACTCTGTTCTGTCCTGTGCCAGTCGCACTGTCTCTGACACTCCCATCCCTATTACCCCAGTCACTGAATCAATCCACCTCATAGAGGGCCTTCCTCTCCTGCGCCGTCCCTCCACCCTACCAAGCATGATGTCCTCCAAGGACCAGTCTCTCCTCACAACATGTCCAAAGTATGTTAGATGGAGCCTCAGAATCCTTGCCTCCAAGGAGCCACCGGTTTAACCCTTTCCAGGATGAATCTGTTTGTTTTCCTAGCAGTCCATGGTATTCTCAATACTCTTCTCCAGCACAACAGCTCAAAGGCATCAATTCTCCTTCTATCCTCCTTGGTCATTGTCCAACTCTCTGATGTATAACAAGTGATGACAAAGACCATGGCCTGTATCAGACGCACCTTAGTCTCCAGAGACACACCATTGCTCTTCAGTACTTTAGAGAGGTCCCTAACAGCAGACTTTCCCATGGCAATGCGCCTTTTAATTTCCTGGCTACTGGTGCCAAGAGTGTTGACTGTGGAGCCAAGCAAACTAAAGCTGTGTACAGTCTCAATCTCTTCACCATCCATCCTGATGCTGCCAATTCATCCAGTGGTATATACAATATCAAATATAGCATTACTATATTAATATAGTAGTATTTTGTCCTCCTTATTACACTTAATATTCAGGGAGCTCTGGGGTCCTGGTCAGTATGGAGTTGCCCTGCTAACCCAAAGGTGCTGACTCTCGAGTGGTTGAAATCCCCCGGTGGCTCTGGGGGAGTAAGAGACTAGGCAGTCTCCTGCCTTGTGATGTCTAGTCGTGGGGAGTGCTGGAGGGTCAACCTACAGTGCTAATTAAACTGTGTAGGCCAAAAAAGGGACATTGCATCCAAAACATCATTTGTTTATCTCATGCTCTGTAGGTTAATGAGTTCTTCTGAATCTAAAGTACTTGGGAAGCAGCTGTCAAAAGTATACCTGGGCAATATTAATAAGTGTGGCTGTGAGTGGTAGCAGCTTTTAAAAAGCAGTTGAGCAATCTCTTTGCCCTTAGTAGAATATCCTCCTTATAAGTCAAATGTGTGTTTTTCAGGTAGTCCTTCCAACATTTATTCTTGAAAGAAGATCTCTTTTAGAAATGTATGCAGACTTTTTTGCACATCCGGACCTGTTTGTGAGGTATTTGATCAAACACAGTACTTATTATTTTTTGTAAGATGTTACTTAATAGCTTTCTTCTTTTCCAGAATTCTTTCAATGATTCATACATTTCTGGGTAAAATGACACTGAGTATTTTACGTATACAGGTGTTCCAAGCTTTTTAAAACTTTATCACATTACTTCTACAGTGACCTATACTAGTACCTGGTTTTTGCTCATCAAAAGAAATCCAGAGAATTTCACTGTTACCAAAAAAGAGACAAAAACAAATTAGCATTTAGCATTTATTTCATAGCAAGCTGTTAAAGAGGCAGCAGGCCCCTGAATTTCCGAGAGTGGCATTTCCAGAGTTCTCTCCAAGTTCAGGATTTCAGCATCGGGCTGCCATAGCTGGGAGCTTTGCCTATAAACACTGTGCTGGTGTTATTTTAGTTTCTTTTATGTTAGTTGGTGCGATTTGGTTGGTTATTTTTTAGGTCTAGGAATGTGGAAAAATTTTTCCCGTATTAGTTAATTCTATACACCATTTTGGCTTGTAAAAGGTTTCATAAGAATGCTACTAGCCAGAAAGCCATGTCTCTCTGACGGTTTGAATCCACAAGGGGAAAGATGGACAGTGTCCTCCATGCAATTTACACCCTTCTCTGCTGGAGGAGGGTCGGCCATACATTGGTTCCAAGTTGACAGCAGTGATTTTGTTTTGTTGTTTGTTTTATCAGTCTGTAATAGTAGAACTATCTCAGAAAATTTCCAGGGTTATGAATTTTCCATAGACTGCCCCATTATTCTCCTGTAGAACCACTGACCTTTCCATTACCCAGGAGCCCATTAATTTGTGGCCAGTATTTATAGGGTTCATCCTGATGAAATTCAGTTAATTGAGTTCAGCAAGCTCACCGAAGCAGTTGTTGCTTGTCAAGTACTTCTCTTTAAATGTGAGGAGAACAGACATGCCACAAGTTTCTGCCCTTACAGAGTTTAGTCAAGCAGACTCACATATATGGTATTATACACATGTGCAAGGGACAGAAGTATGTGAGGAGGAGTCAAAATGTATTTACAAGGTAAAATCAGATCGCTTTTCATCTGCAGCACAAATTTTTTTTAAATCCAATTTCTCTGATTTTATTCCTTTATCTTGAAGTCATATGCATATTATTAAAGTTTTATAGTAGTTCGTACATTGGCTAACATTAATCTGTCTTGTCTTCGTGAATATCTAAAACAATTTACTGATGTGTGCAGAGCAGAAATTCAAGTAAACATGGCAGTAAATAAGTTAATAAATAACTAAACAAATAAAATATAAAATTTATTGGTAATTTATGTGAATAAAAATGGAAAGTATTTATTGTTTGTTTGATACGGTATTTAGATTGCTGGGTAGTTTTTATCAGGACTTTGAACTGGTTCGCTTTTCTGAAAGCCCCTGCTGAGTTTGCTCCCCCCCAGATACGTGGCATCAGCCCTCCATTTTAACAAGATTCCTAAGTGACTCTTAGGCATCCTTTTGTATATCATCTGGGGACCTAAAAGAAAAACCTAGAGATGTTAAAATATAGATTCTGCACCCATATTTCTAGAGTGGGAGCCAAGTTCTTAGAAGTGAGCAAACCCGAGTGAACCTATTAACTGTAAAAAAGAAATCAGGGAGGAACGCTGGATCACGGAACAGAGGAGGAGTAAAACCAGAGAACAGCAGTAACTATACTACGTGTAAATGGAACACGTTCTTGTCAAACTACATTTAAAAAAACAAAACAAGATCCATGTATTTTTCTGACTTTAGAGACATTGACTAATTTTAAATATAGACAAAAAAAATAGACTCTTCAACTGCTGTAGCTGAATTAGTATCAGACAAAGGAGACTTTAAAGCCAAGGGATATTACAACAGTCAACACAGGGACATTCTGTAATGACATTCTCCAAAACCCAGACCTTCTGCCTTCAAGTAAATTCCAACTTGTGATCCTCCAGTGGGTTTCTGAGGCTATAAACCTTGACAGTCAGGGATAGCCCATCTTTCTTCCACAGAAAAGCCAGGACATTTGTATTGCTAACCTTTTTGTTAGCAACTCAACACGTGATGCACTGCACCACCAGGGCTCCTGTTAGAAGGATCAATTAATCAGGAATGTATAATAATCCAAAAATACCATGTGTTAATAATAACACGCCTTCAAACAACATAGATCAAAAATGGACCAATTAAAGGAAGGAATAAAGAGCTCATATAAATGCCATTTAATTGCCACTATTAGGGGTCTTGTAGGTACTTGCTAGTGACTTAAAATTTAGCTCTTTGGTGATCAGAGCCTGTATTATTTTAATAATGTTAACTTGCCGAGACTTGTTATGTGGCTCATGGAGCTTCGGGAGCAAGGCGTGCTATTCAGATGTCAGTACTGTGCGTGACCCCCTGCTCCACAGGAGGAAGAAGGGCGTTTTCGTCCTGTAAAGAGTTGTTGCTTTAGAAACCTGATGAAGAGTCACTATGAGTCTGAATCAACTTGATTACAGTGAAGCGGTCTTTGTTTTGTTTCTAGTTTATTTAAAGGGGAGAAAAAAGGTAAATTTCCAATCAGAGAAATTGATAGAGCTAATAGCCCCTTATCATTTCCCCCAAAATATCAGTAAGAGTATAGACTAGTCACGGAATGCTTTCAATCACCTTGATACAGTTGGCCTTCCTAAACACAACACCCAACAACTGGACAGGGAACGTTTATGAAAATAGAGCATATACTGAGCCACAGATAAAACCTGCTGTCAGCTAATTGGTTCCGGCTCAGAACAGCCCTCCACCAGGGTTTTGAAGCTATAAATCTACTTGAGAGGTCTGTTCCCTGCAATAGGAGCAGGAAAAACATGTAACAGAACACACCTCCCAGAGCTCATTGCCACAAAACAAGTCATGATAAATTTAAATTACTGAAATACTGCATAGTATAGTCTCTGACTACAGAAGAACTAAATTAGAAGTCAATAGCTCAAATGTAGTTGGAGATCACTAAATAATAGCAATTAAATGGCATTTAAATAAGGTTTTGGAATATGCAAAATTTGTGTTTGGTACTTAAAACATTGGTTGCCCCAGAGTGGGGGTTGGAAATTGCTTGAACAAGGACACGTGGAACCTTTTTGAGGTACTGGAAATGCCTTAATGATTGGTTAGTTACTTGGATATCTGTATTTGCCAGAACTTAAAGCATACAGTTACCCTCTGTGTATTTAGTTGTATAGATATATATTAATTGTACACATGTATTTTGAAAAGACTTCTTGGGCAAACTTCTGCCTCATGGTTGATGTCTTTTCCCTGGGGCCTGGGACATCAGCTTACATATTATTGCCCCAAAGCAGGCACTAAATTTTCTGGTATTTTGTTTCAGCATTAGTGACCAAAAAGATCCCAGGGATCGAATGGTTCAAGTGGTGAAGTGGTACCTCTCAGCCTTTCATGCGGGAAGGAGAGGATCAGTTGCCAAAAAGCCATATAACCCTATTCTGGGTGAGATCTTTCAGTGTCACTGGACATTACCAAATGACACCGAAGAGAACACAGTGAGTTATGCATTATTGTTTTAAATGATCTTTAAGTTGAAAATTTCATTTTCATTTGGGGATGGCTGGTGGTGGCAGTGATAAAAGATTTTCCCTGCCCATGGGATAGTGTTACTGGAGTAGCAGAAAGGAAGGAGGTGTATGAGATGAGGTTGAGGATTTAGAATTGAGCTTGTACAGGACCAAGTAGGCCACGTGCTCATTTCATGACACATCAGGATGTTGTATTTTGTTTTTTAAAAACCGTTATGGTGGCTTTGTAGAAATAAATTGGAAGGGCCAAAGAACTGAAGCAAGGAGACCACTGAGAAACTCTAGCATTACTTCTGGAGAGAGATGGTTGAATCAAAGTGTATTTTGGAGGTGGAGCTGATAGATGGGCTGGGGAAGGCAATGGAAAGGAAGGAAGTGGGATGGCTTTTGCATGTGGCTTTAACAGTTAGTTGATGTCATTTACTGAAAAAGATTGGATTTGAGCAAGAGAAAATCAAGAGCTCCATTTGAAATGCAAAGTATGAGAGAGGAGTCTCGTAGACAAGAACAACACTGAAAGACAGAATTGAAACTTAAGAGTGTGGGGTTCACAAGAAATGTCTGGGATGAGGGTGAGGATTTCAGAGATTTTGTGTATATTTCAATAGGTTTAAAATTCTATGATTGGATGAAATCCTTTCGGAAGATAATACAGGTTTAGAAAAGTAGGTAACCCAGAACTCCAGAGTTCTAGCATTTAGAGGTTTGGTTTAAGAAAGAAGAGCAGCAAGGAAGAATCAAATAAATGCTAAAAAACCTCTAGGAGTATGTTTTGTATGTGTTGATTTTTTTTTTTAAATAAGAAGACCCATTGGTCCAGTTGTTCTTGTCGTTGTGATGTGCTGTCGAGTCACCTGCAACTCATAGTGGCCTTATGTACAACAGCTCTAAACCCACTCTGTCCTATGCCACTCTCGCTGTCTCCAGCATACCCACCCTCATTACCCCAGTCATTGAATCAATCCACCTCATCGAGGGTCTTCCTCTCTTGAATTGTTCCTCCACCCTCCCAAGCATGATGTTCTTCTCCAAGGACTGGTCCCTTCTTGCAGCATGTCCAAAGTATGTGAGACGGAGCCTTAGAATCCTTGCCTCCTGGTTTAATGCACTCTAGGCTGAACCTGTTTGTTTTCTTAGCAGTTCATAGTATATTGAATAGTCTTCTCCAATACCACAGCTCATAGGCATCAGTTCTCCTCCTATCCTCCCTAGTTATTTTCCAACTTTCTGACACATAGCAAGTGATTGCAAAGACCGTGGCTTGTATCAGGCGCAGTTAGTCTCCAGAGTGACACCACTGCCCTTCAGTACTTTGGAGAGTTCCCTAACAAAAGACTTTCCCATCACAATACATCTTTTAATTTCCTTGGTCCGGTAGTCTATGTAAAAGTCTTTGATTAGACATAACTGTCTCCTCTTTTTTTTTTTTTTTGTCTCCTCTTTTCTGATGACAAGTTACATGTAGTCCTTGTTAAAGACAAATGCAGGATATGACTCTGTTCTTAATACTATGGCAGCGGTGACGGCCCACAGTGTGTCAGATATGGTCACATATTAGGCTTCTGAGCCTCCAAAGTCTTTGATACTATCAGACATACACAAGCAATAATTACAATATGATTTAATTACAATAGCATAACAAATGTATATGAGATGCTTTGAGTGTGTAGATGAAGCAATTAAAGGACCCTGGGAGGCAGAGACTCTTTTTATGGTGTCTGCAGTTTTATTTTTGTTTCTTTTATTTGCTTGCAGGAGCTGGTATCAGAAGGACCGGTCCCCTGGGTTTCCAAAAACAGTGTAACATTTGTGGCGGAACAAGTTTCTCATCATCCACCCAGTAAGTTTTAGAGGTGCTCTGCATCATCCATTCTCAAACAAAATGTTTTGTCTAAAGTGTTGTTGTGAGAACCAATTAATAGCTGA
Source organism: Elephantulus edwardii (assembly GCF_000299155.1). Classification (NCBI taxonomy): domain Eukaryota; kingdom Metazoa; phylum Chordata; class Mammalia; order Macroscelidea; family Macroscelididae; genus Elephantulus; species Elephantulus edwardii. Next base: position 7,014,660 of record NW_006399755.1, read on the forward strand.
CCCTCCACTGGATTTTCAGAGGTGGTAAATTGTAGAGGAGGAGACTGTCCCTCTTTTTTCCATGGAGCAGCTAGTTGGTGGGTTTGAACCATTTGCCTTTGGGTTGGCAGTGCAAATCCTTAGCACTAGACCACCAGAGCTCCCTGTGTCAAAAAAGATTCATTAAAAACTCTGTAGTTGAGCTTAGTTTACTCCCAAATTGTGTTGCTAGCTGGGTCTTCTCTGATACTAGTAGTGGAAACACTGTTGATTGTTTTCATCTATCTGTCCCTTGTATAAATTGCAGTATTTTCTGCTTCACTAATCATAACTTGTTGTTACATAAATGAGGGTTTTTTTTCTGTACAATGTATGTATTCCTGGTGAATTGTATATATATACTCTCAGCATTGAATTGTTCAATGCATTGGTTAAGGTTGGAAATACTCCATAGACGTAGGAGGAAGGTGGTTCCAGGCATACTTTTCTTCTCAGGAGAAAATATAGTCCTTTACATTTTAAGTCTCCTGGATTGGTCCATAGCCTCATGTTCAGGGGGGAATGCTTACATTCGGGTTACAGTCTCCTCTTTGAGGAATAAAGGATTTCTCCATGGAAAGTATGTTAAATAAAAACATTTTTTTCTTCAGTTTCAGCTTTTTATGCTGAGTGTTTTAATAAGAAGATACAATTCAATGCTCATATATGGACCAAGTCAAAATTCCTTGGGATGTCAATTGGGGTACACAACATAGGGCAAGGTGAGTCTGTGGGCATGGTATATAGTAGTGTTAGTACAAATTTATGTCTTTCTAAAATATACTGAGCACTTGCCTAGTAAAAATATAGGGCCCAAGAAATTAAAATTTGCATGTATTCGGAAAAGAACAGAGATGGGCTGTGAGATTGGAGGAGGTGAGGTGGGAAGTTTAGCCTACTGCATTGGATAGAGTGTCCCTCAGCTGGACAACAAAGCCTTTTTATGGCCAGTTCATACACGACCAGTTTCTCTCCCTTCTCTTGACAGGCTGTGTCTCCTGCCTCGACTATGACGAGCATTACATTCTTACATTCCCCAATGGTTACGGAAGGCAAGTAGTGCCATGTGCCCATTTTCTCCTATCAGCAGCAGACCCTGATGTTCTTTAAAGCATATCTTTCCTCTGAACTGTTTAATCTTACCTCAAAACTTTTCATTTTCCAGGTCTATCCTCACAGTACCCTGGGTGGAACTAGGAGGAGAATGCAATATTAATTGTTCCAAAACAGGCTATAATGCCACTATCATCTTCCACACGAAACCCTTCTATGGGGGCAAGAAGCACAGAATTACAGCTGAGATTTTGTAGGTATTTCAGGAAAGAAAATGAAATATTCTTTTGTCGTGATAGGAATTAACCATTTTAAAAAGTTTCTCTAATTTGTTTGAACATCTCAAGTGTTGTCTCCCTCTGAAATCCTTTATTGGGATTCCAGAACCTGAATATAGAACCTCCATGGTTCCTTCCTGGGCATACAGATGGGTCATGAAAAGGGTCTTTTCAGGTTGCTCTAGCTGACTGAGTTAGCTTCTGGGATCTGTGGACAAACTACTCAATGACAAAGGAAGCAGAAAATAAATAGTGTGTGTGTGTGTGTGTACACACACACACTCATTCGTTAATTCAAAACAAAACACAACCCCACTCCAGGTCACTGTGATTAACCATTTCAGCAGATTGCATAGCTCAAGAAGCAGCAGTAGGAAAGGAAGAAGTCCAGGCTGCAGTGAAGGCATTGGTTAAAAACAAGGCTACCAATAAAGCTGTTTCAGCCAATGGATACAACACTGGAAGTGCTCATTCATCTGTTCATGAAAATTTGAAAGCAGCTACCTGGCCAATGAAGTGGAAAAAAATCCATATTTGTGCCCATTCCAAAGTAAGATTATCCAACAGAATATGGAGATCATCAAATAGTATCATTGAGATCACTCACAAATAAATTTTTCTAGGGTAGGTGTGTTGGAGTCAGTGAGACTGGCTCAGGACAGGGCAGGCTTCAGAGCTGTTGTACATAGTGTCGCCATTAGTCACAGGCAACTCGACAGCACATAACGACAATAACAACAAAAACAACAAAATAGTTGCAGCATTATATCTGCAGGGGACTGCCAGAAATTCAAGCCAGGTACTATACAAAGATACTCGATTAGATAATAATAAAAATCATGAATAGCATTGCAAGAAATGAGAATTCTGGAACACTTAAAATGTGCTCATACAGAAGAACCTCTACATAATTATTCAAACAAAACAGGATACTGAGTGGTTTAAAATCAGGGAAGGTTATGTGTCAGGGTTTTAGCTTTCCTGTCTTTTCTCCATACTTAAAATTGATCAGTCTTAACTATGAGAAGAAGGATGTGACATCCAGATTGGATAGAGTGACATCCTGTGATACGTATATGAAACCATCTTACTAATGAAACTCAAAGGTTAGAGGCTTCTCTGGATTACACTTCAATAAAAAGCAGAAATTCTCATAAATAGACCACTAACCATGATGATGAACAGAAAAGATTAAAGTTGCCAAGTTCATTTTACTTGGATATATAATCAACATCCACAGAAGTAGGAGTCAAGAAATCAAATGATATCCTGCATTGAGTAAGTCCGCATAATACCTAAAGTGTAAAATATATTACTTTGAGGACTAAGACCTAAGCCATTGTATTGCCAGACACCTGTCATAACTGAAAAATGAATAAGGAAAAATGTCAATAAAGACTTGATGTCTTTGAATTTTGGTATTTGGTGAAAAATACTGAATATACTGTAGTCTGCCAGGAAAACAGTCCTGGAAGACGTACACTGAGGCCCAGATTCACGCATGCGAGGGCCCGAACCATTGGTAATCTGTGGTGCTTCCCACTCTGCTAATTCAGGATTGATGTAAATGTGGATATGTGAAGTGTGTGTCTTTTTGCTATCTATGGTGTAATTTTTAAAATCTGATGATATTATTATTAACAATTGAACATAAAGGTATATTGTTTTACATACCACAATGTTCATAGGACTTGGAGTTCATTAGGGAGTTCTTGTGACCTAGTGGGTAGGAAGTTACTCTGCCAACTCAAGGGTGGGTAGTTCACATCCACCAGCCAGCCATTCTGCTGGATAAAGATGAGCATTCTCTTCCTATGTCATTTACAGCTATGAGTTCTTTCTTTCTTAATGACACATTACAATAACAGAGTTCATCAGCACCTGCCCAAAGCCTTCATCTGTATAATTTGTCCTAGGGCATAGAGTTCTGTGCAGCTGCTTTTGCCAAAATGTCATAGTTGCTCTTCTAATTTTCGCTTTGAGTAGGTAGGACACACTGATCAGATTCTTTGGAGTTTTTTTAATCTGAGAACCTAACACAAATGTTTCCTTTTTGTTTAGTTCTCCAAATGACAAGAAGTCATTTTGCTCAATTGAAGGGGAATGGAATGGTATAATGTATGCAAAATATGCAACAGGGGTAAGAACTTGTATTTTTATTTTTGGCTATGTTTAATGCCGCAGTGAATTTTAAACTCTCCCTTACTCTTCTTTCACCTGGGAATTCTGTTGAACGGCAAAGCCTCACTCTAACCTCTTCAGAGCAAGTCTTTTGCTGCCACTTCCTGCTTAGCAGTCAGGTAGTAGCATAATGTAGTTAACTCTTCTTTGCTCCCAAAATAATACATGGAAATGAGTGCTGGGCATTTATTAAATACACAAAACTTTAGTTCTCCCATTAGAATGTTTGTTTATAAAAATAAACTAATTTGTGTTTATATACACAAACATGGTTAAAAAAGATTTTCTATTAAAATACAACATCAAGATTCCTTGTTTACAGACTTAGCTGTGCATGAGATTCTGTCTCTACAACATGGGTTGCTTAGTCACCCTAAAAATGTGTTAAATTGAGCTTAAGGCTTAAGGCGCTGCAGCACTGAATGAATGGAAATCCAAAATCTCTGTAAATGTTCATTGAAATTAAAAAAAAAAAGACTTAAGGCACACAACTCCTTTTTAGGCTGAAGACTGCACAGGAAATTCATTCTCTCCATCATTAGTTAATACATATGAGCCTTGAGAGAAAGTAAATCTGTTAGTCTGAAAGAGTTACTCCCAAAACCATTTGAACAATGAAACACCCATCTGCCTCATTCTTTTCTAGGAAAATACAGTCTTTATAGATACCAAGAAGTTGCCTATAATCAAGAAGAAAGTGAGGAAGTTGGAGGATCAGAATGAGTATGAATCCCGCTGGTAAGAAATCCTAACTAGGGATGTTCCTGTTTGCTGCAGTGCTCATGTTGCTGCCTGTACGGCACGGTGGGTTTTGGAAACAGGATAGCAGTGTACCAAGTAAGGTATAACAGCTCTTTAAACACTTATGACAGAAGTCAAAGACTACAGCCTTCAATATTGATTACATCTCAACATTTAAAAAAAAAAATCCTCACAACAGAGCCAGCAGGCAGCATCATGATAGATGGCAAAAAAAAAAGACTGAAATTGTCAACAACTTCATCTTTCTTGGTTGCACAATTAACATACTCTTGGCACCAGCAGTCAAGAAATCAGAAATACAGAGTGCACCGTGAAAGTCTGATGCCAGGGACCTCTACAGAGGGGCAGAAGACTTAAGGTTCGCCTGACTCAGGGCAGTCTTTTTATTTACTTGCTATGCTGGACAGTGAATACGATGACAGAAGAAAAATCAATGCTTTTTAAGTTGAGGTGTTGGAGAAAACAGAATGGACTACCAAAGAACAAACAGATATGTCTTGGAGAAAGTACATCTTGGAGGCAAAGATGTTAAGTTTCGTTTCACAAACCTTGGGCGTGTTGTTTAGAAGGGGCTAGTCCCGGGAGAGAGACATTATGCTTGGAAAGGTGGAAGGTCAGTGAAAGAGAGGAAGACCCTAAATGAGATGGACTGACAGTGTGACTACATCAGTGGCCTCAAAGATGATGAAAATGGCACAGGATAAGAAAGGGGACAGATGAGGTTTATAATAAGTAAGGGTAATAAGGTCACTGTAAGTCACAGTCATTGGTACCTATTGCTTAGCTCAGTAATCAGAGCTATTATCTACCCTCTGGCATATTACCTGAAAATGGGAACTGTCTGAAAGTTATTTTTATTGTGTGGAATAATTGAGTTAAACTTGTAGCATACATACTTGTGGTTGGCTTTTAATATGTATGCAACTATATTACATGTTGATTTTTGTCATTGTGGATATTATCACACACACACACACCCCAAGTGAATTAAAAGCTCACAGACGCATAGCAAGTGAAAAGACTAGGGTACCATTTGAAAAGTGTTTTTGAAATTATTTTGCCCATAAATAGCTCCAATATGCATCTCTAAAACAAAAAATTATGTTCTTGTAAAAATAGTTCCTAATAACTAATTCATACTCAATTTTCCTATCTCAAATAAAATGATTTTTTTTCTTTCAGGTTGTTTGTTTAAATAGGATCTCTTAGTAATATGAGAGCTAATTTATTAAAAGTTCCTTGTTTAACACAGTAAGAACTTCTTACAGGAAAGTGATCTTAAGACTCCTCTGTTTTTGGTCTACTTGGCTAAGCTTTGACAGCTTATAGTAACTGAAAAATACTAGAAATTTATGGTCTGATATTATTCACAAGTGGATTTTAGGCATGACCCAGGGATTGCCATAACAAATCTATCTTGGAGACGGTGAAACCGCAGTGCTCCTTAGAGACAAGGATGGTGAGACTTTGTCTCATACTTTGAGAATGTTGTCAAGAGGTGCCAGTTACTCCTTGGAAGATGTTTGGATAAGTAGAGGGTCAGCAGAAGAGATGAAGACCCTCAACAAGATACAGTGACTCCAATACTGAGCTTGAGGCTGGTGCAGGAGAGGGCAGTGTTTTTGATCTGTTTTTCATAGGGTTATTAGTCATAGTCAGTAGACTTACCTAAGAGCTTTCACTTGTAAAATGACTTTTAGACCATACTTTTCAACCTGTCATCTTCCAGGACTTGAATGAAGGCCTTAACTTTTCTTTTTATTTTTGTGTGAGTGTACCATCAAATCAGATCTGACTGGTACAAGAAGAGATTGCCCCTCCTTTTCCCGGCAGAGCACCTGGTGGATTCGAACCATGTGCCTCTGGGATTGTAGTTGCAGCTCCTTGCCACTAGGCCACCAGAAGGCCTTAACTTTTAACTTCCAAAATTCATTTACTTCTCAGTTTTCCTTTATCTGCTTTTTTCCTCTAAGATATCTTTGTTAAATTCAAATTTTAAGGGAGCTCTGGTGGCCTAGTGGCAAGACGCTGCACTGTAATCCCAGAGGTACGCAGTTCAAATCCACCAGATGCTCTGCTGGAGAAGGAGGGGGTAATCTCCTCCTGTACCAGTCAGATCTGATTTGACGGTACACGTAAAAATAATACAATAAAAAAAAAAATTCAAATTTTAATTTCTCTGAGCCTATAACCAATTATATATAGTAGTATCGAGTCCTATAGAGGTAAACTGACTCCCCAAAGTTGTACAGCATATTACAAGTAGCAGAAGTAGAATCGTGACCTCAGAGTTCCTGCTGTTCCTTTGTTATCTTGGCTTTTTTTTCTCCTTTTTTTTTAAATTCATTCTTCCTCTTCAGAACTGAGCATGAAGAACTCAGTTCTCTACTCCAGTATGGAAAGTCATTTGCTTTATACTGTTACTATTCTAATCAGGTCTTCCGTCTCTATAGTTGTTAACACTTGAACTTGTCTTTAGCCTTTGGAAGGATGTCACTTTCAACTTGAAAATCAGAGACATTGATGCAGCAACTGAAGCAAAGCACAGACTTGAAGAAAGGCAAAGAGCAGAAGCTCGAGAAAGGAAGGAGAAGGAAATTCAGTGGGAGACGAGGGTAAGCTTGCTATGCTGTCTGCCTGCGTGTGTCAACTGCTGTCTCCCTGGACTTTTACTTTTTATCAATCAGTGTTTATTAAGAGATGCCCACTAGTACCAAATATTGTATTACATATACATCATGATGAATAAGATGAGTCTTGGTCCTTGTCTGAAACACTAGTGTAATGAGGGAGAGAATGTAGATCTAGAAGAGAAAGTGCAAAGCTAATGTGTCATGGAATCTTCTTCCTCTCTCTTACAGTTATTTCATGAAGATGGCGAATGTTGGGTTTATGATGAACCGCTCCTGAAACGTCTTGGTGCTGCCAAGCATTAGGGAAATGTGAAGTTTATACCTGATGACCGGGCAGTAGGTCATAACAACAACAATCTTCCTTTGGGAGACCCTGTTCATGTCCTTATCGCAGTGGTTCCTATCTCAGGGATACTGGACTTTCCAAAGCAGATGAACAATTAAAGCAAGAAAAACTTCCTTTTCCCCTCTTCTGTGGCAGTCACAATTTTGGCTTCAGTTCTGAGAAAAGCTTGAGGCTTTGAAAACAAGATGTCCAATCCTCCTCCAGACCCAATGCTTTGAAAAGCATTTGTAAACCCTAGTCTCTACTCTGCACTCTAGTACTGCTGTTGAGATATATGACGTTTCTTAGTTCATATAATCTTGGGATATATACACACACAGAGCCCACACATACCCATATTAAATATACTTGATGCTGGATTTTACATAAATACTCCCATCTATTGTAAATAATGATTTGTTTTAGAATATTATTAGTGCAATGTATTATAATCAAGTATTAGGAAATTTCATGGTCTCACCTACAATAACTTTTATTTTAGAACTGAATTATTATTAAATTGTATCTAACTCTGGACCACAGTTTAATTATATTCAGTGCTTCTTAATGCTTCATAAAGTAATTTTTCCAGTCTTTTTTTAAAATGTGTTTCTTTTATTATCTTCAGAACATTTTGTGGGAATAGTGGAAGATCCTTCTGTTTTCTGTCTTGTACCTCACTCACTACATTGGTCTCCAAAGTCCTAAATGAACACACATGTTGGAATACCATTTTATCCAAAAATAATGGTATCTTCTATAGCCTTCTCTAAGGCAGTATTTCAAGGGGGATGGAATGTGTGTATGTCTCTTTCACTCACTCACTCACACGCACAGTATATTAAAAAGAATGTAAAAGCAGCAAATGGCTCAATCTGAAGGGAAATACAGATACAGAACTATCTTTATTTAAAAATACATTTAAAAAAACAAGGATTAATACTAGTACCTAGTGTTTAGGTACTAATAGCATATCAGTTATTTAGGGCTTCTCAAGGCTGTTATACAAAACTGGATTCTTTGTCTGAGAGGACACAGGCCAGGACTTCCCACACTGCACACTTGGCTCACCTTGCTAACTGTTCTTTCTCAGTTGCTACAGTCACTCTGGGTTGCCAATCTTAACAGAAAAAGTAAATAAAATTCTATGATGCCAGTGCAAAACTCAATGAGAGCCCTAAGGCAATAGTAGTGTGACTTCATAAAATTCAAACACTTTTGAGTACACACTGTTTCAGGCCAATGAGAGTGCAGTTTATTTGACTATTTTATGGTAGGGGAGGAGGTTAAGTCTTGATGTGAAAGCCCTGATATCAGTAATGGGGATGGTAGAATCTGCCAGCAGAGGAGAGGTTGGCAGGTAGGCTAGCTGCATCACTTCACCACAAGAAGAGTTTGCGTCCTCACCAGAAGGGGTGTGGTCATCTTCCAGCTCATGCTTCCCATACCCAACAACCTGCAAAGGTCCAAAGATTCAGGGTGAGAAGTAATATGGACACTATTTGAACAAAAACCTGAATAAGCTCCTTGATGTCCCCAAATCTGTAAATGATAACTAACTAGACAAAGTCATGACTACCACTTAGTTAACCGTACTTACATGAACACTGAGCATTTTACTTCCTGGACCTCTGTGAGCCTTGAACCAGGTGACTAGGTCTGACTTTGAGAATGACTTCAGTGCTTCAATCTAGCAAGGAGAGGGAAGGGAAAGAAAAGCTATGAAGACAAGAAGCACATTTTCCTGGGGAGAAGTATCTTCTTTTTTTTTTTTTTTTTTAATTTTTATTTTATTATTTTTTTTGTGTGTGCGTGTACCGTCAAATCAGATCTGACTGGTACAGGAGGAGATTGCCCCTCCTTCCCCGGCAGAGCATCTGGTGGATTCGAACTGTGCACCTCTGAGATTGTAGTTGCAGCTTCTTGCCACTAGGCCGCCAGAGCTCCCCAGAGAAGTATCTTCTTAAGTGTAACCTTCATAAGCTGACTGCTCACCACGTAGTAAGTACATCCTTTAATTCAAGTCTAACACCTCCGCACCCCTCCCCCCCGTAATGCGTATAAATATTTTATAAACATCCACTCTGGCAGATGGAAAAGTACGTGCTGTAATTACAGCTGAGTAGCATTCACTGAGCCAGAACCCAAGTCACCTCTCAGTTGCGTGGTAACTGCATACTCGGACTTGAGAAAAACTGTAATTACTGAAATGGGCCGGAGCGTTATCTCTCCTCTTACGAGAGCCTGAGCTGGGCTAAGCCTCTTGTTAAATGACCTTTCTCTGGGTCACAGAGTAGAGAATATCTTTGGTAATTCAACTATGCACAGGGTTCTATTATCAGCTCCAGGGAATTCTATTGGGCAAGGAGTTGCACAAATCAAAGGCAGGCAGTTCAAATCTACCAGCTGCTCTGAGAAAGAAAGGTGGGCTATTCTACACCTGTGTGTATTACAGCTCTCAAAATCTGGAGGCTCAGCCATGAGCTCTGACTCTACCAATGAAGTTTTAAATTCTCAAAGGTTATTTTTCTTTGGTTTTGTTGCCAAATGACCTGTGCCTGGAATTATTAAATCTGGAGGAGATCCATGTCTTAAGACCAGAAGTTTCCAATTAGAGACCCCACCCCCACGCCCCAAAATTTTCTGGTGAACTTCAATATGTAACATAAAACTGGAGCTGCTTTGATTGAAACAACAGAGAACGGTTTAGCATCCTGCTCTCCTGCCTCCCTAAAAGGCTAGATAACAAATGATCTGCAGGCACAGACAGAGACAAGCTGGAGTGCCTGTCCCAGGCTTCCCTGCCACACAGCCTTGGTTAGTTTAGAACTGTGGATTTCACAGACTCACGAGACCAGTCTGTTAAGGCTGTCTTGGAAAATGCTGTTACCTCATGAGCAAGGCGGTCAAAAAGATACTGCTGTGTCACCACTTCATTCCAGTTCCTGTCCACTTCCTCCCCAAGGTGGGTATCCTCACACTCCTTCAGCTTGATCAGAGCTGTGACCTGTTCCCACCAAAGAGATCTTTAGACATGATATCACACCAGATCCCCCAGAACATACTTGACTCTGTCTAGTCTAGTTTGGGAGACATAATCTGCATGTACAAAGCTCCAAAATTTAAGACACGTGCTGAAGGCTGATATGGGCCAAAGACCAAAAGACTACGCTTATGAAGTCAGTCACCTGGGTGTTAAATGCTTCTTCAGTGAGGTTCTCAATCTTCTCTTCAAAGCTAGAAAGAAACTCCTCAATCTTCTTATCAACAACTTCGGAGCTGAAAGAAAGCACCCTTGGTCAGTTAAAAGTCACCAGAAACCCACTCTGAGGCAGAAGGCTTATCTCCAGGAAAAGAGCTGAAGTGTCTCCTCAGCCGACCGCAATAACCTGTCCCCAAGCTAACAGAATGAGCAACAATCCATAACCCAGCCCTGCCCTATTTCCTGGTACTCTCGAAAGGGATGACAGCTATGCTGGTACATTTCAAAGTGATACAACAATCACTAGGTTCCATGCCTGCTTGTCCAGCCCTCAGGGCCACAGGCCTTCAAGCAGAGGACCAAGGAAATCACTAATTGGTCCTAAATCATCCCATCTATGAACCCCCAAGCCCCAGTCAGTGTCTTAACACTTCAAGGTTTAAGACTGCAGAAAATGAAAGCATAGGAACTGCCAACTCTCCATATATTGGAGACTACCCCAGAGGTCCCAGGTATCATCTACTCACTTGTATTTGGTTGCCTGAGTTCCCACGGTGACAGAGAACCCTAGAATCCCAGATGTATTCCTACAGGTAGGGTAGACGTGGTACCTACAAGCAGTATGTAAAGTTCTGTGAGCTCAGAGATCACCTGTACACTAACTTCAAAAGCACTAGAAATAAGCAGAAAGAGTTTCTGCATATTCTTGGACTTGTAGGTCCTGAAAGAAGACCCTAGAGAAGCCATGGGGATATAGGCACATGCATTTTCATTCCAGGGTTAAGGTGTCCACCCCTCTTTTCTTCCTAATCTTGAAAAGTGACCAAATGGAAGACCTAGAAATAGGACAAAATGCATATTCCAGAATTTGGCTGATGAAGTATGCTGAAGGCAAGGAAGGATCAAAGAGTTGAGAAATCTGAAAAGCCTCAGTTAATAACCTCTTATTTAAATTGAAGCCCCCATTACAGACTTACCCAAGGGTCTGTTTGGTTCGAAGGAAGTCAAAACAAGGCTCCTCCATGTGCATCTGTAATTCAACATACAGTCAACTCTTCTAAGTAGAGAAACATTTTCTTTCACAAGCGCTCTGAATACTTCCAAAGTCGGCCACTCTTCCAACTTTCTTTCTAGATAGTCCAGGATCCCTGACCACACTCCCTGTCTCACAGTAGGTGAGAATACTAACCAACCATGTCACACACTGAACTCTCTCCTCATTAGAGGTCTGACTACTGCTAGTCCCTAGGCTCAAGGCCTCTTGACTCCTTGACACTTACCACAAGCAACTCCATGAGGGTGTATTCTCTCAGACTCCTGGCACCTGACTGAAAAAGAGAATTTGGTGAGACCGCTTGAAAATCCAGTGACTTACAAAGGGTTTTTTTAGTAATTCAGCTATTTTTTTTCCAACCCAAATTCATTGCCATCCAGTTGGTCTGAAGTCATAAAAACCCTCCATCAAGGTTTCTGAGGCAGGAAACAGCTTCCAAACTGCTAGAGCCCCGCCACCTTTGGGTCAGCAGCGTAACACAGTCTAAGCCACCAGAGCTCCCTCGGCTCTTTCTAGCAACCAATTCCTTACTCAGGTATCTCGCTTACCTTCACTCTCAATCCATGGGGAACTGTGCTGCAAGCCCTAAAGCTACATTTCACTGGTGGTTTCAGGAGACAGATGGGCAGTCTCCTCCTGTGCAGTCCTTGTGAAGCCTCAGACCCAGTGGAGGCTCAGAAGTCACAACAGACTCAGGGGACAATGAGTGAGTTGTTTTTCATGTCGGTTGAGATATATATATATATAGATAGATAGATAGATAGATAGATAGATAGATAGATAGATATATA
>NW_006399755.1:7027056-7029679 GCF_000299155.1 Elephantulus edwardii
TATATATCTCATATGTTGTTGTTATATATATACATATATAGGCATAGCTTCAACACATTTCTGTATTCATCTCCTTGTTTGAACTATCTGAGAGGGCAGGAACCGAGTTTGATCACTGGTAATCCCAGCACAAGAACAAAACCACAGGCAGACAGATGTTAGTCCAGTAATACCTGGTCTACCAGCTCCTTCAAAGACAACTTACAGAACACATTGTAAAAGCACTTAAAAGTTATAAACGGGAAATAACTGAGGGTCATGAAGGGTATCAGGCCAGGACCAGAAACAATAGAAAACTCTAAAAGGTGACAGGCTGTGTGCAGTTCTGCCAAAAACTTAAGCTAGGGCCTAAGAGGAAAACCTCCAGCAGGGACCCCAACACTAGAGCATCAGCCCTAGAAGCGCCTGCGTTTGGAAAATGGAAGATAAAGCTGGATGGGCACAGGTCTAGGAAAGATCTCCACAAAATGAGAAGTGCGTAGGACTACCTAGAGCCTAATGTAGACTTTGGGCCAAGTAAAAATCATCACAAAATTCTCCCTTCATAATATCAGAATGGTGTGAGAAGATCTAAGGGTCTAGGTGGTATGTCTTGAAGCATGTAAGAAACGGAACTTCAGTCAGATTAATCAGCATCCATAATACAGAAGTGATGAATCCTATTTCAGGTGCTTTGCAACCTTTAATTACTCCAGCGCTTCCATTTGCTTTGTAGAGGCTGCATGCTTATGTATACTTTTGCCTTTTTCCTCCTGCTTGGAGTTCTGTCAGAAGAAAATGTAAGGATTTCTACATTTTGCTTTCTGTTCCTTTTACAAGTAGTTAAGTGATTAAGGAAGCAATACCTTGCTATGACTTAAAAAGAATGCATTTCACTAACAGGAGCAATAATTAAATATAGTTGTTACAAAAGGGCAAATAACCACAAAAAAAAAAAAAAAAACCAAAGAAACACCCTAACAAAAAAACCACAGCCAGTCAGTCATTGCTGTCAAGCTGGAACCGGCTCATCATTGACCTTCCAGCAGGTTTTTGGAGACTGCCCATCTTCTTCTCAAGTAGCGGCTGGTGGATTCACACAGCCAGAGAGGTGCTGCCTTTGGATTGGCAGCACAAACTCCCTACAAACCATACAAGACACTGGAGAGGTCTTAAGGGGTCCGGTAGGCTCTAGTCTTTAAAGACATCCATGCGGATGGCTGGCTGCAGCGGGGGCAACTGACCTGGTAGTATACGGTGACTTCAGAGTTGGCATCACCCTTGTTCAGGGCTCTCACTTTGCATAGGTAGTGGTCACTGGGAAGCTCTACCACCTGGAACTGCACAGGCATCTCCTGTTCCAGGGGGATGAAGTTCAGCTTGCTGCAAAAGAAGCAAGGTGTGTGTCTGAGGTGCCGCCTTTCCCTTCTAACCCGCAGGCGGCACAAGCTGCTGAGAGGCGCCGCGCTTCCACAGTGCATTCCCAAGTGCTGCATGTGCACCCTCCTAAGAGAATCTGCCACAAGTACCACCTCAATTGAAGGTTTAATAATAATTGTGTTGACTCGATATGTTGTTCGTAAGAACACATAATTCTCAAAGAGAAAACTCAAGCCCAATACTCACTCAACAACGTATTTCAGGAAATCCATAGACTCCTAGGAGTGAAAGGAAAACTACATTAGGTTCCTGAGACACAAAATTTCACACAGCACCAACTAATATAGGTCATTATTTTAAAGGTTGGGAAACTTTACATAGCATTAAAATATCACATACATCATATTGAATGGGCAAGTCATTCACTGGCTCAGTACTGATTGTATTTATTAAATACAAAGCAGCTCTTAAACTAAAGGGGTCCCTGTCTGTGTGCCCTCTGTTCACCCATGCACTGTAACACTTCCCCTGTGAAGCAAGTGTACCCACTTAGACTGTCCTCTATGACAACTATAACTATGCCTTAGAAACATGGGCCCATTAACACAGATCCTGGTGTGAATACTAATACCCTTTTCCCTCTCAAGATTTCTGTTACCTTATGTATAAAAGGAAGGAGAAATGGAGAGATGAGCTCATCTCTAAAGTACTTTCTATCCAGGCAATTTATGTTACTAATTCCTCTGAACCAAAGTCCCTGCCTGGAATTCTCACTGCATTTAGACAAGCAGGCAGCTGTTCCTTCTCTTCTGGGTGGGCTGAGACAGACCTACTTTCTGTGGGTTGGTTTTGGGGGTGGGATATGGGGATAGATCGTAAGCAGGGAGGAGTTTTAGAGTGATCATTTACATATCCTATCAAAGGACCAGAACTAAGGACTTGGGGGAATCCCATGTGACCCAACGTATTCCTTCATCAACCCACAAGTTCAAGTGAGACATCTCAGTATCCTCTTAAACTCCTTTTTCTCCCTCACCCTCATAATTAATCAGTTTTTGCAATCCTCTACTACCTCGTTGTTGTTGTTGTTATGTGCCATCGAGTCGTTTCCGACTCATAGCGACCCTATGCACAACAGCTCTAAACCCTGCCCTATCCTGCGCCAACCGCACCGCCACCGACACACCCATCCCGATTACCCCAGTCACCGAATCAATCCATCTCATAGAGGGTCTTCCCCTCCTGCGCTGTCCCTCCACCCTCC
>NW_006399755.1:7032964-7042988 GCF_000299155.1 Elephantulus edwardii
GGAAGATATTTTTCTGAAGGGACTTGGTAGATGAGAAGGATTATCCTGGTGGAGGGTGGAGCTGGGAAGCAAGTGGGTAATGGCACTGGGCTAAGGGTGGGATCAACACTTTAACTAACGCTTACCCCCACAATAAGGGATTTATCTTTAACTGCCCCACAAATTGCTGTCTGTCCGATACTACCTCATTATTTCTTAAATACTTCTTTTTTTTCTTTTGCCTAACCTCAGGCTAACCTTATTTTTACTTCAACTATTTTTAGAGCCTCATAACTAACTGGTGCCTCTGCATTTCTCTTAACTACTAATTCTCTTTTTTAATCCATTTGATGTAGGATAAAGTCAAAGCTCCTTAGCCTTACAAACAAGCTTGACCTACAAGTTTTGTGCATATGCCTGCGTGCGTGCGTGTGTGTACGTACACACACACACACACCACCACCACCATCACCCCCGCGCTCAATCTCTTTGCTGCTGCAGTTAGTGTTAGAGCAATCAATTCCAAAGCCTGGCAACCAATGAGTGCAGGCTCAGTATATGCCTCCTAGGGTTTCCAAGTTTGAAATCCCCTGCAAGCCCAGGCTACCTTTCACAGGGCAGCTCTAGGTAGATTCAAACTACAACCTTTCAGAAGTAATTAAATTCTAGACAAATTAAACTATTTGTGGTTTTCCCACACAATCTTCAACAAATGTAATCGATAGCATATAGCCTCCAGTGTCCTCCACAACAAGAAAATTTTACCAGCATTTACAACCATGAGTTGTAAACAGACTACAATAATGTTGACCTGCCAAAATGATGCACCTTTCCCTTTAGAAGAACTCATGAAATTCCAGAACCTACAACTGCCTTCAGACTTGACCTACAGCAACACTCACTGTGCTTGTGACATTTCCTTGTACGAGGCCCTCAACAAAGAACTGGGATTTGAACTCTCTGACAAAGCTCAGCAGAGACTCAAGGGTAAGGCCATCCATCAAAGCCTGGTACTTGTCAATCATAGACCAACGGGCATGTTCCAGGATTAAAAGCCGAACATCTCTGTATAGAAGAAGAACAAAGTTTTTGTTTGAAGAAATAAATTTTGATAGTAAAGAAATATCTGGTCAACTTAATAAAGATCTATTTCAAAAAAGAAACAATTTTAATCATAACTTAAGATGAGAAAACAGCATCAAAATTCCCAGAGAGGAAAATACACATAATATACCCAAACTCTTTACATTGACTTGCTCAATGGTACAAGTGTTGACTTATCTGACTCAGCTACTAAATAAAACATCCATAACTAAATATGCCTGGAGTATTGCTACTCAGTCATATGACAATTTAAAATAATTCTTTATTATTTGGGCTTAAAATTTCACCAACTGCTTTTAATCACTGTGGCAACTATGATGCGGATCAATTATTGCAGAGACAATATGGCTGCACTATAAAATCTGACTCCTCTTGTAGCACCTCTGTTTGAATTCTGAAAATTACAAACAACTGTGCTTCCATTTCCTTATTTGCAGAAGAGCTGCAATAATAATGCCTACTATTGAAGATACTTTTATGAGAACTGAATAACTATAGATAAAGCTCTTAGAAGATTGAGCACACAGTAAATTTTCAGTAACAGGAGGTGGTGTTATTACTTTCTCACACTAATAGTTCTCCAGAAGCTACTGAAATACATAAGGCTATTCATCTCCAAATCAATGGTACCATAAAGCTCTCTGTTCCAAATAATATATATTAGTTTTTCTTACTTTTTCATGCCTGACATTTAATAATTTCTTCCTCTGCTTTCTGGCTAGCTCACCATTTATAACTGTCTAGCAAGGAGGTCAATCAGGTTTGTAAGCCCTATGCAAAAAGAGCTGTGTCTGCTCAGAGGTGGCGTTTTTCTCGCTCTGCTACAAAGGTTCCATCTGCTTTTCTGATTCCTGCAAAGGATTCCCATAAACTACTTTTAGTTTGGACTAAATAAAGCTAAGAACAGATTCTGTTGGATAGCCTAAGAGGTTTGCCTATTTTATTTTATTTTGTGTGTGTGTACTGTCAAATTGCATCTGACTAGTGCAGGAGGAGACTGTCCCTCCTTCTCCAGCAGAGCAACTGGTGGATTCGAACCATGCACCTACAGGATTGCAGTGCAGCTTCTTGCCACTAGGCCACCAGAGCTCCCTAGAGGTTTGCCTATTTTTGAGCTTTAAAAAAAAAAAAAAAAGGTAAGCTTTAGTACTAGGAGGTTAGAAGGAAGTCTTGTTGATCTCTTCTGGGACCTTAGCTGAATTATGGATAAAATTGCCAAATAAATGAATGTTAAACCATTTAATTCAGTGCCAACTCAACATCAATGAAAGAAAATTATGGCACTCACCACATTAGAATCAATCTCAGGGTACAAGAAAGTCAGTCTTTGACTATTATTTACATATAAATTTAGGGAAAATGCCCATCTTTAGCCTCTAATGTCAGAAGATTGTTTACAAGTCTACTTATAAATTAAACTGGATTTAGAAAGCCTATAAACCCACAGACTGAATTTCCAAACCACAGCAAAATTCTAACATATCTGAAAATTACGCCTATCCTCCGTACAGACTGCTTAGGAAGGCAATACTACTTCAGGTTCTCAAAATATGAACTGTGTCTATGCATACTCACTTGGCCAGAGTCTCAGGCTTGATGAGAATGTTAAAATAAGTCTTCTTTAACTGCTCAGTTATCATTGTAAAGACAGCTGGTGTGGAACTGAACTCAGCTAAGTAGTCAATAATGAGTTGGAAAAGTAGCTAAAAGAAAAGAAGTATTTTAAGTGTAAAGAAACAGGGAAATCTACCAAATTTTTTTGGCTGTTACAAGGAGGCCAGCATTAGTACTAGGTATCATGGGGGGCATGCACTTCTGATGGCCCACAGAATCTTCAAGGGCTAACATCCTGAATAATCATCTAGATAGTTTATGATTTTTTTTTCTCTTTTAACTTTCACAGGTATTTGCAAACATTTTTACTTTTATATGAACATAAGTATAATGTTATCCAGCATTTTCCCCAACCTAAATGAGATTTTAATTAGAACATTATGTTGCTGTTAGGTGCTGCTGAGTCGAGTATGACTCAGCAACAACAGAGCTGAACCCTTCCTATCCTGTGCCATCCTCATTACCTACTGACACACTGCTGCAGTCACTGGTCAGTCCATCTCATTGAGGGTCTTCTCTTCTGCCAACCCTCCAACTTTCCAAACATAATGTCTCTTTCCAAGAGATACCTTCTCCTAGCAACATGTCCAAGGTACATCAGAAAGCGCTTCACCATGCTAGCCTCTAAGAAAAACTCTGGCTGTGCTTTTTCTAAGACATATCTGTTTGGGTTTTCTGGCAGTCCATGGTATATTCAGTGTTCTTCTCTAACACCACAACTCAAAGGCATCAATTCTGTCATCCTTATTCTGAGATGCACAGCAAGTGATTGAAAAGATCATCATATTCATCAATTTTTTAAGCATTGACAATTTTATGCTATCCTATGTAGAAACATTAAATTAGTTTTAAGATTTACAGCTTTCTTAAGATAGATCCTGGACTTTTCTTTGTTGCTCTTTGAATGTCTTTACTTTTCTCATTATAGGGAACAGATGAAGCTTTGTCCTGCTGACGGGCTTAGACCAACAATCTTTCCATTAGCAAGCAAGTGCTTAACCATTTCTCCTTATGGGGGAAAAATTAAACAACACTGAATTTGATATATTGATCCTGTTACCAGTAATATTACATAATTTTTTTTTTTTCATTTTAGTACTACACTTTTAGGTTTTGTAAGAATCTAAGTATATAATCTACAGTAAGTTATTGTTGTTATGTGCTGTCAAGTTGCCTGTAACTCATAGTGACCCTGTGTACAACAGGCCTGAAACCTGCTCTATCTTGTGCCAATTTTATTGTTTCTGACACACCTACCCTCATTACCCCAGTCACTGAATCAATCCATCTCATCAAGGGTCTTCCTCTCCTGTGCTGTCCCTCCACCCTCCCAAGCATGATGTCCCTCTCCAAGGACTGGTCCCTCCTTGCAACATGTCCAAAGTATGTCAGACGAAGCCTCGGAATCCTTAACTCCAAGGAGCAGCCTGGTTTTACCTTCTCTAGGATAAACCTGTTTGTTCTCCTGGCAGTGCAGGACATAGGGGAGGTAATTCTATTTTTAAAACAAAAAAAATTTGCAAATATTTATTTTTAAAAGTCCTATTGTACTGCTTGAAACTCTAACACAACGCAGGTGGATTCAAACCACAAAGCCATCAGTAGGCACCTGAGTACTGGTTATCACAGTGCCACAGGGCTCTATGTTAACAGACTGTGGTGGTTGGGATGTTCCCTCAAGTAAAACACAACTCACAACAATCATCTAAATAACAGATTAAAACCTTATCCTATGCCATCCTCACTATCTCCAACACAGTAGAGCCCATTGTTGCAGTCACTATGTCAATTCACCTTATTGAGAGTCTATCTACTTCTCTTTTTTCTGAGGCTCCACATTTTGTAGCATGTTTTCTCCAAGGACTAGTCTCATCTGACAATATGCCAAAAATACGTCAGACCAAGTTTCACTATGCTTGCCTCCAAGGAGTTGCAGTTCCATACGTCAGACCAAGTTTCACTATGCTTGCCTCCAAGGAGTTGCAGTTCCTCCAAAATAGACTTGTTTGTTTTTTTGATAGTCCAAGGGATATCCTGTATTCCAACATCACAATTTCAAAGACAGCAATTCTTCTGTTATCCTTACTTTCTGTCCAACTTTCAGATGTACAGGGAGTGAAAATATCATGGCTTAAAATAGGTACACATTAGTCTTTAAACTTATAAAGTGCTTAAGAGAACTACGGCGAGGTTCCTGACAGATTTCCCCAATGAAATGCATCTTTTTATTTCCTGACTGCTAATACCAAGGGTTCTGATTGTGGATCCAAGCAAAATGAAATCACTGAAAACTTCAATTTTTTTCCTCCATCTATCATGATGCTTGCTGCCTAGTGGTCAAAGTGGTGACAACTTTTACCTACTTAATCAATATTAAAGACTGTAGTCTGATTGGCAGTAAGTGTTTCAAGTCCTCTTCATTTTCTGCAAGTAAGGTTGTGCATCTGCATAATCTGTTGCTGCTATCTTCCTCCATACCTTGAAGTCACATCCTTCTTCACACAGACCAGCTTCCAGATCTGCTCAGCATGCAGACTGAACAGATATGGAGAAATGATGCAACCCTGATGCACACTTTTCTTGGTTTTAAACAATGCAGTATTCCCTTGCTCAGGCAGCTGCTTCTTGGTTTAGGTTGTATTAGTTTCACATGAACATAATTAAGTGTTATGGGATTCCATTCTTCTCAATGTTAACCATAATTCGTTATGATTCACACAATCAAATGCCTAAGACACAAAGAAATATCATTCAGGTTTTCTCTACTCTCAGTCAAGATCCATCAGCTCTGATATCTCTCATTTACAGCCTCTTCAGAATCTAGACTTTCCCATCGCAATACGTCTTTTAATTTCCTGGCTGCTGGTGCCAAAAGTGTTGACTGTGGAGCCAAGCAAACCAAAACTGTGTACAATCTCAATCTCTTCACCATCCACTATGATGCTGCCAATCGGCCCAATGGTAAGAATCTTTGTTTTCTTGATATTGAGCCTCAATCCATACTGAAGACTGCAGTCCCTGACCTTCCACAGCAAGTGCTTCAGGTCCTCCTCAGTTTCAGAAAGGAGGGTTGTGTCATCTGCATAACAGAATTTTTTATGATTCTTCCTCCAATCCTGATGCCACATTTCTCCTCATAGAGCCGAGCCTCCTGGATAATCTGTTCTGCATAAAGATTGAAGAGGTATGGAGACAGGATACAGCCCTGGAGCACTCCCCAATTTTGAACCATGCAGTGTTTCCCTGCTCTGTTCTGTTGACTGCCTCCTGGTCCAATTATAGGTTTCGCATTAGCACAATCAAGCATTCTAGGATTCCCATTGTATAAACTAGCTGTTGTTATGTGCCATCGAGTCGCTTACGACTCATAGCGACCCTATGTACAATAGCTCTAAACTCTGCTCTGTCCTGTGCCAATCTCATTGTCTCTGACACACTCATCCCGATTGCGCCAGTCACCGAATCAATCCACCTCATGGAGGGCCTTCCCCTCCTGTGCCTGCTCTCCACCCTCCCAAGCATGATGTCCCTCTCCAAGGACCAGTCTCTCCTTACAACATGACCAAAGTATGTCAGACGAAGCCTCAGAATCCTTGCCTCAAAGGAGCAGCCCGGTTTAACCCTCTCCAGGATGAATCTGTTTTCCTAGAGTCCTCAACACTCTTCAGTATCACACTTAATACTCAGATTTGCTTTTCAGTTCTTTAAGTATGAGAAACGCTGTGCATGTTCTTCTCTTTTGGTCTTCTAATTCAAGCTCTTTGTTTTTTCATTAAAATACTTTTGTCTTCTCAAGATGCCTTCTGAAATCTTCTGTTCATCTCATTTTTTCTTTATTTTGGCCACTCTTTGTTCTAATATAGAATTTCAGAGTCTCTTCTGATATCCAATTTGATCTTTTCTTTGTTTCTTGTCTTGGCAGTTATCTCATGCTTTCTTCATAGAAGACATCCTTGAAGTCATCTCACAATTCATGTGTGTTTTGGTCATTACCATGCATCAAATCTATTTCTGAGATACTTTTTACATTCAGTTGGGATATAGGTTCAAGGTCTAGTAATATATTTTGTACTTTAAATGTGCAATTACTGTATGGTATCAAATAAAGCACAAACTAATCCTGGAATGCCAGCATTGACTGCAAAGAAACTGACAGCAAAGAGAAAGGAAAGCAAGCCAAAAGCAAGGACTGTGTTTGCAGGCACTGTCAGCACTTATGGCATGCACACTGTCTTTATATGTGGTCAGTCAAGATGAGAATAGCTGTTAGCAGTCAAGAAAAATCATTATATTCCACATTAATAAATATGTCCTTCTATGTCTAGCACCCTTATGTCAAGCCACTATGCTTCTAAGACAAGAACAGCACACATCAATATACTTTAAAGTTCTATGTGAGGAGAATAATGCACTTGTACTTACAGGTAGTTTGTGGTTGAATCCTTTCACTCGAATAATTAAACCATGTTCTCCAGCTACCAGTTTGTACTCTAGCTGTGCCACATCTGCTTCATAAGCTGGTTCCGCTAGGTTATGGGTAAGGATGTTGACAAAGATATCAAAGAGGACGACACTGAAAGATATAAAATGTAGGATCATTAATTGGTAAGATATATAAAAAAGATGCCTTGCTTCAACTTAAAAGTAAGAAACTACACTTTCAGAAAGAAGTTAGATTTACTACTCAAGAATGTAAAACTGCATACAAAAAGTTTAATGGCGGCTGCTGTTGATGTGTATTTTCAGAGTTCAAAGGTAAACAGAGATTATTCAGGACTCAATTTTACAACAATCTTCAGCAATGCTTGCCAATCTTTTTCACCCCCTCAAGCTTTGAAGAAAGACACTATTTGTGCAGCCTAATGGAGTAACAAAAAAAAACCATGATAGCTGGAGGTATTTCTCCATCAAATTTCCAAGACTTTAAATTTTTACCGAAGGAGGCTGCCCATCCACTTCTGTGGAACAGCTGGTGGGTTCAAATTACCAATCGTTCAGTTAGCAGCCCAATGCTTAGTCCACCCCCTTTGGAAGGTATAAGGGGCAGTTTCCTCATTGCTGTGAAGGGTTGTTATGAGCTGGAATCTAGTCAGTGGCAGTGGGTTTTAGCTTAATGCAATGGCTTCATCTTAAGTCTTCAGAAAGCAATAACTCTGTCTTATCCATATTGACCCTTAAGTTATTAATAGAGTTTCTGAGATTATGATACTCTTTGGAAATATTTTCTTAAATTAGAAATTAAATGATGCAGCTTGATAACTGTCCAACTCTCAAAACACTTCTACATGTTATGTGTTCAGAGTCAAGAAAAACAAAATTTATTACACACTGTTTTATGTTCTCTGACCTCTTACAGAAGAGTTATCTAAATAAATATGAAAGTAATCTGCTAGTAATAGGGTCTAACCATAGTCCCTGGCAAGGTCTTAAATACAGGATCAGCAGACATCAACCCTAATTATAGACTAGGTCCCAAACCTAATTTCTAAGACATTTTTCTCAATCCAGTAAATGCACATTATCAGCATGTTTTTAGGCCTAAGTACTGGGGACAAAAGCAGCCACAGCTCCATTTTAATGTCCCATATTCTACACAGACAACTTGTTCTGGGAATAGAAAAAAATAAAACAGGAAGAAACACAGCAAATTTTGTGACAGAAAGGGTCATTCAGAATAAAACAATTTGAATTTTCATAAATAAAAATTCTTTTCCAGAAAAGAGACAAATTCCTTACTTTGCTGCAGACTTCTGTATCAAAGGTGAGATCAGATGAAAACGTATATATGCTAAAAGAGAAAAGAGCACAGAAATAAAACAGAATTTCAGAAAATTTTAGCAGAGCCATTCCAAGGATAAATAATTGCTAGGGAAATCTATAGAAATCTTTATTCAAGAAAGGCTGTCGAAACACTTCCCCAATAAACTAAAAAATCCTATAGAACCAAATGCGTGTGTTTAAGGTTAAGGATATGGATTAAATGTCATCTAAAATTACTTTGTATAATATCAAGTTGTTTAAGTTCCCATGTCATGCACAGAACAGAAAAATTAAAAATACAGTTTAAGTCATCACATTACAATAAATATAAAACTTTCACTAGACTCTCTTAAATTGCTTACATTGAAAGGTTAAAAGGTAGATGGAGACAGATGGGGTAAGACTTCACATCTATAGTGAAGATCTAAGAAAATTTCCTTCAGGATCTTTTATTTCAACTGTTTCTAAAGTAATGTTCAAGTGATATCACCAGTTTCTTAAAATAAAATGCTCAGCACTGCTTTCATCTTATTGAATTTTCTTTCACTTGTTTTTCTACAAGTGAAAACAGATTCATTTTAGTTTGAATCCCTATTCATATCTTGGACTCTGGAGCTTCTACAAGAAGTTCTGTAACAGTATGAACCTGACTTATAAGCCCATAGAAGGTATTCCAGCTAAAAGGAAGAGAGGAAATGGAAGAAGTGGTAGACACTTGAAAAGAAATACTACTACAAAATACAAAAGATTTGTTATACTTATTTCACTCCTTAATGGGAAGGAAACATTCTTGCCTTTGGGAATTTTGAATTTATTGTCTTTTTTATACCACAGGCAGCCTTGTGGAGTGTTCACAATCTTCATGGGGTATTCCGTTTCAGGGCAATCAAAAGCTTTCAATGTGAAATCCGTAGCTAGCAAAACAAGAGTAATAAAATAATTCATACAGGTATTTCAACAGAATTACTAGCAATCTGTTCTTGGTTTCAGAAGTCTAAGTTTCTTTGTGGCAAAAACAAACAAAATTCAAACATGCCTAGTAAATGAACAGTACTAGAAAATTCTCTTATCCATAAGTTAAATGAACTCTTGAAAATCCAAAATTTGTCAAAACCTGAATCTCATCTCTCTACACACTATGCTACCTTTCTACAGAACAGAATTCATTCTTGAATGAAAATGCCTTATCAAAATTGGTGTTCTTTAAATCATAGATAAGAAAAAAAGTCACTTAGGGAAAACTAAAAGAAAAAGAGAGAAGGGAGTATTTGCTATATTTATGAAAAAACAACTAGGATGCTTAGTTATATAAAGTTCAAGATATAGAATTATTTGGAAGTAATTACCAAGACTTAAAAATAAATCTGGTCACCACAACAAGATAAAGGGAAATAATCCAATTGAAAAATGGGCACAGGATATAAACAGACACCTCACCAAAGAAGACATTCAGATGGCCAACAAGCACATGAAGAAATGTTCAAAATCCCTAGCTCAAAGAGAGATGCAAATCAAAACAGCTATGAGATATCATCTCACCCCAGTCAGAATAGCAAAATTTAACAGA
>NW_006399755.1:7043808-7046326 GCF_000299155.1 Elephantulus edwardii
TATATATATAAATAAAATCTTACCTGTTATCAATGGGTTAAAGTTTGTTTTACTACTGTCAAGAATTAGAATTTTTACATTATAAGCAGAGACAAACATACAGCTACTTGAAGGGAAAAATTTTAAAAATAGTGCAGAGAGCAACTCATGCAGATGGCAACATGCACAGAGATGTTAAAACAATTAGTTTGGGAGCCTTGGAGAGGAGCAGCAAGCCGAGGAGGGGAGCAGTAAGCCAAGGCAGGGAATAGTGAGTCACGGCGTAGCCTACACGCCAGTTGCAAGTAGGGCAGCAAGAATCTGAGTGAGGTACTTGGGAAGCAGGGGGAGGATCACTGCTGATTGCTAGACTACATGGACCCCCTTTACTTTAAGCAGGAGGGAGTGGGACAGCTGGAGCTTGACTGGCGTGGCAGACCCAATTCTCAAGCAGAAAACCAAGGTTTTCTCGTTTTCTATTTAGGTGCCCCCAGAAGCATGCATCCTACCCTGCCTGCGTCTGTGTGCACCCCCTCCCCACTCCTAAGTGTGTCTGAGCGTGCATCCACCCAACATGTATCTGTGTGCGTGTGCCTGCCCACCCCTTTTCTGGAGCAGTCACTTCAGATCAAGAACTGGCTAATGCCTCAGGCATGAAAAACTCTAGCACAGCAATGTCACGAAAGAAGCAGGCTACCTTACATTCTACACAAGCCAAAATTAAGATGTCACCCCCAAAAAGTGACACACTGTCAAAGGATTTCCTGATGCCAGATAATCTGAGGGAATGTTCTGACAATGAATTAAAAAAAAAACAAAAAAAACCCAATGACTGAATATTTTCAATGGGTGAAAAACAAACTTGAAAAATTACAGGACACAGCAAGAAAAAACCAGGAGGAGCTAAAAAAAAAAAAAAAATCCAAAACAATGTAGATAAAACAAACTAGGCCTTAGAAGCTCTGGAAAAAACAAGAAATCACAATCCAAAATATGAGGTCCAAAGTTTCAGATGCTGTCAACTTGATGGAGGAATATATGAACAGAGCTAAAGAGACAGAACACAGAACCAGTGAAATAGCAGAACTGTCCCCACTGATCTGCTAAATCAAAACGCAGAATCAAAAAGGAAGGAAAAAGAAGAAAACATAAGAATAATGTGGGACAGTATCAAGAGAAAGAAAATGTTCATAATTGGAATCCCAGAACAGGAAGAAGCAAGTAAAGTCACCAAAAGAGTTGTGGAAGAATTACTAAAAGAAAACTTTCCAGGCATAATAAAGAATGAGAGTATATTTATGAAGCTGAGCAAACACCATGTAGAAGAGACTCCAAAAAGAAAAGCACTAAGGCATATCATAGTCAAATTTTCCAGAATGAAAGATAAGGAGAGAATTCTAAAAGCAATGAGGGAGAAACCTAAGAGTAACCTATAAGGGAGAGTAGATAAGATTGTCAGTTTCTCACCAGAAACCATACAAGCAAGAAGACAGTGGAATGGCATATACTGTACCCAGTAAAACTGTCAATCAAACATGAAGGAGAGATCAAGATATTCCCAGAAGAACCGAACCTAAAAGAGTTTGTAAAAACAAGACCAGCATTGCAGGAAACACTGAGACATCCTTCTTACAGAGGTGCCATGGAAAAGCAGCATGGACAAAAGTAACTAGCAACAACACCAAAAAGAACTCAACAAAATGACAGCAATAAAACCTTGCCTCTCCATAATCACACTGAATATGAATGGTTTAAATGCACCACTAAAGAGGAAAAGAGTAGCAGATTGGATAAAAAACCAAAATCTATCAATATGCTGTCTACAAGAGACATAGCTGAAAAATGAAGGTAAAGAAAGACCAAAAAAGGCTGGGAAAAAATATTAACAAGCAAATGGCAAGCAAATAAATTTCAATGCAAAAACCATCACATTGGACAAGGAAGGTCACTACTAGAACAAAGGGACATAGCAATAATTAATATCTATGCACCAAATGAAAGACCTGAAAAATATCTAAAAGGAAATAGACAGCACTACTATAGTAGTTGGAAATTTTAATACACCCCTCTCAAGAAAAGACAGAACTACCAGAAAGAAACGCAACAGAGTGCTGGATAATTAAACCACATAATATCTCATAGATATTTATAGGATAATGAGCCCAAAGAAAGGACAGTACAACTTCTCCAGTGAGTATGGAATTTTCTCCAGAATAGATCACATTTTAGGTCACAAGGCAAGTATCAATAAATTAAAAAACATAGGAATAATACAAAGCATCTTCTCAGACCACAATGCTACAAAATTAGACATTAACAACAAGAGGGTAAAGGAGGGAAAAAACCATACATTTGGAAGCTGAACAATACCTTGCTCTAACATGAGTGGGTACCAGAAGAAATAAAAAATGAAAAAGTTTCTTAAAACAAATGACTGAGAAAAACTGGATGAAATATGTTTACGGCATTGAAATCTATGGGGGAGAGAATAGTCTAAAAGTATTATATTTTAGGGCATTATTTTTATCGTAGGAGTATG
>NW_006399755.1:7048043-7097390 GCF_000299155.1 Elephantulus edwardii
ACAAATCAAAATTGATCACCATTACAAAAGAAGAAACTGAAAAGGTAATAAAACAACTTCCAAACAAAAAAAGCCCTGGTTTGATAAGTGAATTTTATCAAATTTTATCAATTTTATCAAACATTCAGAGAAGAACTGTCACCCATTCTACATCAACTATTTCAGAAAATAGAAAAAGACAGAATTCTCCCAGACTCATTCTATGAACTAAACATAGCCTTGATACCACCAAAATAGAAAACTATAGGCCAATATCTCTCATGAACATAAATGCACTGAATAAAATCCAGGCCAAGAGAATCCAATGATACATGAAAAAAATAATTCACCATGACCAAGTGGGATTCATAACAAGTATGCAAGGATGGCTCAACATAAGAAAAACAATCAATGTAATACATCACATATACAAAGCAAAGAACAAGAACCACATGATCCTATCAATTGATGCAGAACAGGCCTTTGACAAAATCCAAATCCTGATTAAAACACTCAACAAAATAGGATTAGCGGGGAATTTCTTCAACATAGTAAAAAGTATATAAGCAAACCCAAGAGCCAACATTGTTCTCAACGGAGAGAGATTAAAGGCATTCCCTTTGAGATCAGGAACTAAGCAAGAATAGCCACTATCACCTCTCCTATTTAATATTGTATTGGAAGTCTTAGTGATAGCAATAAGACAGAGAAGGAATTAAGAGGTATCCACATTGGCAAAGAGGAGGTAAAATTATCTCTATATGCAGATGATATGATACTAAGGAAACCCTATAGACTCAGCAAGAAAACTACTGGACATAGTTGACCAATTCAGCAAAGTGGCAGGATACAAGATCAACATACAAAATCAACTGGATTTCTCTACAGTGACAAAGTGAATACAGAACTGAAACTAAGAAAAATAAAACTCTTCACAATAGCTAATCACAAGATTAAATACTTGGGAGTAAGTTTGACCAGAAGCACAAAGGATCTATTCAAAGAAAATTACAAAGAAACAAAGAGAGACCTGGAGAAATGGAAGAATATACCTTGCTCAAGGATAGGAAGACTCAATATTGTGAAAATGACAGTACTACCAAAAGCAATTTACATGTTCAATGCAATCCCAATACAAATACCAATTCCATTGTTCAACGAGATGGAAAAGACAATCTAAATTTAATTTGGAATGGAAAGAAGCGCCAAATAAGCAAAGCACTTCTTAAAAAGAGAAACAAGGTAGGAGGCATCTCACTCCTTGACTTCTAATCCTAGTACACTGCCATGGTGGTAAAGACAGCATGGTACTGGTATAATGACAGACGCACATATCAATGGAATAGAACTGAGAATTCAGAACTCAGTCCATCTACTGGTCAACTGATTTTTGAAAAGATAAAATCAGTTAACATGTGCCACAAATGACGGCTATGGCCATCCTGCACATTTTAATTAATAAAAAAAGGAACATCATTTATACAAAACGTACTAATGCATTTATTTGTTGGGGTTTTTTTTTAATTTTTTTTTTTTTTTTTATTTTGTGTGCGTGTACCATCAAATCAGATCTGACTGGTACAGGAGGATATTGCGCCTCCTTCTCCGGCACAGCGTCTGGTGGATTCAAACCGTGTTCCTCTGGGATTGCAGTGCAGCTTCTTGCCACTAGGCCACCAGAGCTCCCTAATGCATTTATTTGTTAATTATTCAGTAATACATCGGGGGGAGGGGGGGGAAGATGTAACATTCCAGATAACATCTCAGTTGTCTTTTTGTGCAATTTTTCATGTTTAACAATTCAGAATACTTCCACCGTCAAGAGTTTTCATAGAAAAACTGACAAAATGTGATAATTATCACTTTCAAACATACAACTGACATACAATTTCATATGGTAGTCATAAACAATTGGGCAAAAAAGGTGTTTCTAAGCACGGTCGTCAATTGAAAAGTGTGTCAATGTGTTAAATGGGGAAATGACAGCCTTTTAAACAAATGATGTTGGCAAAATTGGAAAACTGTAAAAAACTCAAGCAAGATCCACACCTCACTCCATACACAGAAAGCAACTCAAACTGGATCAAGGACCGAGGACTAAAACCAATGACTATAAACTTCATTAGAAAAAAGCTTGGAAGAACTCTAGAAGCCCTAATCGAGAACATAAAACAGTTTTCCAAGCATCCTGAAAAACCTACAACCAGGAGTGGATTAAATAGGTGAATGGGACATTAGAATAAAATTCCTTTGCACATCAAAAAAACTTCTCCAACTTGTTAAAAAGGGACGCCACAGACTGGGAAAAAATATTTGGTAATGACATGTCAGAAAAGGGACTTATATCTTGAATTTATAGAATACTCGAGCACCACAACAAGATAAAGAGGTAAAGAACCCAACTGAAAAATGGGCACAGGATATGAACAGGTACTCCATGAAAGAAGACATTCAGATGGAAAGAAGACATTCAGATGGCAAAGAAACACATGAAAAAAAATGTTCAAAATCCCTAGCTCTAAGGGAGATGCAAATCAAAACAACTATGAGATATCTCACCCCAGTAAAAATAGCAAAATTTAACAGAACAGCAAACAACAAATGCTAGCGAGGCTGCAGAGAAACTAGAACCCTTTTTTACTGTTAGTGGGAGTGTAAAATGGTGCAATCACTATGGAAGGCAGTATGGCACTTCCTCATAAAGCTGGAAATAGAAATCCATTTGACCCAGCAATTCCACTACTGGGAATATACCCTAAATAAGCCAAAACTGCCACCCAAGCAGATATATTCACACCAATGTTTACTGCTGCTTTGTTCACAATAGTAGAGAGTTGGAAACAGCCCAAGTGCTCATCAACAAATGGATAGAGAAGCTCTTGTACAGTCACATAACGGAATACTATGCTGCATTGAAAAACAAAGAACTCATGAAATATACAAAATGGGTGACCCTAGAGGACATTATGCTGAGTGAAATATCTCAGTCACAAAAGCACAAATGCTGCATAGTGCTACTGTTGTAAAGCAGGACTGACATAGAGGTGGGGGGGGGAACTTAAGAGGAGATAAATAATGTATTCTGTATTGAAACAGATGAGGGAGAGAACTCTTTAGGAGGAATATATTATTGGTATTATTGTAATGACAAGAATCCAGAATGAAAGAGAAAAGTGAACTGGGGGTGGGGTGGGGTGGGCAGGGAGGAAAAGTGTGCAGCAATGAATGAATGCAAATCCAAAATCTCTGTAAACCTTCACTGAAATAAAAAAAAAAATTTAAAAGAAAAATTCTTAAAAATAACACTTTCTATATACAGTGAAGCATTCTGCTCTTTTCCATTCTAATTGATTTTTTTAATGCTTTCACAACCCAATAACATTTACTTCATAATTAATTTCACAAATGGCTTGGAACCTGCAGTTTGAGAAACATTACAAATTGATAAGAGAATCGCAATTCCTAAGGAGCTGCATTTTAGTCCTTGTTTCTCAAGTCACAAAATGATTAATCACAGACAAGTCATTTTACTTCTCAAGGCTTCAGTTTTCATACTAGTAAAATGAAAGAAAAAAAAATCTACTCCTCAAATATTAATTTATATGACATTGTATATAGACCTCTCTCTCTCGTTTATTGCCACTGAGTAGGAACTAATTAACCATCCTCCGGCTTGGAGGCTTAAATTGCAGGGGAAGAGACTGCTCATCTTTCTTCTGAGAAGCAAGTGTCATTTATTCTATTTATTAGTACCCTAAAAGGATTATGTGAAATAACTGCAATTTTACTGACCGATGTATTTGTTTTCAGCTGGAAGATGAAGATCTGGATTTAATTCAAAATTACTATTCCACAGGTCAGTCCAAGAGTTTTCTATATCTGTTGAGAAAAAAAACCCCAAAAATCAGTAAATAATGCCATATACAAAATTCTCTTGGTAACGATTCAATCATCATATGACCTTTGCAAACCAATTCTAAGAAAAAGTGAGTGACATATCCAGACATTCTAGCACTTTGCTACAACAAGTGGGTCCTGAACAACACTGGTATCACCTGAGTGCTTGTTAGAATTGTAGAATCTTTGGTCTCATCATACTTATTATGCACTGCAGTGTCATAGTTTTTGTTCAAAAGTAATTCCCTAGTCATCGGCTATGACACTCACCACATGAGTAGCTGGGAACATGAAATAAGGGTATATATAAAAGAATCATCATGAAATTTGTCTGTCTTCCCCCTCCTACCAAGTTTAAATCAAGCAGGTTAAGAAAAGAAGGGGTGAATCTCAGAAAGAGCAGAGAATGTAGTGCTTGTCCATCAGGCCAGAGATTCCTGCACCAGTTAGACCAGGAGAGTTGACATGGGATTCTTGCCTCATGAAGCCAAAGTCAGGGGCCTTCACTCAAGCTTGCTGCAAACTGAGGGGAAACACCATAACTGGCAGGACTAAGAGAACTTGGACTTGTCATGAGGCTAAAGGCAAAAGAGCCTGCAAGTATGCATGAGAAGATGTCTTGACTGAGGAATTGTGTATCCTGTTATCAACCTGAATAGGAGAAATGTGTTAATTTCCCTAGTAAACCCTGTAACCATGAATATGGTTATTAAAATTTTTATCATTTTTACCTTCCATACTATACTGAGTTCCAAACCACTTCTCTTTGAGGTCACATTTTCCCTCATTAGCACCGGACAAAAGAACAAGATTTGCTTTCTGAGGAACTAGCTGATTAAGGGCCTCTGCAATGACCTAAAAACAAAGGCAAAAGAGGACACATAAACATAAATAACAACTTTAACCTAATGTATTTCTGTTGAAAAGAAAAAAACTTGTTAAGTGCCCCAAGATCCTAGCATCTTGAGCTCATGAAACTCTAGTTCACAAACAATAATTCACAAAACTTCCTAAATTTATGAGTTTTATCAAGTATCTTTCTTAAAGCTATATAAAGTCTTCACTCAAATCCTACATACTCACAGTACTAGCAGTTAAAAGAGGAATTTACTGAGCCAAGCACTACTTAAGGAAAGGTGATACAATGAATCAAGACTTGGGTTGCTAACCATAAAGCTGGAATGCACCAGGTGTTCCAAAGGAGAAAGACTGTAAATATTTAATCTCAGAAACTTTAATAGGCAGTTCTACTCTGTCCTATCAATCTAAATAAACTCAAAAGCAGTGTTTTCTTTCATTTAATCCTAAAAATAATCCACTGGATCTCAGAGATCAATGGTGAAGCTATCTGCCCAGGTTAAAGATCAAGTAACTTGCACAGGCATTCCTAGAAGTTGCAAAAGTATAGTTAGTTCTAATCAAAGTTTATGTATCTCTAAAGGATATGTTTTTATCTACAATGTATTACATTTGGAAGCAGGAGTGGCATCCACTTCCACAATAGCTTGCCTCTGGAAACCCTATGAACCTGGAGAAAGGATGAAATTTATACAGGAAGTGTCCAGGACTTTCATTCAGAGGGTCGCTATGAGTTGCCTGTAACTCGACGGCGCTTAACAACAACAACAACAACATGTATTACATTATATTTATTAATTCTTGGGTAAGTACTAGCAGTTCCTGTGTTACAAACATCTACTTAACTACAATTATATTTACGAACCAACTCCCCTTTCTTACCTTAAGCACAATCCCGGACACTACCCATGAGAGGGGCCAAGTGCATCCTTCTTCACCCCAGAGTAACCCTTCAGAAGTGTGCAGGCACTCCCTGCAAGTACTTCCTTTGAACCCACAAGAGTCAACTCAAACAGCCCTAGAGGTAATGGCTGTGTGCAAGAAATGCAGACGCACAGTTGTCTCTACTACAGCTTTAGAACTAGCGTGCACTCAGAGTTTGAGTATGCAAGTACAGACCCAACTTCAGTCTATATCACAGTCTGGAAATACTTTGATACTCTCTGCAGTCAAGCAAGGCCCATACCTGGTCTCAACCCTAACCCAACCTTGCCTTGCCACCTCCCCATTCCCGCACTGTGCAATGCAAGTCAAGTACCAAGCTCCTGGAGATGGTGGGAGTGAGAGTCTGGACAGTGAGGGGAATGAGATCCTAGCCACCATCATCAAAGGAGGTTGGGCAGTCAGACACAGGCCCACCACTAGCACCCTGCTATGGTGTCCTCATTACCTACTCCATAGGGGATGTACTATTCACTATTTTGTGACATGCTTCAAAATAGTATTATCATTAATATTACAGTAATATGTTTAAGTGTATCTGAAAGCATTTAAATTTTTTTAATGAGAATCACCTATAAAAGAAATATGTAATTAAGTGAAGTTAGATACAAACTTTACCTAACCTAACTTACATATAAATTTGACTTACAGACAGATTTAGGAGAAATCTGTCATAATCCAAGGACTGTATATACCGCATACCTAAAGATTAATAGTACAATTATAGCACTATAGGGTCTCTTTCTATAACTTCTCAACTATGATATGAACTAAACAGGACTTTGTGACTTACATTTGGAAACCAAACTATCTTCAAGCACCATTTCTTGTACAAGAAAAAAATGTAAAAACTAATGGCAGTTTAGAAAAACTATATTTGGACCTCTGGGCACAGTCATCCTTGGGGAAAGGAAAGAATGTGTGTTGTTACCCCTTCCTTTACCTTTACCTATTCTCTATAAGTATTTTTGAAATACCTTGTTTCTCAACCACTAGCCTATTACCTTGGGTAATACAATTATTTGTTGTATACCCTGTCCTCTGTATTGTAAAATATGTGGCTTCTAATTATTAGACATTAATGCCACACTGTGAGTTGTGATAAAAAAAAAACTTTTCCAGACATTGACAAATAACTCCTTGGAAAGCAAAACAGTCTTTAGCTAAGAACCACTGGCTGATGAAGCAAAATTGACTCCCCAGATT
This sequence comes from Elephantulus edwardii, assembly GCF_000299155.1. NCBI lineage: Eukaryota > Metazoa > Chordata > Mammalia > Macroscelidea > Macroscelididae > Elephantulus > Elephantulus edwardii. The sequence continues at coordinate 7,054,926 of NW_006399755.1, forward strand.
CAATGAAGTGAAGATACCAGCATGTAGAACTTAATTAATTGATAAATTCTCAAAAGTTATTAAATATCAAATTATCCTAAATCTCCATTATAACTAAAAGTTAAACTAAACACATTAAATATGATCAATAATTAAATTTTAGCATTCTTATAAATATTTTAAATATTTAGATATTTAAATATCTCAATACTTTAAAAACATTAATAGTACATAAAAAGATAACAATATTCCCCTCTCATATTAAACTGCAGTGGTGTAAGAATCATGAAATATTATCCACAAATCTATTGATGTTTCTTCTGTTAATAAAAATAAACAAAATAAGCTGATGAATTATAACCAATTTTTCTTCATTTCACAACTTGCAGATACTGTGGAACTTCTCACCTTCCTGAATTTTCTCAACCTCCACATGCCCTAAAAGTAAGTTTTAAAAATGAAAATCTTCTTACTTCTGGATTGTATTCAAAAAGAAGCTGATCTCCAGTGAGAAAGTCCTGCCGTGGGTACAGCTGCATGTTTTCACACATGTTTTCCACATACTCAACTGGATCTGTCTATAAAGAAGTAAAATTATTTTTTATACCAAAATTTCCCCAGAATTATCCTTAATTAATTATAATTTTAAAATATCTTTTAAAATAAAAAACATTCAAGAGAAAAACTTCTGAATATATATAACCAGATACATCAGCAATTTTTACTTCAAATTCTCAGAATTCCAAGGAGACAGAATGGGAGCTACTAAATTAAGAAGCATGACTTTCCACTCCCTTCAACACCCATCTAGAGCCCTAGAATCAGGTGCACCTTAGTCCTCAAATTGAAATCACTGTTCCTCAATAATCTGTAAAGGTTCCTGACTGTAGACTTGCCTAGAGCAATATGTCTTCTGAATTACTGGCTTCTGTGTACCAAGGGTGTTATAGGTTGTGGATCCAAGTAAGATGAAGTCACTGTTAATTCAAATCTTTTTTCCATTTGTCAAGATGTTGTCTTTTGGTTGAGTGGTGAGAATTTTTATTTTCTTGATGTTGAGATGCAATCCATATTGAAGACTATATTTGTTGACCTTCTGCAGCAAGCCCTCCAAGTCCTCCTCACTTTCAGCAAGAAATATTGTGTCATGTAGGTGAGGTTATTTATGAGTCTTCCTTTGATTTGCCACACAAATTGTTTTTCAAAGAACCTCACTATTTTACATTCCCAACAATGAGAATTTTACATTCCCATCAAAAATGGCTCTAATTTCTCCATGTCCTTTCTAACATGTTTATGTCTATTATTTAATGTATTATAAACTTTTAACTGACTTTCATTACTAACTGCTACCTTATTATTCCTAGTTGTCTATCTTTTTGGACTTAATTCACTTTATTTCTGGCCCACTATATGGAGGCCACAGCTGGAGCTTGGTGTTGGGTCTTTATAAGATGGTCAGTGAATTCCTGGTAGGGAGACTTGGTGAAAACAGTCTCTTTACAGAGATCTGGGGTAAAGTAGCTATAGGTCTTGGAAATGGCATCAAATGTGGCCTTGGCAAAGTTGCTCAGGGTATCTGTGCAGCTTCTGGATGAGGTGTAGCAGTTGTCAATTCCAGTCATCAGTAGCTGCTTCTCTGGGGCTGAGACAACTCTAGTGCCTTGGGGTGCAGGGATGAGGCATACCAGCACAGAGTGACACTTGCTGATCCTGTCCCCCCTGTAGCCATGCTGCACAGGGACAATGGAGAGCTTGGCCAAGATAATGGCTGTCTTAATCTAGGAGCTCTAATTTAGCACAGCAACTGACAGATGAGTGCTGTACACTTAAGAGAAGATGATCAACAAGCATGTATGTACATATGTAGCTATAAAAAGCAGCAACATGCAAATCACTTCCCCAATACAAGAAAATGACAAATAAGTGTCACAGCCCTAAAAGCAAACCATAAAAGGCTCATATTTTCCAACCAAGCCAAGTACCAACGAATGCTGCTAAACATGGTGTGTAGGTGGCAGGGAAGAATATGGAGCTACAAAACGGGGGGATGCCAACTAAAAATATCTTGATATATCTTGTTAAGAAGCAATTTTAGAGACAGAAAATGTCATCTATTTAAACAGTGCTAAAAAGCTGATCCCGGTAGTCCTTTTGCAGTCCCTTTTGCAGTCGGCCAAAGGTGGGCCCTACTGGGCTGCCGTAGCCTCTTATCAGTAGTGGGCGGGGCTAAGGTCAGGGTTACCCAGCCAGAGCTGTGGCTACCAACGACATGTTCAAGAGATCCGTGGGCCCGGCCAGCCTAAGTCTTCTCACCTTGAGGGCCTATGCTTCATCAAACAAGGCCACACCTGTCAAAGATTCCATCAAGGTTGATGAACTTTCACTCTTCAGTTCCAGAAACTCAATCTAAGTATGTAGAAGAGCCAAGGACTAGACTTGAAGAAAACATTTCACAACTACGACAGTTTTGCAGTCCATATATAACATGGTGTCAGGAAAAGTACTTCTATTCTAAGCCAAAGATGCAAATATTGTTCAATGGGGGGTAGACAATTACGGATATCTTCAAAATGCACCTCCTGGATTTTTCCCAAGGCTTGGTGTTATTGGTTTTGCTGGCCTTGTTGGACTCATTTTCGCTAGACGTTCAAAAATACAGAAGTTGATATATCCACCTGGTTTCATGGGATTAGCTGCCTCTATCTATTATCCACAACAAGCTATCAGCCTGGCCCAGGTCAGCGGAGAAGCATTATATGACTGGGGTTTGAAAGGATACATAGTCCTGGAGGATTTGTGGAAGAACTTTCAAAAGCCAGGGAATGTGAAAAATCCACCTGGAAATAAATAAACTTTGCCTTGCTCTGACCTTTTTAAAATGAGTTATAAACACTGGAAACTCCATACAATAAATCAGTATGTCTGTAGAAAAACGGTAGAGAAGTCAGTATTGAGTGTGGTAAATTGACTTTATTCTTCAGGAAAAACTATAGGATACATTCTTTATCTTGGGTGATACTATATTAAAAAATGGACTGATCTGGAATCTTTTCACCTAGATATAATGTACAAGCCTCAGAACTCCTTGTTCTCATGTTGCTATTTATGTACATAATTAAAAATTTAAAAAAAAATAAAAACAATGCTGATCCCAGGAAAAAAGGAACCTGGGCAAGTTGTAGTCCAATTTGAGTATCAAGTTATAGCCCAAAAGTCTTGTTTCCACCCCTTCTTGCCAGAATTCTAGTCTAAATGTTCTAAGTACAATTAATGAAAATGCTTGAACAAAAACACATGGTAAGAAGTTGTGAGTTTTAAGTATATACTTCTGGGAAGGAGTGTCACAGTACCCTCTAATGGTCAATCTACATCACTACAACCATTCTATTTTCATAGAACAGAATTTCAATGTAAAATTACTTTTTCAAGTATACAGAGTAGTAGTGGTTGTTGTTACTGTTATATCCCTTAGTCATTATGACCCTCACAGCAACCCTATGAACAACAGATCCTTCCCTGCCCAATCTTCTGCCATCTTCACTATCTCGAACAGAACTGAGCCCATTATTAGTCATTTTGTCAATCCATTTCACTGAAGGTTGTCCTCTCTTACACAGACCTTTCCCCTTTCCAAGCATGATGTCTCTCTCCAAGGACCGGCCCCTCCTAACAGGACTAAAGTATGTGAGACAAAGCTTCGCCATTCTTGCTTCCAAGGAGCACTTCTGTTACGCTTTCTCCAAGACAGACTTGTTTATTCTTTTAACAGGCCATGGGATATTCAGTACTCTTTTCAAATACCACAACTCAAAGATACTGATTCTGTCATCCTTAGTCATTGTCCAACTTTCAGATGTGTTATCAAGTACACCTTAAGTCTTTAAGGTGGCATCAATGCTCTCCAGAACTTGGGAGAGATATTTGACAGCAGATTTTTCCAATGTCCTGTCTTTTCGCTTCTTGATTGCTGGTACCAAAGGTGTAGATTGTGAATCCAAAAAAAGGGAAATCACTGACAATTTCAATCATTTCTATATCATAATTTTTACCTGTTGTACATATGATTATATTATACTGCTATGGCAATCTTCCTTAAAGTTTAAAAAGGATGGAAAGATACAAGATTCAACTGACTTACAAAGGGCAAAAAACTGCTCTAAATGCCAGACCTTTCATTTTTACGACACCATGCCAGAATGTTTTACCTGTGAGTTTCTCTTTGTCTGGACACTATTCAAATGTTATCCTTTCTTTTAATGCACACCTTAATAAAAATCTACCACATACACGAAGATTGATTCTTCTTCAATCAAGGAAAATGTTTCTCCTTTCTTCAAATCCCAAAACAGTATCTAATACTATTTATGGTTAATTTCGACAGATTACCATACAGAATGTCTTTCTAATGTCATAATTCCCAAAATATTATGAGTCAGCTCATCATGAATATTTTTTTTAAGGATTAGGTAGTTGAGTTACACAGATGACTGTCACACAATATGATCTTTGTCCATCTGTTTAGCTCTCTTACTGTTACTCAAAAACACAAGAGTTAATTTTTAAATAGCCTCTAGGGTATCTAGAAACTGACATGACACAGATTAGTAGAATTACAACTCCAGTGACACTTCTAGAAAGAGAAACTGTCCACAACAGTTTCAAATTGGTTATAGATAATACTGAAAAATAATTTGACTTGTACATCAATTTTCACAGCAGCATTATTCACAACAGGAAGACCATGAAAACAGCCAAAATGCCCAATAACTAACGACTACACTGAAAAATTATGGTACTCTCAAGTCAGTGGAATAATACACAGTACTCAGAATCAACGATTTTGAAAAATACTATCTAACTTAGGAGAGGGTAGAGAGCATTATGCCAGTGAACTAACTCAGGCACTAAGAACAAATATTGTTTAAGTCCATTATGGTAAAAACAGAAAGTTAACCAGTGAGATGTGTATGACTATACAAACGATTTTTAGCTGATGTTCATTAAGGATAATGAGTATTTAGAACTGTGCCACTAATGAAAGGAAATCCTATCTAAAAAGTACATTTCTGTACCAGAACTATTTATGTCACAGCATCCTCTGGGCCCTCTGCTAGAACATTAGAATCAAGTCTCAAATAATGCCTTTTTAATTGTAACCTTCAGTAATACAGAAGTAGGACCATACTGTATTATACTTCCATGAATGTAAAATATATTGTACCTGCTTTATGATATGTAACAGCAACTGTGCTACATCACAGCTGTCTTTATAATGGTTTATTCTAGAATGTGTTCTTTCTAGATCAAGACTGAGACATTTAAAAAACAACAACAACAACCCAACAAACCAAAAACAGGTACCACGTAACCACAACAGTAACAGAACTTTGGTCTTTTCTGAGGTTTTGTTTTAGACTTTTTTTCCCCCAATGGATGTATCTATTATTTTTGTTCCAATGACTGCAGAACCTGAAAAAGCTGTTGCTGCTATTGACGCATAACACACTGTGATTGGTCTTCACTGATTGACTGATAAATAATTTGAATTTTTGGAAACTTTAGCTGTGCTGTCAAATTTGAAAAAAAAAAAAGCTCAGTTATACTGTGTTGAGTTGTACAGAAATCAACAGTCATATCTGTCTAGAAATGTTATTTTCCCATTTGTAGATGGGTAATGCACTGTATTAAATATGTAAGGTTTTATCTTCACAAAGCTTTGATTACACAAATACAATATTTTAAACAATTTAAAATAAGTACTTTAAAAAATAAAGTAAAATTGACTTTCAGTACCTGTTCTTGGTAATGAAACTCATTATCCTCGATTTTCTGAATCTCTTCAAAAATTCTGTAAGAAAAGAAAACTTCAACTAGAAACTGTTATTGGACTTTTCCCATAAGAATAGCAAGAAAAAAATAACAAATTAATAGCAAGAGAGGCAGAAAATTAAGAGACTGGCCAAATAAATAAAACCCTTAAGGCACACTCACATGTAGATGGGTAAAAGTATAGAGAAAAAAAAACTGAAAAACTACCAAAGTAGGACTAAAGCATGTCTACTAGCAGCCTTAAGACTAGAAGTTATTAGGATTTATTCCTGGCATCATTTATTACCTTTTTTCTGGGCCTAACTTCTGTAGCATTTTTAAATACTGGAAGACTGTATGAGCAACCTGAAAACAAAATATATAATTAGTCTTCTGCATTAAGTATTACCTATATAAAAGAAAAACAAATCTTATTTTCATTCCTTACCTCATAGAAGTGTTCATAACCTTCATCAGTCAATGTTATAGAAATGCTAAACACTGAATAGGTAGAATTTTGCTCAAATCCTGTCTCCCCATTTCCTCCAAACAGTGCAAGAGCCCAGCACCTATTTATATAGAATGATAATCCAATTAATATTCTGGGATTGAAAATCTACCATGCTTTCCATTAGCAAAATAGACAGGCATTCTATGTAAAATTTGGAAAATTTAGCCTTAAATATATAAATACTGCCTTGGATGTGCTCACCAGATTGTGCCAAGAAATCTGGAGGACAACTATTTGGCCAACTGATTGGAAGAGATCACTAAAAAAAGGTGACCCAATAGAGTGTATAAATTATTGAGCAACGTCACTAATATCATATGCTAGCAAAATCCTACTGAAGATTATCCGGAAACAACTAGAACAGTACACTGACAGAATTACCAGAAATACAAGCTGGGTTTAGAAGAGGTCGTGGCATTAGAGACAGTATCGCCAATGTCAGATGGATCTTGGTAGGAAACAAAAAGTACAAGAGGATGTGTTTCATTGACTGTGCAAAGGCATCTGACTGCAAGGATCCTCACAAATTGTGGCTAAGCTTGAGAAAAATGAGAATCCCAGAACACTTGACTGTGCTTATGCAAAACCTGTACTTACACCAGGAGGCAGTCCTCAAAACAGCAGGGAAACACTGCCATGATTCAAAATCAGGAAAGAAATGTGTCAGGGATTCATCTGGTCACCATGCCTTTTCAATCTGTATGCAGAACAGGTCATCCACGAGGCTGGGCTTTATGAGGAGGAATGTGGCATCAAGATTGGAAGAAGACTCATCAACAACCTACATTATGCAGATGATACAATCTTGTTTACTGAAGGTGAGGAGAACCTGGAGCTTGCCACAGAAGGTCAAGGACTGTAGTCTTCAATATGGATTGAAGCTCAACATCAAGAAGAGAAAGAGTCTCACCACTGCGCCACCTAGCAGCACCATGAGAGATGAAAAAGATACTTAAGGTTGTTAATAATTACAGCTTTCTCAGCTCCACAATTAACACTCTTGGCACCAGCAGTCAGGAAATCAAAATGCAAACTGCACTGGGAAAAACTGCTATCAGGGGCCTCTCCAGAGTACTAAAATGCAAAGATGTCAGTTTAGAGACTAAGATGAGCATAATCGAGGTCATGGTCTTCACAATTACTTGCTTTGTATCAGAGAGCTGGACAATGACTAAGGATGACAGAAGAATCAATGCCTTTGAGTTGTGGTGCTGGAGAAGAATCTTGAACATATATAGACCGCCAAGAAAACAAATAGGTCTGTCTTAGAGAGAGAAACCAAGTTTCTCCTTTGAGGCTAGGATTTTGAAGCTCTGTAGCATATAGTTTGGTCATGTAGCCAGGAGGGACCGATCTTTGGAGAAGGACATCATGCTCCAAAGGGCGGGGGGATAGTACAGGAAAGGAAGACCCCAGATAAGATGGACTGATACAGTAACTGGGGCAATGGAGACTGATGTGTCAGAACCAGTAAAACTGGCTCAGGACAGGGCAGGGTTCAGAGTTGCTGTACATAAGAGTTGCTATGGGTTGCAGGCAATTCAACAGCACATAACAACAACAGCACATATATATAATTTCTATATTCTGCTAGATCACCTTTCCTTGAATGTGCACAAACAGGGCTTTCTTCTTGTCAGCTACACTAATAACTTTCCCAATTTCTTAGGGTAGCTGAGTGAGCACTTCTATATTCCTTGGTTGAAAGAACTCAATTAGTATTGTGTCAAAAACAACTGCCTTGTATTTTGTCAATGCCTTCAAGGAAGCTTCTAATTCTTTCTTCAATACCATTGGTTCTTGATTGTGCACAACTTCTTGAAATGGTGGAACACTACTGATCAATCTTTTTGGTACAGTGGCTCTGTGTATTACTTCCATCATCTTTTGGTATCCTATCACTCAGTATTTTGCTCACAAAAACCAGTATTGAAACTCAAGACTTGAAGTCATTCTTCAGTTCTTTTAGCTTCAGAAATGCCAAGTGTGCTCATTCCTTTGGATTTTCTAATATCAAATGCCTACATATTTTGTTATAGTACTTTGTCTTCTCAAACTGCTCTCTAATATTCTGTTCAACTCACTTCATAATTTATTCCATTCATTCTCGTTATTCTGTTTAAAAGTAAGTTTCAGAATCTGTACTGACATCCGTTTTCATCTTCTCTTTCCTTTTCAATGACTTATTGCTTTCTTCATACGTGATATCCTTTATATAATCCTATAACTTCTCTGATCTTTAGCCATTAGTGTTCAAAACATGAAATCTATTCTTGAGATGGTCTCTAAAATCACTTGGCATCAGTTTTCTTCAATTTCAACTTGAACTTGTATATAAATAATGGTTTGTAAAATACCGTTAGCCCTTGCCTTATTCTAATTGATAATGCTGAGTAGTTCCTTCATCTCTTCCCACATATATAGTCAGTTTGATTTCTGTGTATTCTGTTTGGCAAGGTACACATGTACAATTGCCATTTACATTTTTTTTAAAGGAATTGTAATGCATAAGTCATTGATTCTATAAAAGTCTACCATGCAATTTCAGGCCTCTTGTTTATTTTCAACATTATATTTTCAAACCACCACCTCACTTGCAATGCTCTTTTGAGATTCATAAGGTTTTTAATGGCCGAGTATTTTGTAAGTAGACAGCTACTCCTGCTTCTGATTTGTCTTAGTCTAGAAGTTTCACTGAAATTTGTCTACCGTGTATGTTGCTGTTAGCTGCCACTGAGTGGACTATGACTAACAGTGACCCTATAACCAACAGGTCTGAACTGTACCCAATCCTGCACCATCTTCATGTTCTCTGTCATGCTCAAGCTCACTGTGGTAGTCGTTGTAGCAATACCTCTTGTTGAGGGTCTTCCTCATGTGTACCATGTGTAACTTTGCTGATATTCTAAATACTAGTGACACAGCTTCCAGCAACACACAAATCACCACAGGACAACAAACTGACAGTTAAGGGGTGGAAGACACATCACAACATAGTAAAACACTAACAATTTTATGAAGTCATAGTAATTTGTCTTAAGAAAGTAAAGTGCAAAATATTAAAAGGTTGCCAGAAGACAGTTCACATAACCCTTCTGAGTCTCTCTTCCAAGGAAAAGCCTTAAAACATTTTTCCACTTAAAATGTCAACTGAGCTCTTTGATAGTAATATATACAGCTTGTTTAGGAAGCAATAATAGTCTATTTTTTCCAAACCAGAATAATCCTAAAACAAGGAAAGAGCCAGAATATTGTTTGAAATTTTAATAAAGCTCCAGAAAATAGAAAAGTTGAATAAATGTCAAATCATTTTATGTTATATTGTAAACATATATGGAGTAAAGCATATACAGACCTAATATTATTAGTTTATTATTTTTTAATAACCTCGTACTCAAGTTTCTTTGAATGTTCTGTTGTTGTTCCTTGATACCATCTAGTCAGAACCAACCCACAGCTAACCGTCCACTGGGTTTTGAAAGGCAGTAAATTGCATGGGAAGAGACTGCCTACCTTTTTCCCATGCAGCAAGCAAATGGTGGATTCAAACTGTATGCCTTTGGATGGCAGTGCAACTCCTTACCACTAAATCAGCAAAGCTCTTGAACGTTCCAGTATACATCAATGTTTTAAAGTTACTTACTTATAATTCTCATCTCTCTTTGCATGCTCAAATTGAAATCAATGTATATAAAATCAAATAAGGAATTACTTTAATCTATTGGTTCTGATCCCAAAATAAAGCTCTAATGCCTTTATTGGGCTATAGGACACATAAATGAGTACTTAACATCAAGAAATATCATTCCAGCAACATGACTATAAAATGTATTCACAGTATCATATATTTATTTTAACTGTTCAATAAAGTTTTGTTAAAGTCTACATGGTTTTGGAGGGAGAAGAGATTACCTAAAGAGTCACAGCATAAAATTTACAATTTACTATTTGGCCAAATCTAAACATTAAGTTAAAGCAAAACTTTTTATGTCATTCTAGAATCTATAGATTACACTCACATTTTAAAAATTTTGTTTATAAATACTGTGGTATCAAAGATTTATTGTTCAAAATGGCTTCTGTAGCCACTGACTCTAACTTTGACACATGGTTGGTTGGTCAAGAACAAGCAAATAGGATGTGTTAAGTCATCCACAGAAGACTGGCTAGTCTCCCTAGTCTACTAGGTTTAAATTGAACAAGTTCAGCAGTAGAAATTTGGAAACCTTATTATCAGTAAAGAAAAGGAAACAGAGTGCAGTGCAAGGCAAGAGATTGTTGCACCAGTCAAATAGGGATCTACATAAAAGCAGAAGAAGCTTCAGCAAAGAACCAGAGACTAATATGAGACAGAGCTGACTTGAGACTGCTGTCTCGTGGAATCATAGCTAGGACATTTTCCCAAGCTTGCTGGAGTACTGAGAGAAGATATCATGACTAGCAGAACTAAGGAAATTCTTCTGTAACACTGACCTAAGCCGTAAAGCTGAAGAACCAAGTAAATAAGGGCACACTTAGAAGCTATCTGAACTGAAGAACTGTATACTTGAGAAGCTATTTGAACAGAAAACGTGTATTCTGATGCCAACCTGAATCATGATCTGTTAACATCCCTAAATAACCCCATAAATGTATCATTCTGTGAGATCATTTTAACAGATTCTGAACCAAGTAGAGCAGTAAAATTGGTGTCAGAATCAGTTCAAATAGGTGCAGAAGCATGTCTGACCTTCTAGAAATTGGTTTTGTACTGTGGATGGTGAGAACAAACCCCATTGTCGAGTTAGTAGAAGTCAGATATTGCCCTCCTCATGCTGCCTACACTCTTTTACAATTACTTTGAACAGGAATTAAAATGATGATTTACAAAAAAATACATAGAAGAAAATATGGCCATGAAAACAATTTTGATTGTTAAAGTGACCTAACAATCTGTGTTATGCAGATGACACAACCCTGCTTGCTGAAACTGAGGAGGACCTGAAGCACTTGCTGAAGAGTGTTAAGGACTGCAGCCTCCAATATGGATTGAGGCTCAATGTCAAGAAGACAAAGATTCTCACCACTGGACCAAGTGGCACCATCAGGATGGATGAAGAGATTGAGATTGTTCACAGCTTTAGTTTGCTTGGCTCCACAGTCCACACTCTTGGCACCAGTAGCCAGGAAATTAAAAGACGTATTGCCATGGGAAAGTCTGCTGTTGTGTCTCTCTGGAGACTAAGGTGCGTCTGATACAGGCCATGGTCTTTGCTATCACTTGTTAAGCATCAGAGAGTTGGACAATGACTAAGGAGGATAGAAGGAGAACTGATGTCTTTGAGCTGTGGTGCTAGAGAAGAGTATTGAGGGTACCATGGACTGCTAAGAAAACAAACAGATTCGTCCTGGAAACGGTTAAACCAGGCAACTCCTTGGAGGCAAGGATTCTGAGACTCCGTCTAACACACTTTGGACATGTTGCAAGGAGGGACTGGTTCTTGGAGAGGGACATCATGCTTGGGAGGGCGGAGGGACAGCGCAGGAGGGGAAGGCCCTCTATGAGGTGGACTGATTCAGTGTCTGGGGCAATCAGGATGGGAGTGTCAGAGACAGTGCGATTGGCACAGGACAGAGAAGAGTTTAGGGCTGTTGTACATAGGGTTGCTATGAGTCGCAAGCAACTCGACGGCGCCTAACAACAATTAAAGCGTTAACTTTTATTCTAGGTTTTTGGGTAATTAAAGCAAAAATACAAAAGAACAGCTTACATAAAATAGTATTTTTTTCAGAATAAACTAAAAGTACTTATTAAGTAAATACTTGCTTTTTTCGAAGGAAGGAAAGAATGCTGCCTTTGCCTTCATGCCCAACCAACCAGGAGATATAATGAAGTGGTTTCACTCTAAGAAATTTAAAGGAACAAAAACATTAAGGTATAAATACAGCAGAAAAATCTCACTTCTAAGACTATAAAACTATAAACTCATTCTCATATAAACCTATTTAAACATAAAAGTATAACAATTCAGTAGCAGCATGATAAAAGCAAAAATATGGTAAACTTTAATTTTGTTCATCTAGGAAAAATGATTGTAAAAGCTTCGAATACTTTATAAAGCTCTGCAGAAAAGTGAAATGTCAGAACATTTAGATTCTATTCTTTTTCATTTAGAGCTCTGGTGGTTGTGCCCAAAGGCACGTAATTTGAAATCTACCAGCAGCTCATAAAAGAAGGATGGGCAATCTCCTACTATGAGATTTGCAGCCACTGAAAACTTGCTGGAGGATGAGCTATGTGTTGCTTCCAACTCAGTAATAAGAGAGTTTCAATTCTTTTTTATTTTATGTAGAGACACGATCTTGTGTAGGAAATTTAAATTCACCGTATCTTTCTTTTCTTCTTGTCTAATTATCTATTCCCAGGGTTTTCAAGAAAACACGTAACAAATGTGAAAAGTTTTATTATATAGAAGTTCTGGGAGAGCTCTGGTGGCGTTAGTGGCAAGAAGCTACACTGCAATCCCAGAGGTACATGATTCAAATCCACCAGATGCTCTGCTGGAGAAGTAGGGGCAATCTCCTCCTTTATCAGTCAGATCCAAGTTGATGGTACACACACACACACAAAATAATAACATAAAAAAATTTTTTTTAAAGTTCTGAGTAGTTCTGAATGTATTTTTTTATCTTTAAAATATTTCAAATTTTTATTAAATCTTTTGACTCAGTTTTAAGATCACAGTTAAAGTACTTTAGCATATTATACACATGGCTTACATGTGCAATTTTTAGAAATATCAAATTAAGTATAAGATTGTGACGAAAGAAGTTACATTGACCAATTATTTTATCAGAGAAGAGACATGAATGTGAATCATGTAATCTGTATATATTTTTAAACTGCATTTTTCCATTGGCTTCTCCTTTAATTTTGGAAATGCATGCTTATTGAAACAAAAGCACACAAGAAACTCAAACCAGGCATCTAAACATTCTGAAATTTTAAAATTAGGTTCTCATTCATTGCCTTACATTGAAATCAACACATAGCTGACCCTTCAGAGGGTTTTCAGAAGCCATCAATCTCATGGAAGGAGACTCATCCTCTTCTCCCTCGGAGCTACTGGTGGGTTTTAACCACTGCAGAGGTATAACCTTTCCATTAACAACGCAAGCCCCTATGGACGACCACCAGCGCTCCCTAAAGTTAGAATTAAATTCAGAAAGTTCTTAGAAGCTAAGGTTAATACTATTATTTCAATACTGTAAGAAATTAAAAATGCTCACATTAACATTGCAAAAGTAGGAATTTAAGTTACATATACACTAAGATTGATATAAAGGAGCAAGAAGTTAATGAATGAACCTGACTCTATAATATACAAACCTGAAGAAAGCTCACTGTACTATAAGTACTAACTTCGGAGAGATAAACATTTTGCATCTTTGTGAAAAAGCACTCTTGCAACAAAAGCCCATTTAATGAGACTTCACATATTTGTAGATTCCAACAGTTTCACAATGATTAGCATGTTAAACAAATACATTGCATTAAAAAGTTTTTGGAGAATGATATAAGGTTTTTTTATCCCACTTGTCAGCAGCTCTGAAATTTTTCACAATCTACCTTAGTAAAGAAAATACACAAAGCTTTACAAATTAAAAAAAAATACATGCAAAAAAAGGAAGACAAACATCATATAATGCAATTTCATGATTATAAAATGATATATGCTTTGTGTACATTATTCTAATGTGTGAATGACATAAAAAACTGTCAGTGAAGTAGCTTAAAATAAAAATTTTATTATAAAAAAAACCTGTCAGGTTTTGGACCAGGGTTTTTTGTGTGTGTGTGGTTTGGTTTTTTTTAATTTCTGATGTTTTTATTAAGTCATCTCTAGTTTTATTTTAACAAAGAATTTTTTTAAAATAATTTTAATGAACATTTACAGAGATTTTGGATTTCCATTCATTCATTGCTGCACTTCTCTCCCTGCCCAGCTCTCCCCCCACACCCGCCAGTTTGCTCCTCTCTTTTAAAAGTAAAAGAAACACTCCCTCCCTGGTACACAATCCCCCTGCACCCCTCCCACCACCCCAAGTACATTCTACTATGCAACCTAAATTGTGCACTCTTGTGATAACCATAATACCCTATTATACATCACTTTTAAATTATATTCACTTTGGGACAGGTTTTGAGGATGGAAAGAAATGCTTAATGCTACTTTTTTCATATTTCATAAGAATGTATTGTTTTTCTAGAAAAAATTTAAACAAACAATACATTTTTTAATAGACATGTAGTAATTTTAACACATCTAGGGATGTTGTTTTTGTGTGTTGTCAAGTGAGAACAGAGTCACAGCTGACCTTCCACAAAGGCAGTAAATCCACAGGAAGAGATTGCCATTATTCTCCCCAAAAGCAACTGGTGATTTGAACTGCATGCCTTTGGGATTGTAGCACAGGTTCTTACCTCTAGGTCATCAGTGTTTTATCAACTTATCGATAAAATACCCTTCAACCAAAAGCAAATACACAGCACACGTTTTCTAAAGTCATACTAGAGGCATAATTGTTGAAATATTGTAGAAGGGACAAGCATTTTTCACTAAACTTAATATACATGAATCTTTCTCTCTCTGTTCATACGTGTATTCTCAGGTTTTATTTTCTTTGTAATAGCTTTAAAATATAAGTTTGATTTTTTTTATATTAGTTAATTTAACTCACAAGTATTGTTTCTAGGTAAAAAAGCATTTATACAACTGTTAAGAACTGCTTGCTCCTGCTGCAGTGTGCACATACAGAAGCAAAGTTTGAAAATGCTAGCAATCATGAAGTTCCAATTTACCAAATAATCTATATTTATAAATTCAGAGCCCCAAAAAATAGAGCATACTTGTATATAAATATATATACATGTATATATATGTGTGTATATATACATATATGTATACCTCTTACTAATGAAAATTAACCTTGCCCTTGAATTCTTACCTGTAATGTTGTTGTTGAGGGGGAAGCGCCCATGTGATGGTCAGAGCGTGAATTTTCCTGATTGGAACCACTAAAAACATTGTCCAGAAGAAGAAATATAAGCATTTCTCTATATAACTTATACTATGTTAAAAGGATGCATTTTTGTGGATTTTAAAATTTCAATATATTTCATTCACCAATAATGAGAAATAGTACTAAAGTTGCCACTTTTTCAATTTGAATAACACAATTTTTTTAACTTGTATAATTTTTTTTTAATGACATGGATTAATAGGTAGAGAAAGTCAAGATAAAAGAACTAACTATAAGAATGTGTAATGCTGCTAAGGATGGATCTCTTGTTTCAAGAAAAGATATGTGACTAGGAGCCAGGAGACCTGTGGTCTAAATCCAGCCCTACTACCATCTTAGTATATGTGCATAAATGACTGAGAAAATCACATTTAAATCTTTCTGAATCTGTTTCCTCATGGTAAAATAAGTGAGTTGGGCTAAGTTACTGCTAAGATTCTTCTCAGTGTTATAATTTTATGATTCTATGAATATGAAATCTAAAGTGAGAAACAATATAACCCAAAAAAACACTGTCACTAAACTTAGATAGAATGGGATTAACAGGAAAGTTGTGGCAAAACAGTCATTGTTCAATGAAGGAAGAGTAAAGAGATGGGCACTAGGGTCAAGGACAAGGGGGAATAAGTAATTCGAAGAAAGAATAGTAAATTTCATAAAAAAAAATGTTGTAGGCAAATATATATCCTAGAGTTAGAATTGAGGTTATTAAAGAAAATCAAAAGACAAGGTACACTGAGAAAATCTGTTGTCAAGACTTCTCCAGAGTAACAAAGAACAACAATGCCACTTGAAAGACTAAGGTACACGTAATCCAGGCCATGGTCTTCTCAATTGTTTGCTATGCCTCTCGGAGCTGGCCAATAAAGATGACAGAAGAAGAATCAATGTTTTTTTTTGTTGTGGTGGTGGTGCTGGAGAAGAGTACTGAACTTATATAGACTACCAAGAAAACAAACAGGTCTGTCCTAGAAAGAGTGAAACCATTTTGCTCCTTGGAGGCAAGGATTTTGAAGTTCCATCGCACATACTTTGAGCATGTCACTAGGAGAAGGATACCATGCTTGGGAGGATAAGGAGTCATCGTAGAAGACCCTGAATAAGATGGATCGACAGTGACTGTGGTAATGGGGTCAAGAATGTCAAAGATGGTGAGGATGACTCAAGATAGGGCAAGGTTCAGAGCCTTTGTTCACAGGGTTGCTAGGAGTCATCATCAACTCAACAGCATGTAACAACAGCAAATCAAATGTGGCAAGAAAATATATCTACAAAATATTCGAAGGAAATTTGCCATATGTGTGAATATTAAGACTTATGGGTGATTTCCCCCCCCCAATTTGTTCACTCATTTCTTAAAAAGCAAAATCTAGATAAGATAAAATAGGAAAACACAAAGAAAAATCAGAATAACAAGAGGAAAACACAGAGGAAGTATGAAACAGAATCGAATAGGGGCAGAGCACCACAGTTTGTTAGTGGTTTGCTAGTATCTGTCACTGTCTGGTCCTTATTTTAAACCGTTTAGTTCACGAACCTCTGTAAAGTTTGTTAAATGCTGGTGTGTCAAATGGATCCGTTAAATGGCCAAAGTTTGGTTTAGGTAACCCACTGAAATAAAACAAATATAATAAAATGTAATTATCAAATGACTTTATAAACAGCATTTTTAGGAATAAATAACTGATTAAATAATTTAATTTATTCTATAAAAACTTTCCTGAAAAGCATTCTAGGTAGGAAAGTCACAAAATTCTAAACTTTAAAACCTATTCATGACCTCAGTATCAATAAATCAATAGGCTTTAAAATTAAAAAAAGAGATAAAAGATAATGAACTGAAGGGTCTAACCCTAAAAATAACTAAATATATCAACCCCATTCATTCAGTTTTAGTTTTCCCAATAAAGCCATTTAAAAAAAAAAACAAAAACCTTAAACTAAATTTTTACACAACAAATACATTATTAGGAATAAAGAAAAATAGTAAATATAAAGCAGAATGTTAGGCACTTTACTAACTAAAACACTTGGTACTTCCTTGAAGGGGCGTCTACTCTGACTGACAGATATTCTAATATTAATAATTATTTTAATACAGTCAATACAAATCTAATATTAAATATCTAAAGGACTTTTCAATTTTTATGATTAAGAAATCAAAGTTAATAGTGAATAATAATTTTTAAAAATGTAAATGCTCAGGAGAGATTGACGGTCATATTTACCTCTAGTTTTATTAGTAAAGTTTCACAGTAAAACATATTCAAATCTTTCATTTGAAATTTCCATATGTCATACTCATTCTTGATCTAAATAATAAAAAATATTACTCTGCCATGGCTTTCTTTACCTTCAGAAATAGTGCTAACTAACAATGGAAATTCACATTAAACCAAGATAAGAAGGATCAATTAGGTATTGTTATAATTTATTTTCACATATTTAAAGCTATTTTTTCCTTCCATAAATTATGTCTTGACTAACTAGAATGTCATTTGCTCATATAGTAAAAATATTTCAACCTCACGTATTTTACTAGAATACAAACTGTTACAGGTAGTAAGAAAATTATTTTTGGATGAATTTTTTTGTGTTTTCTGTAATAAAAATTGTGAATAATTTATAAGATTTCTTAATAATTTGATGTCAACAAAAGGTGACTGAAGAATTTTTAACTAAAACCCCACATGACTCCTTATGAAGGATAGTTTAGTACATTTGAATCAAATGGGCTTTTGTAGGCAGAATGAAAAAAATCAGCAATTATTCATAAGAGTATTTCTTTGATGGTGAAAAGCATTACAAGTTCCATACAACTGACTTAAAAAAACCCAAATTTTCAGAACATAATGTGTCAGCTGCTCTGTGGTAAGGGATGTAAACACATCTTGGAATATAGTACTTACCTTCATATTAGAGTTAATAGTTTCAGTATACAATAAAAAAAAAACCTCTGGATAATTTTTTTTTTAAAAGGAGGCATAATGCTAACATTAAGGTTAAAACATTGCAAATTTGAAGTACAGGAATTATTAAAACATGACTCTATCCAGAAAACCTGGGTACTCATGTTAGTTATCCCACTCGGAAGCTGTGTGGTCTTAAGATCTTAGTTTCATTACTCGGAAAAAAAAAAAACAAAAGGAGCACAAAAAAAGTCTTTGGGATGGATTCATACAAGAAGCTCTACAAGTGTTGTTTGTTTGGTTTTTTTTTTTTTTACAAAAATAAATGTCTAAAAAAAAAAAAAAACAAAACACAAAAATAAATGTCTTACTTGTTTGGGATCTGAGAGAAGATTTCAGTCACCCACTTTTCCAAAGTATCCAGTGTTTCTTGGGGGATTGAGAGGGAGACAGAGAAAAGTAATGTCATTATTCAAGGTAGGAATTTCTTAACAACAAAGCAAAGTGGGTGCGTTAATTTGGGAAATGTGCCATTCCTGAACCAATAATGAATAATAAGAAAAACAACAGTGGATTTAAAAATCTTTAGAAACAGTACATTTTTTTTAAGATTCCTTTACTTTACCTGGCTAAGTCAGGGCAGTAGGGGAAATACAAATAATAAACACCAAAATTTTAAGGACATAGAGTATATATAGCAAGAATATGTCAACTATCCTGGACCCATCTGAAATGTCCTATTTTTTCTGCCTAATAATCCACATTATACTGATCCATCTTCATGGAATCATCGTTCAGCACTTAAAAGTTCATTTGCTTTATATTAATTTATAATTGTTGAAGTGTAATGTTCTTAGTTGTTGTTGTGTACCATCAACTTAAAACTGACCCACTGTTGACCATCAAGCAGGTTTTCAACAGCAGTTAACCACACAGGAGGAGACTGCCCATCTTTCTCTCGTGGAGCAGCTGGTGGGTTCAAACTGCATACTTTGTGTTGGTAACGCAATTTCTAATCACTAAGCCAAAAGAGCTCCCTAAAGTGTTTTTAGATTTTATGTATATGGTTTCTATCTTCTTTTGATCTCTTTTATTTTTGTTTTCTTCCTTAAGGTAGAATTCCACTGAAAAATGTAGACATGAATATTATTAGACATGCAAAAAGCCATGACTGGAATTGGGCTGGTTAAGTTAAAATACTAGAAAATACATCCCTGGAAATGAAATTAAAAAGGTGAGACCTAATTAGGGAGGGAGGAAAATGTACATCAATGAATGACTGAAAATCCAATCTTTCTATAAACTTTCACTAAAATCACAATTTAAAAAAAATCAGAATTAAGTCATTAGAAAACAGTAATATTTACTTCTGAAAGAATATTCATTTGGGAGGGAGAGAACAGAAAAACTGGCCAACAGCTCAGAAGCACAATGAGGGCTGAGCAGAATCTTGGATGAAGTGAGATCAGCTCTGCTCAAGGAGAGACCTACATCTTTTTCATTATGTTGTAATATAAGATTAATCTATAAAAAAAAATTTACTCAGAATCCACCAGAGACAGTCAACCTTATGCTTTCCCCACACAAAGCAACATGTGAGAAAGTCAAATAGGAGACTATATGTAGCATCACAAATTACAAAATCTCTTAATTAGATCCCACCTTTATGACTCCGTCTTTCTTATATTTTAAAAGAAACTATTTCAAAATGTCTGGGAAACATAATGTTTAAAGGAAAAAGAAATCACTTAGCTTTATCCCAGTGTCTCGTAATCATCACTGAACAGTATGCACAAAAGTTTCACCAATTCTCAGTAAAGAAGCAACAGTGTAAGATGCAAGTTATGCTAAAAAATTTACATATTTATTCTATGCTTATTACATATATACTTGACTCTTAAATGGTATAATAAATGATATAGCTTCAAAATCTATCGAATTTAGATTGTACAAGTTTTTCTTCCTCAAAAATCTGGTGCTTTGGTGCAACTACCATGGAAGGCAATATGGCACTTACTCAAAAATTTGGAAATAGAAATACCATTTGACCCAGCAATTCTACTACTGGGACTATACCCCAAAGAAACCAGAAGTGCCACCCAAGTAGATATATGCACACTCAGGTTTACTGAGGCTTTGTTCACAAGAGCAAAGAGTTGGAAACCACCAAAGTGCCCATCAACACACGAATGGATAGAGAAACTGTGGCACATTCACACAATGGAATACTATATTGCCTTAAAAAACAAGGAACTCATGAATTATTATCCAAAATGGGTGACCCTGGAGGACATTATGCTGAGTGAAATATCTCAGTCACAAAAAAGACAAATATGGCATAATGCCACTGTTATCATACAGGACTGATATGGAGCTGGGGGGAAATTAAGAGGGGATAAATAATCTACACGGCATTAAAACAGATGAGGGACAGAACTGTATAAAAGGAATATATAATTAGGTATTATTGGCATGGCAAGAGTTCAGAATAACAGCTGCATAGTAAAGTGGTCGGGGCGGAGGGGATTGCATAACAATGAAAAAATTTTTTTCCCAAAGAAAAGGGCAATCTGGAGGGAGGGGGTCAGGGAGGAAAATATGCAACAATGAACAACTGGAAACCCAAATTCTTTATAAACTTTCATTAAAATATCAATAATTTTTTTAAAAATCTGGTGTTTATGTTAAAAATTTACAACCAATATCTTGTAAATCAGTAAGATCTCATTGCTTTCAAATCAGAATCAACTCATAGCTGAACCTGCACTGAATTTCCAAGGCTGGAAGAGACTGTTCATATTTCTTCTGCAGAACCACTGATGATTTCAAACTGCTAGAAAGAAGTGGTCTTTGGATCAGCAGTACAACTCCCTACAGACTACACCACTAGCCTATCTATAATCTTAGAGGAAGAGAATATAAAAGAAATAGACAGTTTAAGAAAAATGCAAGTGCATTTAATAATTTAGAAATGGTAATGATTTAAAATTATAAAGTAACATTAAAGAATATTGAATTGTTTATCTTAATAAATGCTGTCAAAAAAAAGCAGACTACAATTTCAACAAAGGAATGTATCATGCTATATTTACAACTTCACATTCAAATCAACTTCGTGGGCTAAATTTGATCTTGCATGCAAAAATATTTTACATACAAACTTCAAGTCAGCTTAGATCTTGATTTTGACAATATAGAAGAAAACTTTTATAAAAATAGGACAATTACTTTAGGATGAGCAGATTATTCTGTCAAAAAGAAGTGTACAAAAAAGGAATAGCTTCCCAAGGTAGCACTGTTCTTTTCACACACACACACACACACACACACACTTAACTGAAGATAATGATAGAAAAAAAGAAGAAAAAGCACTTATATGTAAGAAAATTCTGCCCCAATCACCATTGTTTATTATAGCTAATCATGCTATTTTACTGGATCTTACAGCAAAGATGATGGAGGCCTGGCTGTTTCTAAGCAAAAGATTCAAAATGATCCAACCGCCAGGCCTGCAGGAACAGGACTTGGCAATTTCCTTCAGTAAAGATTACAGATCCCTCAGGGACCATTATATTCTGTCCCATGGGGTCACTATGAGACAGAAACAACTTGACAGGACACCCCAATAACAACATGTCAGAATGTGCATGAAGTCACATGGAGTTAGGAGTCAACTCGAATCAGGTAACAACATGTAAAGATGAAGAGATAAACACCTTGCCCTAAGTTTATAATCAGTATAAATTAAATGTAAAAGTAAACGTATGCAGGCAGCTGAATGTGGCTCTGTAACTTAAAATTCATCACTTATTAGTTCATAAGAATTCTCAAACTATTCTATAGACAATATTTATGTCTATAAGTGGGACTCCAGTGGTATAATGGTTAAGCACTCAGATGTTAAATGAAAAGCCAGTAGTTCCAATCTACCAACTGGAAAGAACAATCTCGAGCAGCTTTGCTGGAGAACAGACCTGCAATCGGCTCTCACAAAGACTTATGGACTAGGAAAAAACTACGAAATAGTTATTATGAGTCAGAATCAAGTAAATGGCACACAATAATAATGTCTGGAAGAGAAAAACACTTGTCTGAGGATCAGAGAACTCCGTGCTCCAGAGTTATGGTACTTGCTGTGAGATTTAAGTCTTCTTTTCTTTTTTTACCCCTTTCAATTCTTTCATTTGATAAGCATTCATTGAGTGCTGCCTACGAACCAGCATAGTTCTAGGCATTAGAGTTACACTAGATATTGGACAGGAAAAAAGCCCAGAATGAGGTGGGCTCTGAATGTACTAAGGGGAAGAATATGAGGTAGATGTTATTTAGTGCCATCAAGTCAATTCCAATTCACAGCAACTCCACACCACAGAACAAAATGGTCCCGCTGATTTTAAGCTACTATTTCTTCAAGAGCAAACTGCCAAGTCTTTTCCCTTTCCCTTATACTAGAATCAAGCACTAAAGTAATAAACAGATTATTCCAACACTGACCAAGGCAAGTAAATCGAAGAAATTACTACTTTGAAGTAACGCCCAGGGCCACTGCAGGTAGAATTACCTTTTGACTGAACCACTAAAGTCATATAATGAGCAGAGTAGTAACGCATCCAGAATTCTCTCAGTCTCGCATGAGTATCAATATTATTTTTTTGGGGCTCATGTTTGAGAGTCTCAGCATTTCCTGTAAAAAAAAAAAGGTAAAAATTAAGTTCACTTCATTAAAAGTCATCAAATCAACAATACATATTCTACTAATTACTTATGATTAATGAAATAACCCAAGTTCTTAAATGATATTGAAATAATGATGTATAATAATATCAACATAAAATTAAAGTGCACTGAAGTCAAGAAGCAATTCTGAAACATATTTCAATTGTGATTTTAACAAAAGTTTACAGAAAGGCTGGGTTTTCATTCATTCATTGACACAATTTTCCTCCCTCCTCCTGAAGTTTATTTTAATAAGTAAGAATGAATCTCTGGTTGACATACCTTCAAAACCAGTAACTGCCTTAAATTTCCTTGCTTAATAATTAGTCTATTATTTAACTCTGTTGTTTATCTCTGAATCATTACTCTTTCTAATTTAAAAAAAATCAAATATATTAAAGAAGTCATGTGTATATAACTGTACAAAATGAAAATGTATAAAATTGTACAAAATGTACTAAGAATAAACTAAACCTGTTGCCAACAAGTCATACTGGGAGAAGAACTGCCCACAAGGTTTCCAAGGCTGTAAAACTTTCTAGAAGTAGACTATGACCTTCTTCTCCTATATAGAGGCTGCTGGGGTCAAAATACCCTGAGCTAGGAGGGAAGTGCTTAACCACTCTCAAACCCTGTGCCACCAAGACTCCTTACAAAATGTATACAAAGTAATTTTGAATAAGTTACAATTTATATCAATTTACTGCCATCAAAGCAAATATATGCATACCCATGTTTACCACAGCTTTGTTCACAATAACAAAGAGTTGGAAACAACCTAAGTGCCCATCAACAAAAAAATGGATAGAGAAGCTGTAGTATATTCACAATGGAATACTATGCAGCACTGAAAAACATGGAATTCATGAAATATTATATATACAAAATGGGTGGCCCTGGAGGACATCAGGCTGAGTAAAATATCTCAGTCACAAAAGGACACCTGCTGTATAGTGCCACTATTGTAAAACGGGACTGACATCAGGGTTGGAGGGAGACTGAGAAAGATGGAATAAATTATCTATACTGCATTGAAACAGATGAGGAAGAGAACTGTTTAAAAGGATATATAATTAGGTATCATTGTCATAACAGGAGTCCAGAACGAAGGCTGCATAGTGGAGTGGACTTAGGGGGAGGGTATGGTGGAGAGGACTTGAGGGAAGGGATTGTATAACAATCAAAGAATTTTTCTTTTACTTTTCAAAGAGAAGAGCGAACTTGAGGGGAGGTTGGGCAGGGTGAAAAGTGCAACAATGAATGAATGAAAATCCAAAATGTCTATAAACGTTCATTAAAATTAATAAAAAAATATAAAAAAACCAATTTAGATCAATTTACCAAATTCAATTCTACAGTACAAAAAAAAATTAATATAAGATTATAAATTATTTCTAACACCAGGGGGGAAAAGGTACCAGTTGAATAAAATTAAGTCATAGCTCAAAAACTATTAAAGAAATCATGAAAATGTCAAGCAGGATATAGCTGATTCTACAGTCAGAGAAATAAAGGTTTAATCCCATAATCACAATTTATAAACTGTGTGATTTAAATAAATTCAATAAATTCTGTAAGTTTATATTTAAATAGAGATAATAATGGTCTATATCACAAGTTGTTGTAATGATCAAATGAGGTAACACAGTTCTCATACAATCTTGAAACCTGGTGCTATTTGTACAATATTAACAGAACAGAAAACAAATATGTTTGACGAGTATCCATCTGAAAACCTAGTAAGAAACTAAAATCCAGCTATCCTTTTATTTTCTTTTTCTATTCTTTTATGAACTTATAAAATGTTCAATCTTACTAACTAGAAAATATGAAATAAGAATAATTATTGAGACTCTTACCCCAAAAAAATTTTCCCATTGGATGTCCAGGTCGAGCAAGGCTTCCAAACAACATTTCTTTTCTGTTTGCATCAGAAGGTCTTGCAAGTTGATATTCTGTCAATTTTAAAAGTACATTTTTAATACAGTGAAATCAGCATTTGCTTTATTTTCTTGAAATTCTGGTTTACAGTACTAAAGGCAAGAAATTAATACACTTGCTTACACAGTATCCTAAGCCAACAATGTTGGTAATAAAATATGACAGTCTGGAACATTTTTGCCACTATGGCAAAGTTTGGCAGTTCCTCATAAAGTTAAACAGAAAATTGTCATGTGACCCAGCAATTCTACTCCTAGACAAATTATACGTATTTAAGAGACTTGAAATCAGTGACATAAATAGACACGTCAATTTCTGTCCAATATTACACACTATTCACAACAACCAAAAGGTGGAAATAATCCAAGGGCCCAACAGCAGATGAAAGGATAAATATTTTACTTCACTGAAATACTATGCACTCATACAATAGAATGGAATTCTGAAATATGCTAAGACACGGATAACTTAAAAGCATGTCAAGCAAAATAAACCAAATATAAAAGGACAAATATGGTTCTATTTATAGGCCCAGAATAAATAAATTGGTCGAGACAGCTGAATAGTAGTTAACAGGTTTTAGGGAAAGGAGTAAATTGTGTAATGGTTACAGAATTCTGTGTTTAGGGTAATAAAAATTCTCTGGGAATTGATAATGATGAAAGTTGCAAAATATTGTGAATTGCACACTTAAAAGTTATTGAAAAGGCAAGTTTCATATAAATTTTACCAAAATAAAGACACATTTTCTTAAAGAAAAAGTTACAATAATTTTAGAAACCTCCCTAGTGTCTAAACAAAAAAAGAGTACTTCTTTATTGCGATCTAATTAATAAATATTTATCTGGGTCTAAAATAAGCATTTTTATAGCCAAGTAACAAAAATGAAGAAAACAGTCTTTGACATCAAACAAATAGTAGAACTATGAGAAAAATAACATCATCTCATTCCCTTTTACAAAGAAATAATTAAGGGTTTAAACTAGTGAATTATGAATTTATTTAAATTCAGATAGCTCTAACTATCTGAAGCTTACTCAGTCTAGAGAATGCAATACATCATTCTTAGTACTAGTAATTAATCCAGTTAAGAAGAAAAATACTACAAAAGAGGGAACAAATATGGTTATTTCACCTCTTTAGTTGCTGCAAGACAAACCTAATCTAAGTGAACTGAAATTTCCTCATCTAGTACTGCATGCTTCCAATACGAAAACAATGCAAACAAGGTCTATAGTGATGCCATTTGGGGGCACTCTATAATTAAAAATAATCTGTAGAGCAGTACTAAAATAAAGCATATCATTTCCCTTATAAACTTCATTCTTTAAATCCCAAAGACAAAAGAAATGTCACAATGTAGAACTAATTGTACTTCCCTACTTGAGGATGTATTAATCTACAAATATACCACAACTATTTTCAGAACAACCATCACTCAAGCCATATAGCACCAATGCCATAAATGACAAAGGGCATCAGGATAGATAGGCCTTTGAAAAAAATGTCTCATGTAAAAAGAGTAACTGAAAAATGTTTGGTTTGTTGGAATTTTTTACTTTAAAATCTTATATTGGCTTGCATAAAAAATTAGTATACATTGTGTTTCACACATTCCTTCATTCACATTGTGTTTCATATGGTCATTCCATATACTGCATTTTATAAAACCAATCATCATTGATCTATGTCCACTACCACTCTGTCTTTTCAGGTCTCCAGTGTATCTTTCCTAATTCCTTCAGGCCCTTACTGTGCCTACCAAACTCTGTGACCTCAAGATATCCCCCGTCCCCAACCTCAGCTCCTCTGTCCTCTCCCCTTCCCCCTTTGGATTTTTATACACATCTTACTAGTTATCCTTTTATTTTTACAATAATGGTCTTATGCAGTAAATGTCTTCTGAGCCTGAGTTAGTTCACTCAGTATCATGGTTTCTATCCTCTCCCATGTTACATACTATTTTACAAAATCATTGCTCTTGGGTGCTACATAGTATTCCACTGTGTGAATGTATCATAATTTCTCAATTCATTCCTTGATGGACATTTAGGCTATTGTGAATTTTCTTGCTATTGGGAATTACCCTGCTATGAACACTGATAAACAAACCTCCGTTTGTGTCTCAGTTCTATTTTCCTCAGAGTAAGCAGTGGAATAGCTAGGTCAAATAGATTTTCTAGATTCAACTTTTTGAAGAAATGTCAAATGCCTTCCACAGTGGTTATACCATTTTTACAATCTCACTAACAGTGTATGAGAGTTCCAATCTCTACACATCCTATCCAACATTTGTTACTTTCTGTCTTGTTAAACTTTCTCACTGCTACTGGGGTTTGATTTGCATCTCTCTTATTGCCAGTGATTTTGAGCATACTGAAGAAGTTTTAACATCTAGTATTAGCTTTAAGAATTAGGCTCCAATTATGGAAATTAGAAAAATCTGGTCTGAAAAATAATATATTCCAATTTTGTAAATAAACTAGTATAATAATTTAAAAAATTAAATAGAATTAGGCTCATACTCTCCAAAAGATTAACCACTATGATAGCACTCTCTAAAAGAAAAGATTGAAAAATTGTAATCTGCACCACAACAAGATAAACAACCCAACTGAAAAATGGGCACAGGATATGAACTGACACTTCACAAAAGAAGACACTCATATGGTGAACAAACACATGAAAATATGTTCAAAATACCTAGCTCTAAGAGATGCAAATCAAAACAACTATGAGATATCATCTCACCCTAGTAACAACAGCAAAATTCAACAAAGGGGAAACAGCAAGTGCTGGTGAGGTTGTGGAAAACTGAATCCCTTACTCATTATTGGTGGGAGTGTAAAACAGTGCAACCACTATGGAAATCTGTATGGCTCTTTATAAAAACGTTGGAAATGGAAATAACATTTGACCTAGTAATCCCACTACTAAGGAAACCATAACTGTCACCAAAGTAGACACATGCATACCCATTTTTACTGCGGCTTTGTTAACAATAGCACAGAGTTGGAAAAAACCCAAGTGCTCATCAATAAACAAAAAGAGACACTGTGGTATATTCACACAATTGAATACTATGCTGCATTGAAAAACAAGGAACTCATGAAAAATTATACAAAATGGGTGACCCTGGAGGATATTATGCTGAGTGAAATATCTCAGGAACAAAGGGACAAATATTGCATAATATCAATGTTGTAAAACTGGACTGACATGGGGTTGGAGGGAATCTAAAAAAAGAGGGGATAAATAATGTATACTGCATTGAAACAGATGGAGAGAACTGTTTAAAAGGAATATATCTTGTTGTTGTTATGTGCCATCGAGTCACTTGTGACTCATAGTGACCCTATGTACAACAGCTCTAAACTCTGCTCTGTCCTGTGCCCATCTCACTGCCTCTGATACACTCATCCTGACTGCCCCAGTCACCAAATCAATCCATATCCCAGAGGGCCTTCCCCTCCTGCGTCTGCCCTCCACCCTCCCAAGCATGATGTCCCTCTCCAAGGACCAGTCTCTCCTTACAATATGACCAAAGTATGTCAGACGAAGCCTCAGAATCCTTGCCTCCAAGGAGCAGTCCAGTTTAACCCTCTCCAGGATGAATCTGTTTGTCCTCTTAGCAGTCCATGGCACCTTCAGCACTCTTCTCCAACACCAAAGCTCAAAAGCATCAATTCTCCGTCTATCCTCGTTGGTCACTGTCCAGCTCTCTGATGCATAACAAGTGATTGCAAAGACCATGGCCTGTACCAGACGCACCTTTGTCTCCAGAGAGACACCGTTGCTCTTGAGTACTTTAGAGAGGGCCCTAACTGCAGACTTTCCCATCGCAATACATCTTTTAATTTCCTGGCTGCTGGTGCCAAGAGTGTTGACTGTGGAGCCAAACAAACTAAAGCTGTGAACAATCTCAATCTCTTCATCCATCCTGATGGTGCCAATTGGTCCAGTGGTGAGAATCTTTGTCTTCTTGACATTGAGCCTCAATCCATCTTGAAGGCTGCAGTCCCTGACCCTCAGCAGCAAGCGCTTCAGGTCCTCTTCAGTTTCAGCAAGCAGGGTTGTGTCATCTGCACAGCACAGATTGTTTATGGATCTTCCACCAATCCTGATGCCACATATCTACTCATAAAGTCCAGCCTCCCGGATAATCTGTTCTGCATACAGGTTGAAAAGGTATGGAGACAGGACACATCCCTGGCGTATGCCCTTCCCAATTTTGAACCATGCAGTGTTTCCTTGCTCTGTTCTGATGACTGTCTCTTCGTTCAAGTATAAGTTTCGCATTAGCATGATCAAGTGTTCTGGGATTCCCATTCTTCTCAGAGTCAGCCACAGTTTGTTATGATCCACACAAACACTTTGCATAATCAATGAAGCACAGATAGACATTCCTCTGGTACTCCCTGCTTTCAGCCAATATCCATCTAACATTAGCTACAATATCCCTCGTACCACGAACCCTTCTAAACCCAGCCTGGACTTCTGGCAGTTCTCTGCTGATGTGCTTTTGGATAATCTTCAGCAGAATCTTGCTTGCATGTGAGATCAATGATATTGTTCTATAGTTTCCATACTCCATTGGGTCACCTTTCTTTTGAATGGGAACAAATATAGATCTCTTCCAGTCAGTTGGCCAACTGGTTTTCTCCAGATTTCTTGGCACAACTTGGTGAGCACGTCCAGGGCAGCATGTGTTAGCTGAAATATGTCAGTTGATATACCATCTATTCCTGGGGCCTTATTTTTTGCTATTTCTTTCAAAGCAGCTTGAACTTCTTCCTTCAACACCATAGGCTCTTGCTCATATGTTGTTTTGTTAAATTCTTCTGTGTCCGGCAATTCCTTTCGATACATTGACTCGGTATATTCTTTCCATCTTCTTTTGATACCTCCTGCATCATTTAATATTCTGCCTAAAGCATCCTTGATTATAGCAACTCAAGGTTTGAATATGATTAGGTATTCTTTTCATGACAAGAGTCTAGGATCTTCATGGGGGAGTAGACTGGGGTTGGGTCGGTGACTGTATAATAGTGAAAGGTTTTTTGGGTTGGTTTTTTTTTGTTTTTTTTTTCGTTTTCAAAGAAAAATCAACTGGAGGGAGGGGTGGGCAGGGAGGAAAGGTGCAACAATGAATGAATAGAAATCCAAAGTCTCTATAAACTTTCATTAAAATTTCAATTAAAAAAGATAACCACACACATACACACACACAAAACTGTAATCTATCATAATTCATTTAAATTAGTGACATTTAAATTAATGACTTCACATATTACGCATCTAATTACTTCAACAATCAACATAACATATGCACTTCAATTTAGCCATTTAAAGAATAAATAGTCTAGTGAGAAAGAATGATAAATGTGCTAAATAAAATTCAACAAAGGTTAAGACATGAAGTACTTCTCTTACCACTGTCAACAGCTTCAACTTCACGGTCAATTGCATCCCGGATCATTAGTGGATGAATGAAGAACTGGGCCCACCTGAAGAAAGAAACACTAGAATTTCTGGGTTTGTTCAGTAAGAGATTTTCACCAATCAACACTGTGGTTTGTGGTGTGCTGATTTTTTTTTTTTAAGCAGAAATTTCACTATGTTTAATACATTGTTTACAATCTTGCCTAATATCTAAATATTAATAAGATCAAGGAGGCACAGGGGTTGCCAACCAGACATGGACAGTTGAACCCATTCATCATCCTGTAGGAGAAGATAAGGTACTGTGCTTTCCTAAAGATTCAGTCTTAGAATCCCGTGGTTGTTGTTAGGGGGTATCAAATCAGCTCTAACTCACGGTTACCTCATATTCAAAATAATAAAACCACGGCCAAACCTGTGTCAATCAATCTTTAAAGTCTTCCACCCTTTACTACTTACTTTTCCAACCATAACCTCCTTCTCCAGAGAATGGATTCTACTGACAATCATGCTCAATATATGTCAGACATGTTCCTTGCTTCTAAGGAACACTCAAGCTTCATTTCATCTAAGATTTGTTATTTTGGTAGACCATGCATGATATAGTCAATATTCTATCAACACCACAGTTTAAAGGCATTAATTCTTCTTTAATGATTTGTATTCACTATTGAAATTTCACAAACATATGAAGCAAATGAAAATACTATGGCTTGGATCAGACAAATCTTAGTCTTTAAGTGAAACTCTTGTTCTTTAGCACTTTAACAAGGTCCTTGGCAGCAAATTTTCCCACTGCATTCTGTCAGCTGATTTCCTGACTGTTGCTTCCATGAGTGTTGTTTTCTCCCAGCCTGATGTCCTTCTCCAAGGACTGACCCTTCCTAACAACATGCCCAATGTATATGAAGCTTCACCATCCTTGCCTCCAAAAAAGCACTTGGTCACACTTTCTCCAAGACAGACTTGCTTGTTCTTTGGGCAGTCTATGGGATATTAAGTATTCTTTTCCAAGACCATACTCAAAGGTATCAATTCTTCTTCATCCTTAGTCATGGTCTAATTTTCAGATGCGTAACAAGTGATTGAAAATATGATGGCAAAAAAAAAATACGATGGCATGAGTCAGGTGTAGTCTTTAAACTGACATTGTTGCTCTTCAGTATTTTGAAGAAGTCTTAACAGTAGATTTTCCCATTGCAACATGTCTTGATTATGAGTACTATCATCCTTAGTTATTGTCCACCTCTTGGATGCATGGCATGTTCTTGCAAAGACCATAGCCTGCATCAGGAGTCTCCAGACTGACATCATTGCTCTTCTGTACTCTGGAGAGGTCCCTGACAGTACTTTCCCAGTGCAATTCATATTTTGACTCCCTGATTGCTGGTGCCAATAGTGTTGATTGTGGAACCAAGCAAGCTGAAGTTATCAACAACCTCAATTTCTTCTCTATCATGGTGGGGCCAATTGACCCAGTGGTGAGAATCTTTGTCTTCTTGATGTTGAGCTTCAATCAATACTGAAGACTACAGTCCTTGACCTTCTGCAGCAGGCACTTCATGCTCTCTTCAGTTTCAACAAGCAAGGCTGTATCATCTGCATAACACAGGTGTTCATAAGTCTTCCTCCAATCCTGATGCCCATTCCTCCTCATAAAGGCCAGCCTCCCAAATGTTCTGCATATAGATTGAAAAGGTATAGAGATACGATACATCCTTGACGCACAACTTTCCTGGTCCTAAACTATGCAGTGTTCTAACTACTGCTTCCTGGTCCAAGTACAGATTCCATATGAACACAATTAAGTGTTCTGAGATTTCTATTCTCCTCAAAGTTAACCACAATCTGTTGTGATTCAGTCAAATGCTTTTGTATAGTTAATGAAACACAGATAGACATTCCTCTGGTACTCTCTGCTTTCAGCCAAAATAAATCTAACATTGGTTATCATGTCCCTAGTGCCATGGCCTTTTCTAAACCCAGCCTGCATATCTAGCAGTTCTCTTCTGATATACTATTCCAAGTTGTTTCTGGATAATCTTCAGAAAGACCTTCCTTGTGTGATATTAGCAATAATGTTCGATAATTTTCACACTCTTGTTGGGTTTTGGGATTGGAACAAATATAGATTTCTTCTAGTCAGTTGGCCAGGTAGTTGTACTCCAGATTTCTTGGTATAACCTAGTAAGCATGTCCAGGGAAGCATCTCTTTGCTGAAATATGTCAATTGGCATTCCAGCAATTTCTAAGGCCTCATTTTTTTTGGTTTTTTTTGCCAATTCCTTCAGAGCAGTTAGAACTTCCTCCTTCATCACCATAGGATCCTGATCATATGTCGTTTCATGAAATTCTTCTGTGTCAGCCAATTCTTATTGGTATAGTGCCTCTGTGTACTCCTTTTATCTTCTTTTGATGCTTCCCAGGTCATTCAACATTCTACCTTCAAGCACCTTTAAGTACTGCAATGCAAGGCTTAAATTTCTTTTTCCTTCAGTTCCTTCAGTTTAAGAAATGCCAAGGAAGTTCATCCTTTTTGATTTTCCACCTTTAGCTCCTTGCAAATTTCATTTTAATACTTTGCTTTGTCCTCCATGCTTTCTTTTGAAATCTCATGTTTTGCTTCTTATTTCTTCCCTTTGCTTTGGCTTCTCAGCATTGTAATGGAATATTCAGAGTCTCATCTGACATCTATCTTGGTCTTCTCCTCTGTCTTTGCATTCTTCATGAATGATTTTTCTTTTTTTTAACAAATGAGTCAATTTATTAACACAGCATCATTTGTCCTAAATGTTTTTGACAGCTGCCACCTGTCCAGCAATTCTGTCCATATCCTTCTGTCCCTTAGGTGTCCACCAGCAGCCCCTATCTTGGTCTTTCACCATTTTGAGCACCTCCAGGGCTTGGAGGACCTGACGGGCCTTGCTTTTGCCCCTCAGCTGAAGTGGCTATGCGTGATGCCATTTTCCTGCTGATCCCTGTAGATCTTGGTCATGAAACCAACCCCAGCACCACCCTGGAGGTAAAGGTGCTTGCTGTGGAAGCAGCTCCTGTGTAGCACCAATTCTCTTAGTAATGAGCAAGCTCTTTATGCTTGGCCAGCCTGACAGTGTCTACCCATTCAGGGACTTTCAGCTTTCCGGATTTTCTGAGGAAGGCTGCCAGAGCTCTGACAAACTCCTGCTGGTTCATGTCTTTTACAGTAACTCCAACCATCGTGCCACCTCCTTGCTACTATGAATGGTAAGTCTTGATATCCTCTCACAGCTCAACTGGTCTTCGTTCATTACTGCTCAAGGCTTCAAACCTGTTCCTGAGATAGTCTTTAAATTCTTGCGAGACAGACTCAAAGTCAAACTTTAGTTCTTGTGGATTTGATTTTCTTTAGCTTCAGTTTGAATTTCCATATGAGTAGTTGATGGTCTGTTCGACAATCAGCACCCAGCCTACTTTTCACAGCTCATACTGAGCTTCTCCCACAATTTTCTTTTTCCCCACAGACGTAGTCAAACTGATTCCTATGAAGACCATGAGATGAGGTCCACGTGTATAGTTTCCATTTATGTCTCTTATGAAAGGTGTTTACAATGGAAAGGTCATTATATAGAATTCTACCATTCTGTCTCCAGCCTTATTTCTGTCACAAAGTCCATACTTTCAGACTTCTGATCCTTCTTCCCTTTTCCCAACTTTTGCATTCTAATCATCCCTTATCATCAAAGTATCTTGGTTGCATGTTTAATCAATTTTCAACTGCAAAAGTTGGTAGAAGCGATCTATTTCTTCCTCTTTGGCCCTGATTGTTGGTGAATATATTTGAAAGATAGTGGTATTAACAGGTCTTCCTTGTGTACATATGGGTAATTAGCCTGTCACTCACAACCTTGTATTTCCAGAGGGATTTAGAAATGGTCTTTTAACTATGAAAGTGACTCCATTTTTCCTTACCTTTTCATCTCTAGCATAAAAGATCATATGATTATCTGATTCAAAATGCCCATGCCAACCCCTTTCATTTTGCCAATGCCTAGTATGTCAATATTTATGAATTCCATTTCTTCCTTAACAATCTCCAACTTTCCTAGATTCATACTTCTCACATTCCACATTCCAATCAGTGGTCCTGTTCCTCCTCCTCTTTGATTCCCAGTGAGAAGGTTCTGCCTCTGGTGCACCATATCTGCTAGTCTAATATTAATATGCTATGTTAAGAAAACAAACAGATTCATCCTGGAGAGGATTAAACTGGGCTGCTCCTTGGAGGCAAGGATTCTGAAACTTGGTCTGACATACTTTGGTCATGTTGTAAGGAGGGACCAGTCCTTGGAGAAGGACATTATGCATGGGAGGGTGGAGAGAAGGCACAGGAGGGGAAGGCCCTTTGGGAGGTGGATTGATTCAGTGACTGGGACAATCAGGATGAGTGTGTCAGAGACAATGAAATTGGCACAGGACAGAGCAGAGTTTAGAGCTGTTGTACATAGAGTCACTATGAGTCGCAAGCGACTGGATGGCACATAACAACAACATATTGTACATAGGGTTTTCTGAGGCCTCTTATTTCGGGAGTGGATGGCCAATTTGGTTAATGTGTTTGCTCGACTCTAAAGTAATATTTGACATACAAGAATTTTTACCAAAAGAGCAAATCAGAGGTCTTTTTCATTATTCAGGTAATAGATCAGGTTTTAGTCCTGCCTGCCACCCCTAAGCCACATGTTTATTGTTCCATCCCCACCCCTGCTCTGCTAGCATCCACCTGAATCCCCTCTCTTTCTTTACCCCTCACATTAGTACCTCACATTCCCTACCCTTAGCCAATCCTGGTTTAATGGCTTAGGTAACCACCCACCTCTATCCACCCACTACCTCTCCACTCCCCTGTGATATTGGTGTTCCTGCAGCTTGGGTAGGAAGTCCTTCTGTTGACTTTTTCTCTCCTTATGTCTGTTGTCTTCCCTTGTCTGAGAAGTGGCTGGAGACGAGAAGCACCAACGTAAGCAATGTTTCTTTTGCCTAATATTATGGGTCTGCAGACTGACATGGCCAAGATTCTCTCTTCTCTGAGATGGTTCTGTAGCAGGTCCTTCATTCTTGTAGGAGTCTTGACAGGATTTTGCATACTGTTGATCTCCTTTCCCCCCATTTCCTCCATGGCAGACCAATGTGTTCTCCTGGGTGTCCACAGTATGTTCAATACTCTTCTCCGGTACCAGAACTCAAAGGTATCAATTCTTCTTGTCGTCTTTACTCACTGTCCAGCTCCCTAATGCATGGCATGTAATTGCAAAGACCATGGCCTGGATCAGGTGCACCCTGGTCTCTAGACTGATGTCACTTCTCCTCAGCACTCTGGATAGGTCCCTGACAAAAGATTTCTACAGTGCAATTAATCTTTTTATTTCCCGACTGCTGGTACCAAGAGTGTTGATTATGGAGTTTAGCAAGCTGAAATTGTTAAAAACTTCAATATCTTAGTCATCCATCATGGTTCTGCCAATTGGGCCAGTCAGGGGTGGGAATCTTTGTCTTCTTGATGCTGAGCTTCAACTCATATTGAAGACTACAGTCCTCGACCTTATGCAGCAAGTGCTTCAGGTCCTCAATTTCAGCAAGCAAGGTTGTATCATATGCATAAAGCAGGTTGCTGATGATTCATCCTCCAATTCTGATGCCACACTCCTCCTCAGGCAGTCCAACCTCTTGAATGATCTGTTCTACATATAGATTGAAACGGCATGGAGAAAGACACTGTTGCTGTTGTTATGTGCTGCAGAGTCACCTGCAATCCATAGCGACCTTATGTACAGCAATACTGAACCCTACCTTTTCTTGAGCCAGTCCAACTAATTCTGACAAAACCACCCCCACAACCCCAATTTCTGTATCAATCCATCTTATCCTGGGCCATCTTCTCCCGCACTGTCCTCCACCTTTCCAAGCACCAATCTCTCCTGGCCACATGCCAAAGTATGTGAGACAGAACTTCAAAATCCTAGCCTCCAAGGAGAAACTTAGTTTTCACCCTCTCCAAGACAGACTAATTTGTTTCCTTGGTGGCCCATGGTTTGTCCAAGACTCTTCTCCAGCACCACAATTCAGAGGCATTGACTCTTCTTCTGTCACCCTTAGTCATTGTCCAGCTCTCTGACACATAGCAAGTAATTGCAAAGACCATGCCCCGGATTAGGCACGCCAGTCTCTAGACTGATACTGTTGTTTTTCAGCACTCTGGAGAGGTTCCTGACAGCAGATTTTCAGACAGGCACTGCTATTGTTGTTGTTGTTATGTGCCATCTACTTTCCTAATTTTAAACCATGTAGTGTTTCCTTGCTCTGTTCTGACATATAGGTCTGTTCCAAGAATAGGCTTCACATGAGCATAATCAAGTAAGTGTTCTGGGATTCCCATCCTTCTCAAGGTTAGCCACAATTTGTTGTGATCTACACAGTCAAATGTCTTTGCAGTCAATGAACACAGACATTTCTCTAGTACTCTGTTTTCAACCATGATCTATGTGATACTGGTGATAAGGTTCCTAGTTACATGACCTCTTCTAAATACAGCATGTATTTCTGGTAATTCTGTTTATGTATTGTTCCAATTGATTCTGGATAATCTTCTGCAGGATTTTGCTCATGTGTAATATTAATGATACTGTTCAATAATTTCCACACTCCGTCAGATTACCTTTTTTGGGGTATAGGATAAATATGGATCTCTTCCAACTAGTTGGCCAGATAGCTGTCCACCAGATTTCTTGGCACAACCTGGTGAACTCATCCAAAGCACTATCTGTTTGATGAAATATGTCAATTGGTATGCCATCAGTTCCTGGGGCCTTGCTCCTCAATAACTGGAAAGATCTCTGACTATAGACTTTCTCAGTTCAATATATCTGATACCAAAGGGATTGATCACGGACCCAGTCTTAATCTTCTCTCCATCTAGCATAATGTTGCTTATCAGTCCAGTGATGAGAATGTTTGTTTTCTTGACATTGAGATGCAATCTATATTGAAGCCTGTATTTTTTTTTTTATTTTCTGTATCAAGTGCTTCAAGTCCTCCTCATTTTCAGCAAGCAAGGTTGTGTCAACTGCCTAAAACAGGTTATTAATAAGTTTTCTTCCAATTATGATGCCCTATTCATCAAGTCCAGCTTCTCAAATGATTTGCTCAGCATAGACTGATTAGGTATGGAGAAAAAAGATGCACATCTTTGCTCTGCTCACATGACAGCCTCTTGGTTTATGTACAGGTTTCTCATGAGCACAATTAAGTGCTCTGGAATTCTCATTCTTTAAATTTTAGCCATACTGTGATATGATCGACACAGTCAAATGCCTTTACAAAATCAATAAAGCACAAATAGACATTCTTCTGGTATTCTTTGCCTCCAGCCAAGATCCATTTGACTTCAGCTGCAATATCTCTGGTTCCATGGCTGCTTCCAAGTCCATCCTGAACTTCTGGTTAGTTCTGTCTATGTATTATTCTAAATGATTTTTGTTTAATGATCTTCAGCAATATTTTTGCTTGAATGTGATAGTAATGATGTTGTTCAATAATTTCCATATTCTGATGGATCACTTCTCACTTTCTTCAGGAAGAACAACAAATATAACCCTTTTGAAGTCAATCAGCCAAGCAGCTGCCATCCAAATTTCTTGGTATAAATTGGTAAGCACATCCAAGGATACATTTGTTAGCTGAATTATGTTAGCTGGTATCCCACTGATTCTTGGGGCCTTATTTTTTTTTTTTTTTTTTGCCAATGCCTCTGGTAAAGCTGGAACTTCTTTCTTTATTACCACTGGCTCTTGATTATATGGTAAAATATTTCAGTGTCAATCAATTCTTCTGATACATTGATTCTGTGTATTCCCTCCCTATTCTTTTGATCATCTTCCTGAATCATT
This sequence comes from Elephantulus edwardii, assembly GCF_000299155.1. Taxonomy (NCBI): domain Eukaryota; kingdom Metazoa; phylum Chordata; class Mammalia; order Macroscelidea; family Macroscelididae; genus Elephantulus; species Elephantulus edwardii. The sequence continues at coordinate 7,093,220 of NW_006399755.1, forward strand.
CAAGATTTTGCTGATAGCATCCTTCAGTACTGCAACTCATGGCTTAAGTTTTCTAGTTTTTTCAACTTGAGGAATGCTGAGGGAGTTCTTCCCCTTTTGTTTTCCAGTTTCAGCTCTCTGTAAATTTTGTTTTAATACTTTGCTTTGTCTTCTCAAGCTGCTCTTTGAAATCTTCTGTTCAGCTCTTCAGTTCTTTGTTTTGGCTTCTCAACACTCATGTGCAATTTTCAAGGTCTCTTATGATACCCATTTTGGTTTTTCTTTACCCTCTGTCTTTGTAATGGCCTTTTGCTTTCTTCAAAGCTAACATCTTTGATGTCATCATACAACTCATCTGATCTTCAATCACTGGTGTTCAATGCTTCAAACCTATTCTTAAGATTATTTCTAAATTCAGGTGCAACAGACTCAAGATTTCATTTTGGTTCTCAGGGACTTGTTTTTTCTTCAGCCTCAATCTGAATCTGCATATAAGTAATTGATTGCCTGTTCCATAGTCAGCACCTGCCCTGGTGTCAAATTCTGATATTGAGCTTCTCCAACAATTTCTTCCACAGATGTAGTCAATCTGATTCCTGTGAAGTTCATCTAGTGAGGTCCATGTGTAAAGTTGTCATTTGTGGGTTTGTTTTTTTAAAAAAATAGGTATGTGATGAATAAATCATTTAATGTACAAAACCCAATCATCCTATTTCTGGCCTGTTTTTGTCACCAAATTGGTACCTACCAATTACCCTTCCTTCTTCACTGCTTTCAACGTTTGCATTCCAGTCACCAATTATAATTAATGTATTGTGACTGGATATTTTGGTCAATTCTGGACTGCAAAGCTTGGTAAAAATCTTCAATTTCTTCCTCTTTGGCTTTAGCTGTTGCTGTTGTTGTTATATGCCCTTAAGTTGCCTACGACTCACAGCAACCCTATGTACAGTAGTTCTGAATCCTGTTCTATCCTGAGACAACCTTACTGTCATCTCTGACACACTCGATCCCATTACCCCCATCACTGAGTCAATCCATCTCATCGAGGGTCTTCCTCTCTTGAGCTGTCCCTCCAGCCTCCCAAGCATGACGTTCTTCTCTAAGGACTGGTCTCTCCTTGCAACATGCCCAAAGTATGTCAGAAGGAATTTCAGAATCCTTACCTCCAAGGAGCAACCTGGTTTCACCCTCCAAGGAGCAAACTGGTTTCACTCTCTCCAGGACGAACCTGTTTTTTTCCTAGCAGTCCATGGTATATTCAATATTATTCTTGAGCATCATGGCTCAAAGTCATCAATTTTTCTACCATCCCTAGTCATTGTGCAGCTTTCTAATGCATAGCATGTAATTGTGAAGACCATGGCCTAGATCAGAAGCACTTTAGTCTCTACACTAACATAACCGCTCGTCAGAACTCTGGAGATGACCCTGATAGACTTTCCAAGTGCAATTTGTCTTTTGCTTTCCTGGCTGCTGGTACCAAAAGTGTTGACTGTGGAGCGAAGCAAACTAAAGCTGTTAATAATCTCAATCTCTTCACTGCCTATCATGATGCTGTCAATTGGCCTACTGGTGAGAATCTCTGTTTCCTTGATGTTAAGCTTCAATCATATTGAAGGCTGCAGTCTTTGACTTTCTGCAGCAAGTGCTTCAGATCCTTCTCAGTCTCAGCAAGCAAGGTTGTATCACCTACATAAAGCAGGTTATTGATGAGTCTTCTTCCAATCCTCACACCACATTTCTCCTCATAAAGCCCAGACTCCCGGATGATCTGTTCCGCATATAGATATATTTCAATAATAATCATAATAGCAGATATATTTGAATAATAATCATAATAACAGATATATCTGAATAATAATCATAATAACAGGTCTTCCTTGTATGCATATAGATAATATCCTATCACTAACAACATTGTACTTCAGGATAAAACTATAAATGCAACACATTCATAGTTAATAAGAAAAAGCACCTTGTTAAGTATCAAAATCGTCAATAATTTGTATTCGCATCAAAAGTATATAAGTACCTATTTCTTCACACCTTCACAAATACTATGTAATACATTGTTTTGTTAAATAAAGGTGAAAAACAATTATGTACTATAGTTTAAATTTCCTCACTTATTAATACCCTTTGCCTGGTTTTTCCCTCCAATAAAGTGTTGGAAATTATTTTTCTTTTTTGCCATACTTATATTTAGATATAACCTTAACTATATCACTTATGATTTTAAGAATTCAACTTCTCCTTAATGCTTGAATTTTTTTCCCTCCAAAATCAGTGGTTCAAATTCATCCAGCAATTCCACGGGAGAACTAAAATTACAGCCAAGAAAATTCCATGGAGTAGTCCTTTTCTGTCATACAGGGTCACTAACAGTAGAAAATAGACGGTAGTAGAAAATTGACTAGATAGTACCTCACAACAGGAGCTAACAACTTTGAAACAAAAACATAAATGCAGTTTTATAGACCAGATTCTTTAAAATCCAAAAAGTAAACATACTGTAATCATTGCAGAACTGAATGGTTAATTCCTCCCTTTATGGTATTTTTTTTTCTGAATTTAAAAGAAATATAATATATTCATTTGTTTCTAAATTTACTTTGTTATTTTGAAATAAAAGGTTCAATTATATAAACACTTAGTATCAAACAGGGAATTCTGGTGGCCGGCCTAGTGGCAAGAAGCTGTGTTGCAATCCAAAAGGCACAAGGTTTGAGTCCACCAGCTAACTGCAATAGAAGAATGGGCAATCTCCTCCTGTGTGATTACTGCTTCTGAAAATGTGCCATGGGGTCAGCTATGGGTGGATTCCAACTCAATGGTACACATCAACAACAAGATCAAATAAAGGCTTTGGGAACAAATTGTAATCCCTAAAACTATGAAATAGCTGACTGAACAAGAGATAGCCATATTATTGGATAATGGAGTAGAAATACCATATGATAAATTATTATTTATATAATAATATTATCAGCAAACATATGACAATGTTAACAGAATTTGGTAGTGTTTTAGCATAAAAAAAACCCAACTGTGTCATATGCCTGTTCAATATAAACAAAATACAATATTTAAAAATCATGTATTAGAAAATTATACAATTTATTACCTAGTGTGTGTGAATGTGTAAAGAAATAAGTACTTGTATACTTTTGGTCAGACTATAAATTATTATTAAAGATTTTGAGACTCAATAAGGCACTGTGGAAAAAAATTTATTCCATCCGAAGTAATGGAATATCCTTTTATGGTAGAACAACTTTGCCCAGCATCAAATCAAGTTTTACGAAGATGAGACTTATTTTAGAAATTAGACCTCTGTCATGTTTTGAAGAGCAACGACATCAGGCTGGAAACTAAGGTGAGCCTGATCCAGGATATGGTCTTCGTAATTATGTGGTATGCTTCGGAGAGTTGGACAGTCACTAGGGATGACAGAAAGAGAATTGATGCCTTTGAGCTGTGGTGCTAGAGAAGAGTGTTGAATATACCATGGACTGCTAGGAGAACAAACAAGTTTGTCCTGGAGAGGGTGAAGCCAGAATGTTCCCTGGAGTCAAGGATTCTGAAGCTCCATTTGATATACTTTGGGCATGTTGCGAGGAGGGACTGGTCCTTGGAGAGGGACATCATGTTTGGGAGAGTGGAGGGACGACGCAGGAGAGGAAGACCCTCAATGAAATGGATCGATTCTGTGATTGGGGTGGTGGGAATGAGTGTGTCGGAGATGGCAAGGTAGGCATGGGATAGAGCAGCATTTAGGGCTCTTGTACACAGGGTCAATATGAGTTGCAAGCGACTTGATGGCACATAACAACAACAACAACATGCTGACAACACCAGTTTCAAAGTGTATGAAAAATATGGTCATGCTTACATTTTAAAAATAAGATGGTTATAGCAATGGTGATCCAGTGGTTAAATGCTCAGGTGATAACCTGGTCAACAGTTAAAATCTACCAGTTCTTCCTGAGAGAATGTTAGCAATTGGCTTCAGTAAAAATTATAACCTTGGAAATTGAAGGCAGCAGTCTTATTTGTCCTACAGAGTCACTAGGCACCTGGTTGTATTCAATGGCAGTGAGTCTGTTTTTTTATCTATCTATATATGGAATGACAAAGCAAAATATTACAATGAAATGTGCGAGGAGCTAGAGTTGGAAAATCAAAAGGG